>NC_041231.1:12478841-12495422 GCF_002837175.3 Physeter macrocephalus
CCTCTTCCCCCTCCCCCTCCTCCCCTTCCTCCTCCCCCCCTCCCCCTCAAAGCATTTTTGCTGGGCCTTGGGATTTTAAAGGTAAATAAGAATCATTTGTCCACTGTCCTCACAGAATTTATAACCTAGAGTAGGAGAAAGAGAAGGGATCAAGCAGATATAAAAGGGCAATGCCCAGGGTTGCTGATGGGTGTCACCCCCTTTGTCATATACTGAATATTCCTATCATCCTTCTACCTCAGGTTCATGGCCACGTGACTTTCTTTGGCCTTCAGTGAAACAGACAAGCTATTTCTTTAGCAACCTCCCACCAAACATATGTGACACCTGTAAGACCTGCCTGTCCCCTTCTGGGTATAATCTCAAATTTCCTGAATCTCCCAGGCCTTGTAAATTATATTTCCAACATTCTTCCACACATACTAGGCTAAAAGTATTTGTAATTTCACAGTAAAGGGCAAGCCAAGGCATGGCCCCTGTAGGAAGAAATGATAAGTGCTCTCTGGGCCACTCATTATATCTCATTTTAGGATAAGTATAGTCTGGTTGTTTTCCAAGCCAGAAGGCACTTGCTTTGCATTTGCTTCAAATCTATGCACTTTAAAAAATACCATGACATTTTGTTTCTGAGACAAAAGTCAAATGCCAAAAAACGTTCACCTCTACAAGTGTGGGTATTAAAAACTTAATTTATAAATGCAAACAAGATCAGCTTCTAAGGTGCCAACACAGTTACCTGGTTTGCAGACTTGGAGATTGTGGGCAGTATTCTTCCTGCCTGCTCTACACCTGTGTGTTTGCTGCCTTATCAGGGATTGAGAGAGCTGTTCCAGAAAAAAGCCAC
Organism: Physeter macrocephalus; assembly: GCF_002837175.3. NCBI lineage: Eukaryota > Metazoa > Chordata > Mammalia > Artiodactyla > Physeteridae > Physeter > Physeter macrocephalus. Next base: position 12,479,686 of record NC_041231.1, read on the forward strand.
CATCGGCATTGGCATCCTTTCCTGTCTGAATGCTTAAATACAGCTGGTGGGCTTGAGGTTACAGTTCTGGAATTTATTTAGAGGGAAAATGGTAAGTGAGGCGGCGTATGGTGCGTCTGGTGTTCTGTGCGCTCTCCTCGTCGGTGTCATTGGGAAAGCTGCCCCTCCCTCATCACACGGGGCCTGAGTGGGGCTGTCAGTCACAGTGCGCTCTTCCCGCCACGGCCCCGCGGGGATGAGTATCTGGTCCCGAAGATTTCAGGCACAATACCTCTTGCCCCTGGGACTAGCACAGGCACGTAAATAGATGCTTCGCAAGAGGAAGAGATTTGTCTTTTACTTCGGAGAGCTCCGTAAGTACTTACAGCATGGATAAGAGTCTCAAGTATTAGTTGCAAAACCATTTTTAAATTTGTAAAAGGGTGTCGGGAGACAGAAAGTTCCTGATTCCCAGAGGAGGGGCTGATCTTGTGGGAGGTAAAGTTGGGAGTGTTGGGAGGCATCTCCCTCCTGGGAAAGGCCGAGGGAGACGGTGCTAGGCAGGAGGGAGAGACCAAGCCCTACTCCATCACCTGAACCTTGGTCCCACCTGAAAGTGGCGCGACACCTGCACTCCTCGCTTGCATTTCCTTTTCACTTAAGCTGGTTGGAATTCGGTTTCTGTTACTGGTTTTTTTTTTTTTTTTTTTTAAAAAAAGGCATATTTGAGACCCTCCCAGTGATGTGAGAGGAAGAAACAGAGCCAGAATGTGTGTCTACAAGTTGAGAAGGCAACCAGTGAAGCAAACGTATTTTTTCCAGAATGCTGGAGTAAGCTCTGGCTTCCAGTTACAGCCCGCCACTCCACCTGATGGCCACCCCCGGCTAGTCCTCTGGGGTGGACACTGAGTCAATTTAAACCTGCCTGTGTCCCTCTTCCTTCTTTTCCCTGCTGATAGTAGCATATGACTTTCAGAGCTCAACTTGGGTTGTTAGGACACGAATCCTGCTGATTGGCTGAGGTGACAGCTAGTAACCATCCATAACGGAAGGCTAACCAAGGGTTTGGGAATCCAGGACCCTGAGATGATAAGGCAGTAATTCCATAGCTTCGTCATCCTCAGCCAATTTCTATGGCTTCAGGATAGAGCCTCCCTCCTGCCCTGGCTGGTACTCCCTTCCTGGCTGTCAAGTCTTCTCAGTCTTCCCGGCCAGCCTCTGGGGGACGTGGGGCTGTGGCTCTCCTCTCAGCTGACCACCCCCGAGGAGCCTCAGCTCTCAGACGTCACTACCACCTTTTCAGGCTGCTGCCGGCAACCCAGAAATGAAGGACCACGCCCGCCCCAATCCTCAACGCGTGCGTAGTGGGCTGTCCGTGAAGTGTGTGCACGCAGCCCAGCAGGCAGCTCGGGCCCGGGTCCGTGCTCTTCTCAAGTTCTCCAGACCTCGCAGCCTCATGCTTCCTGCTGGTGGTGATTCCGCTCCACTGAGCACTTGCCCTTTCTGCATACTCACCGCCCGTGGCCTCTTCTGCGCCGGGATCTCAACCTCTTTACCCTGATTTCATCCCAAACCCACGCACAAGGCTCATACGCATCGCAGACCTGGCTGAGAGTTAGAGGCTCTGGAGAGTCCTTATACCAGAGCGACCACAGATGCGTTAACTATGTCAAACAAGTTAAATACCACAAATTTCTGCTTTTAAAACTCTTTGGATCGTCATGCTGCCCACTCCCATCCCCCTCTCCTTTTTCCCATCTTCTCTTCCCCTCTCTTTTCGTCCCGCCCTTGTATCCTGTTTATTTCCTCTTCAGAGCAGTTTGGTCTGCTTCAACCATTTCATCACGGCCTCACCCAAAGGCTCAGCAATGTGAACACAGTCTCTCTTCCAGCAGGAATTTTTTAATTATTTATTCATTCATTCATTTATTCATTCATTTTGGCTGCGCTGGGTCTTAGTTATGGCACACGGACTTCTTAGTGGCAGTATGCATGTGGGATCTAGTTCCCCAACCAGGGATCAAACCTGGGCCCCCTGCATTGGGAGCATGGAGTCTTACCCACTGGACCGCCAGGGAAGTCCCCCAACAGGAATTCTGATACCTGCTGTTTACTTGATTGCTTCTACCACTCCACCAACATATACTTTAATTGATGTACAGATGCACATTTACTCATTCATTCATCATCCCTCCCTCTCCATATATGTGTGTGTATGTACATATATTATATATATATATGCATGTATGTGTGTTGTGTGTATACATACATACTATACACGTACATCCTGCGTATATGTCTTGACTTCCCTTGGTCAGAGTCTCTTCACTTGTAAAGTTAGGGATATACACTACTGTGTTTCTAATACTCCATTCAGCTCTAGTTATTTTTAGTAAATATCCTGTGGTTTTTGTGTATACATATGGTATGACATACATTAGGTGGTTAACACTTAGTATTCATTTGCACATTTGACTTAAGGTATTACCATTGTTTTTTATGTTAAAACAGGGTGTCTTCACTTAGTCAATGGCTGTGAAATGTTACAGTAATTATAGAATTATCTTGAACTTTAAAATGTGGTAAAGTTTCTATTTTTATCTCAGAGTTCACTAGAAGAATTATTGACACGAGCTGAACTAAACTGGTAGAACCTTGATATCTAACGTATTAAGCTGGCCCTCTGAGTTCAGATGTCCCATGGAGTTTAAGTGACTCTTTATGTCCATCACGGACTTGCCCCCAGTGGTCAGCTCAAAATGTACCTAATTTCATGGTCAGCTAGGGCTTCACGGGCTGACCGAGTGGCTCCCAATGTCACCCGATATAGCATCATCAAATACGATGAAAGAATAAGTCTTCTGGATGGAACATGATCTTTTAGAGTGTGGACGTATTGTCTGAAGTTGTATCTGGATGAATCTGATTTGTTTTGCAGAAAATACATCAATTCTTAATTATATGTTAGTGTTAAAAAAAACCCCAGGCGTGAGGAATTATTTCAAAATCGTGACAGAGTTGAGCAGACTGGTTTTTTTTAACTTGGTTTGATTTTTTGTGAATTCTAGTTTTTGCCTTTTAAAGAAATTATCTTTCTTGTCAGTGAGGCAGAGCGAAAAAGACCTATGTAGGTTTCAATCACAGCGCCAGGTTCACTAGTTATGTGACCTCGGGAACTCAGCTCAACCTTTCAAAGTAACAGTGCCTTGCTGCTTCCTTGGAGGTTGGTCTTCAATCTTTGAGGATGTTAATACTCACCTGAAAGCTCTGATCTAAGGGTTAATTCAAAATCCTAGGCATTCAAGTGATAAACAAATGTTAGTGACATCTATCCCTGTCCTCCTTCCCTAATCCTCCACCTGCTACCTTATCCCATCAAAATTTAGCATGAATATAAGCAAGGCTAGGATTTCCTGGGAACACAGAACAGTCTCCTGACCCCTGGCTCTAGTCCTGTCCCCAGGGATGTGGCAGGCTTTCTGCATTCCCTTTCCTGGAGGGCAGTTTTATTAGTTGGAGCCCAGTGAGGGAAACAGAGCTGGTTGGGCAATTCCGTAGCAAGAATAAGACAGAACAACTAGTTGGAAGGCTTCTGGGAGGGCTCGAAAGCTAACTATTCGTTGAGGCCCTGCTCTGTGTTCTTGGGTGCCTCCTACATAGACATGAGCAAATCAGGCTTAGCTCTTGTTGCTGTTATTAATTGTTACATTTTTGACAGTGTCATCGTATCGCAGGGAAAGGGCATCCAACCCCACCTGGGGCGTGGCCAGTAAAGCGTCACCTGGTCCGTGTCTTAAAGCTGAAAGAACAGCAGCACAAATGCTTGGAGATGTGGTGGGAAAGTTTTACAGCGTGTCACGACTATTCCTGCTTTCCAAAGAGTTTAGGACTTATTAGTGACCCTGATTTTATGAAATGGTAGTAGGGCTGTTATGATAGGTAAGTAAAAATACAGGATATCCAGTTAAATTTGATATTCAAATAAGCAAATAATGCTATAGTATAAGTATATTCCATACAAGATTTAGGACAGACTTATACTAAAACGTTGTTTATGAGAAATCCAGTTTTTATTGGGTGTGCTGTGTTTTATCTGGCAACCCTAAACCATAGGGCTGATCATAGACTTCTTTATGCAGACCAGATGTCTTAAAGAGAAGAGCAAAATTGCGATTCTTAGCCCCAGGTACTTTTTCAAAAACCAACCAACCAGATGGCATTTTTAGAAGAGTGGCTGACAGACTTCTTCTGTGAAGGGCCAGGTAGTGAATATGTCAGGCTTTGTGGACCATATTATCTCTATGGCAATCATTCAACTCTGCCTCTGTAGTATGAAAGCAGCCAGTGTATCAACACATGTGTTGTTGATACAGCACATGTGTTGTCTACCTATGGTTGTTACAACAATAGGTAGAAAGCCTGTTGTCCTAGTTGGCCACCCCCGACTTAGAAGTTGGTTCATAAAGAAGCTTTTTCCACGTTGTAAAAAGCTTCTTGCAACTTGACAACAACAGAAACGAACAACCCAATTAAAATTGGGCAAAGGATTTGAATAGACATTTCTCCAAAGAAGATGTACAAATAAACAATAAGGACGTGAAAATATGCTCAGCATCACTGATGATTAGGGAAATGCTGATCAGAATCACGATGAGATCCCACCTCATACCCATCAGGGTGACTTTTATCCAGAACGAACAAGCAAACAAAAACAGCAGTACCAAACTGCTGGCAGATCGTGGGCATATTGAACTCGTGCATCGCTGGTGGGAATGTAGAACGGGGCAGCCACTATGGAAAAGAATATGGTGGTTCCTAAAAAAAAAAAAAAAAAAAGACAAAGCAAGCAAACAAACAAAAACAACAAAAAAACATTGGATTACCGTATGATCCAGAAATCCCACTCCTGCGTATATATCCAAAAGAACTGAAAGCAAGGACTGGAACAGACACTTGTACAGCAGTGTCATAGCATCATTCACAATAACCAACAGAAGGACACACAGCTTAAACGTCCACCAGTGGATGGATGGGTAAACGGAATATTACACACACACACACACACACACACACACACACACACTGGAGTATGAATGAAATTCTGATACTTGTTATAATACATGTAAACTTTGAAAACAGTACGCTAAGTGAAATAAGCTAGATACAAAAGGACAAATATTATTCCACTTACATGAGGTACTTAGAATAGCCAAACTCATAGACCCAGAAAGTCGAATAGTGGTTATCAGGGGCTGGGGGAGGGAGGAATGGGGAGTTAGTATGTAATATGCAAAGTTTTGGTTCAGGGTGATGGAAAATTCTGGAGACGGATGATAGTGATGATTGTACAACGGTGTGAATGTACTAAATGTCACTGAAGTGTACACTTAAAAATGGTTAAAGTGGGGGCTTCACTGGTGGCGCAGTGGTTGGGAGTCCGCCTGCCGATGCGGGGGACGCGGGTTCGCGCCCCGGTCCGGGAAGAGTATGTAATATGCAAAGTTTTGGTTCAGGGTGATGGAAAATTATGGAGATGGTTGATAGTGATGATTGTACAGCGGTGTGAATGTACTAAATGTCACTGAAGTGTACACTTAAAAATGGTTAAAGTGGGGGCAATGGTTACAGCAGTAAATTTTATGTTATGTATATCTTACCACAGTAAAAAAAAGCTACTTGCAGAAGTTTACCTGAATAATCATAAATTGCTTTAAGATAACCAGTCAGACCATAGTCTATTTATTTCTAAACTGGAAACAATGGCACAGGTTGTAGTTGCTTATAAACTTCCAGTACGTATAGACATAAATAAGATGTGATGTAAAAAAAACTTAAAACCGGTGCACAGACAAATTATGTCTCAAAGTCTCAAACTTTCTCTCTCAAACACTATGGGAGGAGATTGTAACTTTGATGAACCTGGACCGTTAACTCCTGTCTCTGTATTGAGGTGAGAATCCATGTCCATCTAGTCTCATGTCTGGGTCAAAGACCATGGTAGATGCTAGGAATAGAGAAGGTCATCATTAAGTCTCGTCCTCGCTCTCAAGGGTTTTTTAAAAAATTAAGTAATTAATTAATTTTTAACTGTTTGGCTGTGCAGCACGGCATGTGGGATCTTAGTTCCCCAACCGGGGATTGAACCTGTGCCCCCTGCAGTGGAAGCTGAGTCTTAACCACTGGACTTCCAGGGAAGTCCCTCAGGGATTTCGATGTAGTGGAGAAAAACATGCCAATGAACACTTCTTTGAGAGGTAGCTTGTAGCTACCTGCTACCTTGTACCAGCTGCCGTCTCATTACAGTGCTGTGTCACTCACCTTCCCTTTTCCCTAGCCACCACTTCTCACTTGCTTTCTAGCCATTATCAATCCTTAGAAAAATTTTGTTGATTTATTTCATCCCCTGCGTCTTTCCACAAGAGCACAGTAAGATGGGAATAGAAGTTCAGGACTGCAGAAGAGAGAACCTGAAGGCTCAGTAACATCATATACCCCCATCCCAAAGCAACTTATTACATCTAACCCCCAAATTCTTATTGTTTCTTTTAAAAAAGCAGCAGTGAGAATGATTCCTTGAGTTCTGGGAAGATTGATTTTCCAGAATGTTGAAATTATTCAGAATGGTTTCTTCTGACTCTTGTCTGTAGATGAAGCATTGTAGATGGGATTTAGAAGTATCATTATGGGAAAATGAATTTCATTTTGTAGTAAATTGTCAAATGAAATCATCTGCTTTTGAAGTATGCTAGGTTCTTGGGCCATTGGCAGAATTTTATGTGGCTAGAGAAAGGCTGTTTTGGACTTACTGAAAACTTTGGCCAAAGTGCTTCCTATGATGTGATCACTGATCTAGATATATATTACTGGTGCCAGTAATACACAGACACATACACACACGTCTCCTTCTTTTTCATGTGTATGCATAGTTATGTAACAGATACTTCTCAAATTGTTTGTCCACTTGATTTTACCACTACCTTGAAAATGAAAGCTTTCCTTTATGAGAGTAATATTCAAAGCTTTAATTCTTTTTTCAGGAGTGGAAAATAAGAATTGCCTTATGCTTTGCTCACTAGTCACCTCTCTGCCCACTCTGCTTCATTTAGCGACCTCCTTTACCACTGTTGCTATGCCCAGGGAGCGCCCCCGCCTGTCTTCTCTGGAACCCTGAAGCCATGCCCCCTGAAGCTATCCCTGCACCTCCACATCCCCTCCAGTGGGGTGACAGTGGAGGAACCATTTTAAGATGCTGATTCAATCCGGCCGCCCTCTGGCTCAGTAAGGAGTAAAGTGCCAGCCCATGGGCTGGTCAGGATCTGACGTTAGCTTCTCTCTCCAGGCTACTCTCCAGTCACACCGCCACACGCACCTCTTTCCATGCACACTGACCACATTCTTTTTTTTTTTTTTTTTTTTTTTTTGTGTGGTATGCGGGCCTCCCCCTGCGGCTGCTCTCCAGTCACACCGCCACACGCACCTCTTTCCATGCACACTGACCACATTCATTTTGCAAACACTTCCGTGCATTCTTTTGCTCCGTGCCTTTGCTGCTGCTGTTCCACCTTCCTGGAATACTTTTCCTTTCTCTGTTCGACGGGTTAAATTCTAGGAGCATAGTATAATGGAAAGAGACGAGGCTTTGAGTTTGGCTGAACTATTTACCTTGTTGCTTCATGAATGTTATGTGCCTCTGGCTCCTTCACCTGCAAAATGACTTAAAAATACCTACCTTCTAGGGTTCTTACGGTAATTAATAAGACAGTGTATGAAAAAGCACTTGGGACTTAGCAGTAAGTACTTCGTTAGTAGTTTTTTTCATTATTCATAATAATTGCTATTATTCATAATGTTAACATTAACATTATGTTTATTGATTATACTGCCCAGATAGTCAGCATCTGTTTCCTCTTATCACTCGTATCGGGACATGAGGGGACTGTTTATTCACTCTTATACCTGCCTAATTCCCTAGAGAATAGAGCCAAGTCTTCTGGCCAAGATGATGGACCAGTGAGAGAAGCTTCTGGCCCAGTGTACATGTCATGTGGATATGAAGGTGGCAGAGCTTTCTAACTTACCTGGTGTCTGGTAGTACATTCTGTAGTCCATCCATGGATCTTAACGTACCTCTCTTCTATTTACGTTTTACATAATTCTTTCCATATTTACATGTACTTCTAACACCCGATGGTCAGGGAAAATAAAGTCAGCTAAGCTGCTTCTTAAGTATACTTTTTCTAGCCTTGGATATGTGGGTGTGTGAGAGAGAGAGAGAGAGAAAGAGAGAGAGAGAGAGAGATCCTGACATAACGAAGGTTTATTTCAGTTATTACAAGTTATATAGTTTATTTATTTTTACTGTTCTTTTTCGCAGAAGAGATTTAAGATGGTTTTATATGCACATTATCCACTCTGCCTCATTACTACAGACAACTGAAAAGTACTGTAATGATATTTTCATGGGATCCTTTAGAATTACGGACACACTCTAGATGATAGGCTTATTTTTTCTCATTTTTCATTTTAATGTTTATACTTTTACTTTCTCTTAACTAATTTTTTATTTATTTCATACATTACATTTCCTCAGAAAATCAAGGCTCCTTCTACTCAGATGACTCTTTCCTCTAGCCCATTCTGTCTGCCAGAACAATCTCCCTAATTCATAGGCTTGCAGAAATCATTTAATAAATCCAGGGCCTTCCGGGGGGCTCTCAGATACCTATAGGATGGACGCCAAGTCCCTTAACCTGGCATTTAGGATCCTCTAGCTATATAGTCCCAAGCTCCCGCATTAATTTTTTTTACATACATTGATTGCGTGCCAGCTGTATACTGTGTGCTAGGGTGCTGCAGGAAATACCGTGACAAGCATGACCATGGTTCCAAGTAGCTCACAAGTTTATAAGGGGAGATAAGGTAAATATGGTCCAAGGAAGAGGAAGAAGAGGTTATTTCTGATTGTGTGATGTGTGTGGCGAGTGGTGATCAGACAACTCAGACGCACACGTGGAAGATGCCTACTCAGCGTAACAGGTGCGTGGATGAAAGATGGAGTGACCCGGGTTGTTCTCCTGGGAGGTGAATACAGCAGAATGGATCGCAGTGGGTCCAGGCTGGAGGGAAGGAAGTAACACATACTCGATGAAAGGACACGCAGGGGGGTGTGAGCCATGGGTGCCATTAGGGACCGTCCCTGAGAATAAGGTGCCAACCACCACAGATGGAGGAAGCGGTAGGGAATCACCAGGATTATCTAAGAGGAAGAGAGTGTTAAAGATGCCAGTACAGTTTCCAGTCTGGCACAGAGGCGCTCCCAATATGAGAAACAGGAAAATCAAGATGGGGTTTAGGAGAAGGACTTTAGACAACTTGACTTTGAGGACCCCTGTGGGATGTTCCAAGGAAGATGCCCAGTGGTTGTATGGGGGAGAGTGTAGAAAGGGAGTCATTTTCTTCTCTTCGTCACCTCGTGGGCCTGTGTTCCAGAGCTCACCAGGAGCTGCCACCTCTGCTCTGTTTCTGCTGTCCACTCAACTCTGGCATTTTCTTTTTTACTCAGCTAAGTGTACCTGATGTCCGCTGAGTCCCCAGATGTTTCTTTAGCGTCAGGCACATAGCAGGCACTTAGCTGGATGCTACAGGTTACAGGAGTGGGTCTTGCATCCTCCAGGGATTTGTCTTTAAGATCTTGTCCAAGCCCCAGCCCCATTGACCTTTCCCTTTTCTGAATCTTTGGAGCATATTCTGCTTGATGTCTGACATTTAGCACAGTGAGTCCTGGTATTTGTATTTATCTTGTTAGAACACCAGGGCATCTCCCCATCTAAACAGTGGGTTCCTTGAGAATGTCATACTCTAGTTTGAATTCCCTAAAGGCCTAACACAATGATTTGCATACTAATATTCTCTCCCCTCCCCCATCGCCAGCCAGTTCTTGATCTCTCTTGGCACCAATTCTTACATTTCAAGTTTGTAGTTTGATGACTCAAGAGTCTAGATGAAAATATGACTTGTTACGCCTCACAAATTATAGAGACAATTTTAATAGGGCGACACTTCTGCTCATCCTTTCGTTCAAAAGACCTAAAGTGCTTTCTACATGCTAGATGTATGAAGATGCTATAAACACTGCAGTGAAGAATGAAGTGATAATTAATACTTAAGTAATTAATCACCCAGCTCAGTCCATGGTGGGTACTTTGGTGCAGTTGCCGACGTTAAAATAATTTTCCTTTTAAGAGGAATCTGGATTATTTTAAAGATTTCCATGGATTATTTTAAGAGGAATCTGGATTATTTTAAAGATTTCCATGGATCTGGAACCATGGAGTTATCAACTTCAGAGCTTGGAGGGTAGCATATACTTGTCCACCAAATGATAAAATGATTCTTTTTAAGGACCAACTGTGAGTGACTGATAGGGCATCCAAGACCCTGTTTTGAAAAGGGTCTCAGATAGAGTCTGATCAGTGGGAAAGTATGATGGACAGTGTCCAATGCAGATGAAGGTTATAGTACATGCTTGCTTTCTTGGGGCGTATCCTTATCCTACAGATGATGAAACTCAGTGTTGGACGAGAGACATTTTCAATAAATGAACATTTATTGAGGCCTACAATGCACTAGACCATTTACCATATAACATAATCTTCCCCAGCACCTGCATGCCATATTCAGAAGAAGGAACCCTACTTCAAAGATCCTCAGTACAATACCCGTGGTAGAAACTGTGTTGACATTTCTCTATGTTTTCTCATGCACTGGAAAGAAAATACACTTATCCATTTATTTTCAGTTTACCCACCCAGCAAAAAATCGAATGTTGATTTCTAAATCTACCAATCTAAAGGTCATTTCTCTTCGCACCTTTGGATTTTCACAAGTGTTGCATCTCCCCCAAGGAAGAACTTCACTCACGTTTTCAAATAAGATTGTCTCTGATCAAGATGGAAGTCCCAAACCTGGATGACGAATACTGAGTCTTTTGAATTCCAGAATAAGCAGAGGCTTATTCATGAATTTGTTCATTTTTCTTTCTCAGCTACAGAGCATTTGGTAGACATTAAGTTCTCAGTTATCTCACACTTTGGCATCCCCCGAGTGTTTTTAGCCTGGAGATTAAATAGTCTGATACAGATGGTAGAAGAATTCTGGCTTTAAATTTAAATTTTAGATACTTTAATAGGCCTGGCCCAGGTATATAGCACTGTGATTAATGGGACATCTGAAATTATGCATTATGTTCATGAAATTTAGATGGGCCCGTTTGCTTGGATCTATGCTCAGTTATACCCAAGGGAAGGAACTCTGCAGAAGGCCTAAATTTGAGACCAGGCTCTGTCTCTTAGCTGCTGTGTAACTTTTGGAAAGTTATATTTTATTGTCTGTTTCTTTATCTAGAAAATAGAGACTATAATGAAGCCTGCCTTTTAGGGATAGTATGAAAATTAATTAAATATTTTGATAGAGGTCATATACCATTGCCTCTTGTTTATTCTGGTTATCTATTGATACATAACAAGTAACCCTCATAACTCTGTAAGTTAAGATGGTACCATGTGGTTATCTTCCATGATTCTGGGGGTTGGCTGGGCCTGACTGGGTGATTCTTCTCCCCTTGCTATTACTGGGGTCATCTGGGGGCTCTGTCGGTGTGGCACATCCAAGATGGCGCCCGCACACGCCTGGTGGTTGGTGCTGTCAGCGGATCTGTTCCGGCTGCTGACCTGGGTTCTGCACGTGCCCTCTCCATGAGACGTGGCAGCTGGGTTCTGAGTGAGGGTGTTTCCAGTGCTTAAAGGGGGGAGGACACAAAACCAACCAGTCTCCTTGAGGTCTGGACTTGAAGTCCCTGAATGTCGCTTCGCCATATTCTACTGACCAAAGCCCTCCCATGGCCAGCCTAGATACAAGGCAATGGGAAATAGCTCCACCTCTTAATGCAAGGAGTGAAATGTATGAATGAGGTGGGGAGGAATTGTTGGGGCCGCCCTTGGACACTAGCTGTCACCTGCTCACATTGAGAATAAAATCTTCGCCCTGGCTTACTAGGATCAGTCCTCATCTCCCGCCACCTCCACCCTCTCTTCTTTCTCTTGCCTGCAGCCATACTGATCTGGCTCTCCCTCAGATATGCAAACCTTAGTCCCATGTTAAGGTCCCAGCATTTGCTGTTCCTTCTTCCGGGAATGTTCTTACTCTAGATTTTAGCCTGGCTCACCGACCTCATTCAGAAATTCACTCAGACACCACCTCTCAGAGCTCTTTCCTGACCATTGCATCAGAAAATGTCATGCACATCTCTCCTGTATCATATGATTTTAGTTTTCTTTGTATTCTTTTAGTTTCTTTAAAAAAAAAAACTGTGGGGAAAGAAAACAAACAAAACAAAACTGTGGGATGAGAACATATGAGGTAACTGAAAACTTTAGTTTTCTTCCCTTATCAGTCACTCTCTGACATTCTGTTTCTTTTTGCTTACTGTCTGTCTTTCTCACAAGAAATAAGCTCCATGAAGGTAGGGATATTGTTTTATTTACGAAATATTTCCCATGTGTAGAACTGTATCTAAACCTAGTAGATCTTGTTGTATGTGTGTGGACATACGTATATATATGTGCATGCAGGAATGAAATGAATGAACATGAAAGGGCTTTGTAACTTGGGCAGAATATTGTTACTATTGTTGGTTAAAGACGCAGTTCACTCTTTTTCTTTCCTTGGTTTATTATTCATGAAGACATTTACGGAAGGCATGCTATCTGTAAGACTGTGCTAATGAGTAATTGTTTCAAGAATCAATAGGGATTCATAGCATTTGAATTATAATTTGTTTGTTAGATTGCATTATAAATGATAACAAAGTCTGGATTACAGTCTCACAGAGGGTTTTCACTTAATTGTGCTCCACAGATGTTCCTTTTAAACCCCACATTTCAACCTTGCAATTACATGCCGAAAAATTACACGCCAGCTTTGCAATTAAATGCCTTAGTATGGTTATAGCTTATAGATTATCCTGGACTGGGGGAGGTAAAACTGCCATTTATTGAATGTTTGAAGTGCCCCGTGTGTCTCTGTATCTTATGTTATCAGTACCACAACCCTGTGAAACAGAACTTACGACCTCCAATTTACAGGTAAGAAAACCGAGGTTCCGAATGCCTTGATTTTCCCATTTCTCTAGTGCCTAGCTCGGTACCTGGCACTGAGATGCTCAGTAAATATTTGTTAAATACTGAACAAAATAAAAATTAACTAATCTTTAGACCTGTCACCGGAAGGTGATAGGTCTGAATTTGAACAGACCTGAATTTGAACCCAACCTGACAAGCTCCAGAGCTAAAATTGTTTCCACCAGTCGAGAGCAAGTGCTGGTGGTCTTAGGAGCATCAATGTCAAGTCTAAAAATTAGAGAAGACGAGCGGTCTTCGAGGTGAGAGTTACAGATCCATTTTGAATTGGATTTTGGATTGAGGCAGGAAATGAGATAATTATTTTAACCGACAACATTTTATATTGGATGCTGCAGTTGGTTTGATGTGGAACATCTGTTTAACATCATATACAAAATAAAGCTTTCCCTTTGATGTGTTTGGTTCTTGAGTCTCCTGGAAAATGCTGGTGATCTACGTCCTTTGAATATTAATGAAGCAAATTAGCTCCAAAAATGCCCTTCTGTGTCTCAACTCCAGGAAGCAACACAACTCATTAGACTCCTGTTGATTAGAAATGTTCAACTGGGTTTTCTTTATTTTCATTTTAATTTAATAAAGTTGACAGGCTTTCTTGACTCCCAGTTGGCCAAACCTTCTAAAGTGTGGAATGAGAGAAAATGGTACCTTCTTCTAAAACACCCATCGTAGGGGTTGCGTTGGGTTTTATTCTTTCTTAAAGGACCCCGTGAGCAATCAGTAAGTTTTAAGACAAAGGGGAGCCAAAGGTTTTAGCCCTTAGGAGAAAAGGTAGAGAGACAGAAAAATGGTACTCCCCGTATGATCGCAGGTGAGTGGATATGGAGATTACAATTTGGGTCAGGTTGATGTGCTGAGTGTCACGATACTCAGGGTAAGCAGTAAGCGCGATTTTAATTCTCCACCACCCAGCTGAGCCGTACCAGAAGACCAAAGTGATTCAGGGACGCTTAATCTTTACAGTTGGATGGATTGATGAACAGCCATAGATACCCTGTGCAAGATCACAGCGGAGAACTTACCATCCAAGCTGCACAGAGCTAAGGAAGACATCTACCTTGATTTCTGTCTTATTTCCAGTGTCACATAAAAGCATCCTAACCTTAAGTTGTACCATTTTTTTGGTCGGTTTATAACCATATAAATACCGCGTGAGAGTGCAACTGTCAGTGGCGGGGTATAAAGACCTGGAGCAGGACAGTTTTGAGATTTGCAGGAAAAGGAAAGGAACTTGCTTTCTCCTTAAATTTCCTACCTACACTGCATCATCTTCTCTTCTGTTAACAATGAGAAGTAGAGAGCTCTGAGCTAAATGGGAGTATAAAAGACCAGTTGATACAGTCTTGTGCCTTCAAGGCAGAGTTGGCTATTGAGAATAAATAGGAGGCAAGTGTACCACATCATTGTAAGGAACCTTAGAAGTTGCTTTGTTCCAAACTTTATAGAATTTAACCATCCCTGAGACAGGCTCCCTTGGGGGCAAGGAAAAGGTCTAAAGGGAAACCTGGAAGCCACTTCCTCTCTCTCTCCCTGTAACCCTTCACCTCTCCTTAAATCAGAGCAGCTGCACTGTAATTTACACGTTGGGTGTCTGGGTAAGACACCATTTGAACCAAGCTAGTCGGTTACCCTTTAGGTCAATGTTTACCAATTTGGTGTTCCCAAAAATAAAGGTTCCAAAATGTGTTAATATTTAGCTTATTATCACAAAAAGTCAGAAAGAATTGGGAAAACTGCTCCTTTGTATATTGGTCACAGCACGCATTTATATATTAAACCTTCTGAAAAATTCTGCAGTAAATAATTCTGTTTCAGTTTTGTTGTAATTCCATATTTTCCAGACTTCTTTGGGAAATGAATATTTATCATTTTGAACATTCAGCGGAGCGAGATTCCACGTGATCTCTTTTGGGATACCTTCCCCGTATTCCTGGAGTCATCTTGACTCTTGGCTGAAGCCACTACTCTGTAGTTTAGAGGGAGTCCCAGGCCCTGGAGAAGATGTCTAAGAATACCTAGGGACCCGCATTCTTGTGGGTGTCTGCAGCTCCACATTCTTCTCTTAGCTGTATTTTGTTGTTGTTGTTTGTTTTCTTTTGTTCTACTTTGTCTTGTTTTTGATGCTTTCCAAATATCAGTGTTCTCTGGAAAACTTCCTACTTGTCAGCTCCGTCTTAAAATGTACCAGCTACACTTAATATGTGTTATTCTAAGCGTGGAACAAAAGGAATAGGACTGTCGGATTTCATAGATTTTAAGATGCACAAGTTTTTCACATTTCAAAATCTCTGAAAGCGGGATCCATCTTACAATTAAAATTGTTTAATTGGCAGCATTTTTTTAGTGTTACATAAAATAATGGTGTTATAATTAGTAATCTTAGATTTGATAAAATAGGGTATTATTTATATTTATTCAATAAGTGTGTGCTCTAAAAACCTGCAGACCTGAGTCTCGTAGAACACACACACACACACACACAGACACAGACACACACAGACACACAGACACACACACACACAGACACACACACAGACACACAGACACACACACAGACACACA
>NC_041231.1:12496977-12506923 GCF_002837175.3 Physeter macrocephalus
CACAGACACACACACAGACACACAGACACACAGACACACACACAGAGACACACACACACAGACACACACACAGACAGACACAGACAGACACACACAGACACACACACACAGACACACACACAGACACACAGACACACAGACACACACACAGAGACACACACACACAGACACACACACAGACAGACACAGACAGACACACACAGACACACACACACACAGACACACACTCACACACACAGACACACACACACACACACACAGAGTGCTTTCAGAAACCCACTAACAAATTGGAATGGATAGAATTCAAATAGTTTGTGAACCATGTCTTACACTCAGGTTCCACAGCAGTCCTTCTCTTTGCATTTTTCCTCTTTTTTAAAAAGTTGAAATATATTTGACATATAACATTGTGTAATTTGAAGTGTACAGGGTGTTGATTTGGTACATTAATATATTGTGATATGATTGCCATTGTAGTGACAGCACCTGTATCCTGTCACATAATTATCGTTTCTTTCTTATGGTTGGAGTAATTCAGATCTGGTCTCTTATCAAGTTTGATTATAATATAATATTTTTGTTTATAGTCACAACAGTGTGCATTAGGTCTCTAGGACTTTTTTACTACTTGTTGCAAGATTGTACCCTTAAAATAATATCTCTTCTCTCCCCCTACCCTCCCAGCACCTGGTAACCACTGTTTTACTCTCTGTTTTTATGAGTTTGGTTTTTCAGATTCCACATATAACTGCTATCATACAGTATGTGTGTTTCTCTGTCTGACTTACCTCAGTCAGCGTAATAGCCTCATGGTGCATCCGTCTTGTTGCTAATGGCAGCATTTCCTTCTTGCTCGTGGCTGAATTAGTTTCACACGGGTACACACCGCATCTTCTTTATCCATTTATCTGCTGATGAATGCTTAATTTTCCATATCTTCCCTGTTGTGAATAGTGCTGCAAAAAACATGGGAATGCATGGATCTCTTTGATATCCTGCTTTCATTTCCTTTAGGTATATACCTAGAAGTAGAATTGCTGAGTCAGAAGGTAAATCTATTTTTACTTTTTTTGGAGAACTTTCCTATTATTTCCCGTAGTGGCTGGACCAGTTTCCCACCAACAGTGTATAAGCGTTCGTTTTTATTCACATCCTTGCCAACACTTATCATCTCTCCTCTTCGATTTTATTTTCTCCTCTTTCCTCTCTTCTAGATCCATTCCCAGTCAGAACCAAAACCAAATTCTTTTCCCTTTCTCATGCAGAGAAATTTAGTCATCTCAAGCTTTTACAAACCCAGCTCAAGGTGACATCACCACTCTGCGGGGCTTGACTGTAAGTTTTTGGACTAAGCTTCTTTCTTGTAGACTCCATTTAGGAGGGGAAGAAAGTACAGGGCAGGTGCTGTTCTGTTTTTGTTGGTTTCGTACACATCTCCTCCACTGTATTCCAGGTGGGTAGTCCCATCACTTAAGTTTTATTTCCTCCAATGGTAGAGTTCCTCCCAAAGTACTCCCATAGCTCTCCGTCTCTCAAAGCAAAGAGGTGCCTTGGCAGACAGCTCTGACTGCCAGAGCCTTGTCTCATGCAGTGACCTAACATTTTCCTCATTGCAAAGCCTGTCCGCCTATCTTGAAATTACACACACACACAAACACACACACACACACACACACACACACACACACAGTATATATCGAATAATCTCTTTTCCACATGACAGTTGTTGAAGCATTTAAAGACAAGGGTCACATTACCTATAAATCTTCTATTCCACACGTCATCATTTCTTTCTGTGGTTTCTTGAATGTCAAGACTCCCAGGTTCTTTTTCGTCAAGATCTATATTCTAGTTTGTCAGGCTTAAACTGAGGGTATAAAAGCCAGATCTCACTAATTTACTTCCTCTGTAGCTTAGCAGCACAGATGACCTTATTTCCTTCATAAAATTTATAAGCTCACATTATTTTATTTCCTTGTTTATTGTCTTTAGCCTTCCTTAGAACGTAATATCTGTAAGGGCGTGCCTCTTTTCTTTTTGTTTGCCTTTTTATCATAGGTCATGACAAATAGTAGATGCTCAGTAAATGTGTTGACTGACTGAATAAATGAACGACTGAGCTATCCTTTCTCCAGCATTCCTCACAGATGCCTCTTAGCCATTCATATATTTCATCTGCGAGTTCCCTTGGTGTCCTCGAATGCTGTTCATCAGAGACCTAAACAAAAATGTTTTAAAGACTCCTCACTCAGTTTGGGTTTCACTTTTCTCATATCCATATCTTTTGATATATGACAGGTTGGTAATATAGATGTAAAAATTGATAGATCAATATCTTTTCCTATCTACTCTCTCCAGTCATTCTCTTCCAGTCATTCTCACCCTGACATAAAAGGCAGAAGCAAAATAGAAATTGAGCAAAGCCCTTTCTTTCCATCACCTATGAATTTTAACCCTCCATGCTATGGTCTGTGGGAGGACTTAAAAGGGTACCCAAACTTGATTACAGACGCTGTGTCAGGTGAGAATTCTGCCTCACTGACTTGACTTGTGTTTTTTAATACACCCTGAATTCTCTTTTAATTTGCCCTTTTCCCCTTCTTGTGTGAGGTAGGCATCGTTACAGGTTCTTGAGAGCAGGGGCCTTCTTTATCCTCTTCACCACTGCATTCAAGTTGTGATGTTTGCTTTAGCAACTGATGTTGAAAATCTAGGAGAACGTGTGTGACTCCGAGCAGTCCTTGACTTGAAACCTTCAGGAGTGCCCTTGTTCAGAGGGTGTGGCTTTGGCGTTACCCGCGTGCCAGGAGGGGCTCTGTAGGCTAAAACGTGTCCTTTCCTGGAAAGGGAGACAATGCATTGTCTAGACCCTGGAGAAGCCCCGCTCTGGGTTATCTATTTCTTTCTTTTTTTTTTTTTTTTGCGGTACGCGGGCCTCTCACTGCTGCGGCCTCTCCCGTTGCGGAGCACAGGCTCCGGACGCGCAGGCTCAGCGGCCGTGGCTCAACGGGCCCAGCCGCTCCGCGGCACGTGGGATCCTCCCGGACCGGGGCACGAACCCGGTTCCCCTGCATCGGCAGGCGGACTCTCTACCACTGCGCCACCAGGGAAGACCTGTTATCTATTTCTCTGGGAGCTGTTGACAGTGCTCTAAATTATAGTCGACTGATAGCAATGCAAAATAATTGTCGTCTATAGAGAAGAAAAAATTCTGCCCTGTCCAAAAACTCTCTTTCCCCCTGTGCCAAGAGGAAGGTCTTTTTCTGTTTGCGCCCTCATTTCTGTGTTCCTGATCTGTAACTGTGTCTGTTCTTTGGATTCTGTTTTGACGTGGGTAAAAAGCGTCTCGTTCCCCCATAGATTATGTGTTAAATATTCAACACGTGTTCATTTTTATATTTGCTTGAGGATCATGATTTTACCCTACGTGTAAAATTACTTTTTCAGAGTTCCCTGGAAGGTCGCAGTGGATTAAACACCAGTAGCCTTTGGTGTAACACCCATTTGTATTAGTTTTTTCCCCCTTCCCTGTTATACTTCCTCTTGTACCTCACTCCTGGTTCCTTAATATCACACTCCCAAGTGAATTACCCTTATGCAAACTTCTGTCTTGGTTTCTGCTTTGAGGAGTAAAGAGTGGGTTGGGGAGGGGGCTAAGACATTGGAAAATGGAAGTTATATTGTAAAAGTTAGTTATTATTTGGGTAAATCGGTAACGCAAATTGGAGTCTTGAAACTAACAGTGTAAGCCATAGACTGAGGAGGGCGGAGCAACAAGGTACAAGAAGCCTGGGTCTCAAACAATCGCGGAACCGTTTTATTAGCCCTAGACTGTGTATGTTTACAAGAAAGAAAAGAAGAAAAGCAAACAGCTTGGTCTTGCTGTGTATGCCACCACCATTTTTTGGTGTAACATCCATTTGTATTAGTTTTTTCCCCCTTCCCTGTTATACTTCCTCTTGTACCTCACTCCTGGTTCCTTAATATCACACTCCCAAGTAAATTACCCTTGTGCAAACTTCTGTCTTGGTTTCTGCTTTGAGGAGTAAAGAGTGGGGTGGGGAGGGGGCTAAGACATTGGAAAATGGAAGTTATATTGTAAAAGTTAGTTATTATTTGGGTAAATCGGTAACGCAAATTGGTGTCTTGAAACTAACAGTGTAAGCCATAGACTGAGGAGGGCGGAGCAACAAGGTACAAGAAGCCTGGGTCTCAAACAATCACGGAACCGTTTTATTAGCCCTAGACTGTGTATGTTTACAAGAAAGAAAAGAAGAAAAGCAAACAGCTTGGTCTTGCTGTGTATGCCACCACCATTTTGACCAAGCTGCATCCTTACTGATGTATTACCTCTTGCCCTGAATCAGTTCTTGATACCAAAAGTCGTATGCATTTAATGAAAGAGGCAGAGCTGACATGAGGAAACCATCCATGAACGATTAAGTGCTGGGTACCAAGGCTTGATTAACTAAAACAGTACAGAACTCCCCAGTGGGCTAGAATTCTGCAAGAAAGTGTTGTGGTTAAGATATGACTTGTGTGGATTCAAGAGGTGTAGTTAGGATTTAAAATAGCAAAAGGGATAGGGCAGGAGCTTCAAGGCGGAGAGCAGTCCAAGGAGTAACATGAAGGTGGCAAAGATTACAAAGTGGGCTGTGGAAGGTGAGAGTGAAAAGACAGCTCTAGATGGAACAGCAGGGCTTGGGCGAGGGTGTAAGTGGTTCTCAGAGCGCCCCTTCTTCCCCTACCCACCACCAAGTACAGCTTCAGGGAGCCCTGAGTAGCCTTTGCTTTTACGGACCCCATGGCATTTCCATTCATGCCTCTGAATACTCTTAACCCCTTGCCTCTGTCAACTGCAAATGGAGTTTTTGGGTGGGTTCACTGAGATGAAACAAGAAAGGGACCTGGCAGGATGTCTGTTAACTCCCCCGTTTTCCTGCTTTCTCTCACAGCATCCCTCTCCACACAAAGTTCAGTCCTCCACAGTTTGTACCACAGTTTCAACATCTGATTTCTCATGGTGATAATTAAACCATTTAGCTTGTCTATAGAAACCAACTGGCATAGTAAGTCTTCTCTTCCTACGCTTAAAACAAAATAATGATCCTTTCATCCCAAACACTCATTACAATAGCAGCTCCTAAACCTGGTGTTAACTGTGTCTCTTGTTACACAGTTACAGATCTTACTGGCTCTGGATCCCACCATGTAATAATTTTTATTCATTAACGGGCAACACTTAAAAAGCAATGGATTCCCACCTTGTCATTATGGGAGGGGGCTCTTTGATACTGTCAAGGGCACGTCGTCAGTAAGAGTCATGATAGACTGGCCAGGTTCTTAAAAGTCATGGACGTTTATATTCTCTAACCTAAAAAAGTTTATATGTTTTTGAGGAAGTTTATTGCAAGGAGTTCAGAAAAGAAGAGGTATAGCCCTATAACCCAAGTCTTTAAAAGAGAGATTCACTATGGACTAAATGTAGAAAGATCCAGCTGGGTGATTTAAGGGAGGCATATGAACACCATGTTTTTCAGGCATCACATTACAAATGAACGTGTGTGCGTGTGTGTGTGTGTGTGTGTGAGCTATTATATAATAGCTTCCGTAGAATCAGGTAACCTAGAGGGGGGTTTCTCCAGGGTCCAGACAATGTGGGGTCTGCCTTTCCAGAAGAACACCCATTCCTCCTGGAGAGCTCTAAGGAATTGCTCAGGACCGCCATCCCCTCTGGTCAGGGGTGACCCCGCAACTCTAGAGCGCACATGAGTGAGTCACTTCCGGCAGGGGTCCCACACCACTGTGTCAGGGAGTCCTGGGAAGCTAGAGGGACATGGTATGAGCTTCATGGAGTGAGAAAGGTCGCCTTTCCTCAAACCAGTCCCCAGCTCACATGCACCTGTCTGCCTCAGCTATGGCTAAAATAAAAGGTGGGGCTGAGAGGATTTGCATGGGTGAACTTTCTGCGTGTGCTGTCAAGCCTCCAAATAACCCAGAGGATCATGATTTTACCCTACGTGTAAAATTACTTTTTCAGAGTTCCCTGGAATGTCGCAGTGGATTAAACACCAGTAGCCTTTGGTGTAACACCCATTTGTATTAGTTTTTTCCCCCTTCCCTGTTATACTTCCTCTTGTACCTCACTCCTGGTTCCTTAATATCACACTCCCAAGTGAATTACCCTTATGCAAACTTCTGTCTTGGTTTCTGCTTTGAGGAGTAAAGAGTGGGTTGGGGAGGGGGCTAAGACATTGGAAAATGGAAGTTATATTGTAAAAGTTAGTTATTATTTGGGTAAATCGGTAACGCAAATTGGAGTCTTGAGACTAACAGTGTAAGCCATAGACTGAGGAGGGCGGAGCAACAAGGTACAAGAAGCCTGGGTCTCAAACAATCGCGGAACCGTTTTATTAGCCCTAGACTGTGTATGTTTACAAGAAAGAAAAGAAGAAAAGCAAACAGCTTGGTCTTGCTGTGTATGCCACCACCATTTTGACCAAGCTGCATCCTTACTGATGTATTACCTCTTGCCCTGAATCAGTTCTTGATACCAAAAGTCGTATGCATTTAATGAAAGAGGCAGAGCTGACATGAGGAAACCATCCATGAACGATTAAGTGCTGGGTACCAAGGCTTGATTAACTAAAACAGTACAGAACTCCCCAGTGGGCTAGAATTCTGCAAGAAAGTGTTGTGGTTAAGATATGACTTGTGTGGATTCAAGAGGTGTAGTTAGGATTTAAAATAGCAAAAGGGATAGGGCAGGAGCTTCAAGGCGGAGAGCAGTCCAAGGAGTAACATGAAGGTGGCAAAGATTACAAAGTGGGCTGTGGAAGGTGAGAGTGAAAAGACAGCTCTAGATGGAACAGCAGGGCTTGGGCGAGGGTGTAAGTGGTTCTCAGAGCGCCCCTTCTTCCCCTACCCACCACCAAGTACAGCTTCAGGGAGCCCTGAGTAGCCTTTGCTTTTACGGACCCCATGGCATTTCCATTCATGCCTCTGAATACTCTTAACCCCTTGCCTCTGTCAACTGCAAATGGAGTTTTTGGGTGGGTTCACTGAGATGAAACAAGAAAGGGACCTGGCAGGATGTCTGTTAACTCCCCCGTTTTCCTGCTTTCTCTCACAGCATCCCTCTCCACACAAAGTTCAGTCCTCCACAGTTTGTACCACAGTTTCAACATCTGATTTCTCATGGTGATAATTAAACCATTTAGCTTGTCTATAGAAACCAACTGGCATAGTAAGTCTTCTCTTCCTACGCTTAAAACAAAATAATGATCCTTTCATCCCAAACACTCATTACAATAGCAGCTCCTAAACCTGGTGTTAACTGTGTCTCTTGTTACACAGTTACAGATCTTACTGGCTCTGGATCCCACCATGTAATAATTTTTATTCATTAACGGGCAACACTTAAAAAGCAATGGATTCCCACCTTGTCATTATGGGAGGGGGCTCTTTGATACTGTCAAGGGCACGTCGTCAGTAAGAGTCATGATAGACTGGCCAGGTTCTTAAAAGTCATGGACGTTTATATTCTCTAACCTAAAAAAGTTTATATGTTTTTGAGGAAGTTTATTGCAAGGAGTTCAGAAAAGAAGAGGTATAGCCCTATAACCCAAGTCTTTAAAAGAGAGATTCACTATGGACTAAATGTAGAAAGATCCAGCTGGGTGATTTAAGGGAGGCATATGAACACCATGTTTTTCAGGCATCACATTACAAATGAACGTGTGTGCGTGTGTGTGTGTGTGTGTGTGTGTGAGCTATTATATAATAGCTTCCGTAGAATCAGGTAACCTAGAGGGGGGTTTCTCCAGGGTCCAGACAATGTGGGGTCTGCCTTTCCAGAAGAACACCCATTCCTCCTGGAGAGCTCTAAGGAATTGCTCAGGACCGCCATCCCCTCTGGTCAGGGGTGACCCCGCAACTCTAGAGCGCACATGAGTGAGTCACTTCCGGCAGGGGTCCCACACCACTGTGTCAGGGAGTCCTGGGAAGCTAGAGGGACATGGTATGAGCTTCATGGAGTGAGAAAGGTCGCCTTTCCTCAAACCAGTCCCCAGCTCACATGCACCTGTCTGCCTCAGCTATGGCTAAAATAAAAGGTGGGGCTGAGAGGATTTGCATGGGTGAACTTTCTGCGTGTGCTGTCAAGCCTCCAAATAACCCAATAGATACCTGGGAAAACTGAGGCTCAGAGGGGGTGAACTCCGTCTCCCTGGGACACACAGCTCGTTTAGTAGGAGATTCAGTTTTCAAATTCACGTTCTCTCTAGACACCATTCCCCACTCTTACATTCTACTTGATCAGTTGCTTTCATTACAGACTAGATTTAAACTTGAGCCATTAAGTAGGGGAGAATTGAGCTGCCAAACTCTGATGATTGCCAGAGGAGAGGAGCTGGATATATCTGAAACCAAGAATAAAAAATCCGCAGTGGAAAATCTGTTATAATATCAAGGGCTCACCCAGGGCAAGACATTATCAATTGCTGGTTTATTGTGTTTAGCATCACTTGATCTCATAACCCTGCCAGCATCTCCCCCTCCACTCCCGCCACCTGTCCGCAACCCGCACACTCTTGACCTTTACTAAAATAGCTTTGGAATGTTTTCTTTAAAGCCAGAGTGTATGGGAGAACCGAGTATGGAGTCGCTGGGAAAGGGGAAATTTTTTGCCTTGCACACAGTCGCTCTGGAAACTTAGTAAAGTCTTGGTGAAAGGGAAACACGTGAGCAACTCTGTCCCCACTGTCCCCGGGATACAAATCGTCTTCCCCAGTTTGTGCTCAGTTGAGCTGGGATGAGGGGGTGGGTGCTTGGAGGACCATTGGACCCTTAATCATACCTCCCCGGGGACTTACAGGCTAGGCCAGGGGACACGTGTATGCCTGATTACTTATTTCTGTGGCGTACCTTTGAGGCGTATGTTCCTGTGACTTCTGTTCTCTGGTTATATTTCTACGTCTAAACATCCTTCTCATGCCCCAGTGGAAAAGTCTTACGTGGCTGTCCTCAGCCAGGTTGCTTTGGCAGTGAGAAATCAAGCAACACCTGTGAGCGCCTCTCACTCCTGCCTTGATTTAAGTAAATATCAGCAACTTTAGAATTGTCTGAAAGAAGAAAAGGGCCACCCTGGAGTGCTGTGGCAGGAAGAGTTTACAGAATTTCGTGTTGTTCTCTGCGCTTCTCTCACCTCTTACACGGGCTCTGTGACCTTTGGCAGGTTGCTGAGACTAGAAACTCCACTGATTACAAATGTTCAAAGAGTTGACAGTCCGCGTCCCACCCCAGGGGCTTCTGGGAGGCCAGAGTGAGGCAAAGGCACTGGAAAGCGCCTCGTAAACTCTTAAGCGCCTTGTAAACTGTTAAGTGCCCTGCCGCCTGAGATTCAGCAAATGCTAATATTTTTCTCTCTGACCTTCAATAAAAGAAAAGCTGAGGCTGTGAATTTCTGTTCTGACTCCGCCAAGGCCGTAACGTGGGGGAATGGGCTGATGTCATCCAGGTGTGCGCTCATGTTATCCACGGCTAAACCTAGGGGAGAGGAGAGGAATGGTGTCTTCTTGCTTGTCTTTGGGAAATAGCACCTGTTTGTAAAGTCGGTTGGTCATTTGCTGTGTGCCAGGTTCTACGCTAAGTGTTTTCCATACATTCCTCATGTGTTTTGCCTGTCAGCGTGAGCAAAGGGGGATGGGGATGGACTGAGGAACAGTCAGAAGGCAGACCGCAGTGCAAGAGGATGACACAGCGCCCGTTTATTCTCCTAACACTTGTGAGGTCCCTGCTGTGTGCCAGACCCTGTGATGCTCAGTGTGCATCTTGATGTTTATTTATTTACTTATTTATTTTTTGTGGTACGCGGGCCTCTCACCGTTGTGGCCTCTCCCGCCGCGGAGCACAGGCTCCGGACGCGCAGGCTCGGCGGCCACGGCTC
>NC_041231.1:12507130-12511632 GCF_002837175.3 Physeter macrocephalus
GGGCCCAGCCGCTCCGCGGCATGTGGGATCCTCCCGGACCGGGGCACGAACCCGCGTCCCCTGCATCGGCAGGCGGACTCTCAACCACTGCGCCACCAGGGAAGCCCCCTTGATGTTTATGATTGAGACTGAGGTATGACCACATGTGGCCACGTGGAGAGAGGCAGCTGTGAGGATAAACGGTAGTTAAATCCTGGAACAAGCCTGTGCTCCTACCCTAGGTTGGGGGCCTGGCCTTCACTTTGCAAGTCAAAACCCAGGCCAAAGGCTTGGAGCTGCTTAAAGATCGATCCTCAGGGGTCACTAAAAGCTGCTCAGTGAATGTTTGCCCTTTCCATCTGTCACTCTGTTCACAGCCCCTGTGCCCCTTTTGGTCACAGCAGGCTCCCACATGGGGGCGGGGTGTGGCGTGGGAGCAGACAGGACCACCTCGGCCAGCTCTTTGTGAAGCGTGATTCTCTGAAAGCTCCTCTCCAGACTCACAAGGAACCTGGAGCTGCTGGCTTGGGCTCAAGCTCCCAACAGCAGGAGCTCAAAGATGTCATGTCATCTCCAGTAATTAGACCCGCCAAACCCATTACCAAGGAGAGCCAGCGTACTTAGGCGATTAGTGACGATCTGGCTAGAGTCCACCGTTGCCAGATGGCCTCTGCAAGTCCCCTGCATTATCAGAGAAATTACACTTGGAGGCAAAGATGATGTCCTTTAAAGGCACGGACAGAGTAAACCTTCTAGACGTGCAGTGGGAAGAAAAGATAGTCATCCTAATCAGAAACATAGGCACTCTCTATTGAACGTCAATTATGTGGCAGGCTTGGGGCTAGACATTCCGTATGTTATCGTTTCAATCCTCACATCATCGCTATGGAGCAGCTGCTAAGAGTATCCTTGTTTTACTGGCAAGAAAACCGAGGCTTTGAGAGGATGTCCAAAGTCATCCAACAAGAATATTTAAAGCTGGGATTCAAACTCAGTTCTGTCTGGTTGCAAAGCGCATTCTGGAATCACATAGACCATTTTGTGCTAACTTGATAGGAAGGTCTCCTTTAAATATGTCACTTCCCCAGCCTGGATTATGCGCCTCTTTTTATACGCTCTTAGAGCACATACGAAACCTTTTATTTATAGCCGTAACTGTCATATGCTTAAGGCCTATGTCCCGCATTATATTCAGTGTAGTAAAGGCAGGATTTTGTTGTTTTCTGCATCACTTTATCCACAACTCCCTGCATTGTGCCTGTTGTATAAAAAGTGGTCAACAACTACTTGTTGGGTGAATGGATGAAAGCAAACAGGCAAGATAAAGAGAGTGAAAGCAAGAAGACACGACTCATGAGAATATGGAAAGATAATTGGGTTTCATATTTACAAATATGTAAAGATAATTGGGTTCCTTATGAGTTTGGAGAGGAGCTTTCAGAGAATCATGTTGCTGGTTGCTGGTAAACCAGTTCTCTGGGGAAGAAATCACTCTGATTTGTAGCACTTGCCAGGTTCCATGGTGTAAATACTCCCACCGTGACCAATTTCAGGCTACCAACATGGTATCTTTGAATGCAGAACTGGGAAGAGACGCACAGAATTGGCTCTTGCCAGGTCCAGCAGGGCTTTTAAATTTGTTGGAGTCCAGAGAAAGTCAGTCTCCTGTCAGATTTCCATGCTCGCCACCTGTAGAATGAAGAGTCTGGACTAGTAGTTTCCACATCCTCTCTATCAGCTGTGACACTCCATGAGCCGACATAGGATGCCTCTCCCGCTCGGTTGGGGTGAGGGGAGTGAGGGGGCAGGAAGATGGAGGACCGAACCTCCAGAAGATGGAGTGAGAGCTCAGATCAGTGAGCTGTTATAGCACATTGCTTGCTTTTCTCAGAAATGTCTCCCAGTGCTTTCAAAATAGGTCACTTTTTTTTTTTTTTTTTTTTTTTTTTGCGGTACGCGGGCCTCTCACTCTTGTGGCCTGTCCCGTTGCAGAGCACAGGCTCCGGACGCGCAGGCTCAGCGGCCATGGCTCACGGGCCCAGCCGCTCCGCGGCACGTGGGATCTTCCCGGACGGGGGCCCGAACCCATGTCCCCTGCATCGGCGGGCGGACCCTCAACCACTGCACCACCAGGGAAGCCCACAAAATAGGTCACTTTTTACATCCAGACGAAGGAATCAACCTGTTTGCTTCCCAAGGAAAATACAACTACATGTCACAGATTTCAGAAGTCAAGCATCAGTGGATTTTGGAAAGCTAGTACTTAGCATTAGAAAACAGGTTAAGATAAAGCATCCTGTTACGAAGTGTTGGATAGGTGTCGTGAGACTTACACGTTCTATATTTGAGAAAGACAAATGGATACAATGATAACATGGTGATATCTCTGTTTTACGCCCTCTGCTTACTTAACTATCCCTTCCCCTCTTTCACCGTTTACCTTACAGTACCCAGGGTTTTCATCCTAAGGTGAACTTAAGATGTTGCAGAAGAGTCCAGGGAGAATAGGAATCTGCTATTGTGACTGTAATCTGTGAGAGCTGTAATTTTGCCTTTGCAGTATTTTGAATGGGTGGTCATTTGGCCTTAACATCTCAGTGTCACAGGGCCACTAAGTCACTAGTTCGAGCGTTCATGCTGTAGAAAATTGAAAACCATAGTTTCTGGACACAGAACGTTCTTTCAAGTGAAGTGCCTCTAATTTGGACAATTCCGCATAGAAAGTCTGTTTCAAGAGGTTTAGAGGGCTAGAGACAGAGGATGAGCTGTAAATGTTTGCCCTCTTCTGGGACCCGGTGGAAAGTGGATCATTCAGAATGCTGGCAGTCGCCCACTCAGTCACGCTGATTAGATCTTTGGCCTTGAAGTTTCTCTCCACCCCTTAGTCAATTTGTGTAATGCATTCATTTCAGATTCGGATGTAAAAAGCATTTGTTGAACCTCCTGTATTTGTCATGCATGTTGGAGGGGTGGGAAAGGGGGATAGATGAAGAAAACCAACTTCGTTTGCCCCAGGAGTTCTCAGTATGCTACCAGAGGACAGAGGTATGAAGGAATACCTCAAGCAGGAATGTGATTTGAATAGAAACAGAAATGTGTAGGGGAAACACAGGTCTTTGGACATGTAGTAGGGAGAGAGGGCTCTGGAGTCAGATCAAATTTCTTTACTAGCTATGTGACCTTAAAGAAGTTACTTAACCCTGTAAGCGTTCAGGTTTCTTATATACAAGAGGGATAATAATCGGCATGTCTATCTCTCAAGTCATTTTGAGGATTAGATGAGCTGATGCATCTGAAGCACTCAACACTGTCTGTGACATATAGTGAGCCCTCAATAAATATCAGCTATTTTTAGTTATTTTCCTTGGGAGTAACGCTTGGAGTGAGATAAATGGGAGTGGTCATGGATGGGAGTGGGAGATGGGGCAGGGCGTTGTAGGCTGAGTGACCCAGACAGGAAGATGTGAGAGCCCGCCATGTGTTTGGGTAATGTTTAATAGACCAAACTCATCTGACAGATATTGAGAAATGGGAAGGGATGGAGTTTAAAACAGAAGACTGGGTCAAGCTTGGAAAGGACTGACAGACCTAGTAGAGAAAGTAACCTTACCCTGAAGGTGAAGGGACCCACTGACATTTTTAAGGCACTGGTCACATCTGCTCAGGTGCTGCAGTGATTTGGAGAGGGGAGGAGTTTCAAGGCAGGGAGACCTGTTTAGGGGCTTTTGTCTGGAGATACATATTAGGAAACCATTGGTGTTGGACAGTAGTTGACACCGCGGGGGTGGGGAAGGACTCCCACAAATAAATGTAAAATGAAGAGAGTCAATGACAAAGGCTTAGGGAATGTCACATTTCAGAAATGCCAGAGACATAGGTACTGACACTAATGACAGAGACAGGGCAGATCTAGGAGCAGAAAGCGAGATCGGGCTTCATGAAGACAAGGAAAAAGGACCTTTCTGGGAGGATGGAACGTCAAATACCACTGAGATGCCAAGGAGGCTGAGACTTGAAAAGAGGCCAAGAATTGAAGCAATTAGTTGTTCATCGTTGGTCTAATTAGAGCAGTTTGAGTGGCGTCCTGGATTACAGGTGAGAAACCAAGGGGGAGTGAGGAAATGGAGTAGTGTGTGTATACAGCTCTTCAAGGAATTGGGAAGTAAGGGGTAACGAGACAAAGGTAATAACGTCGTAAGGTTTGGGGCAGCGTAAATTGGAAGATAAATAACTCAAAAAGATTGGGATACTCCAATATTTTGAAAGGGGTTTGGTTAAGAAAGAGGAATTGAAAAGAGAGGAGAGATGCCTTCAGAGCTTAGAGAAGAGCAGATCGAGAACTGCAAGTGGAGAAATTGTTCATTGGTGGGAGAGGAGACCCTCTTCCCTGGGTTAGCAAGGAGTAAAATAAGAATGCATAGGAGCGGGCTTCCCTGGTGGCGCAGTGGTTGCGAGTCCGCCTGCCGATGCAGGGGACGCGGGTTCGTGCCCCGGTCCGGGAAGATCCCACGTGCCGCGGAGCG
>NC_041231.1:12511751-12524822 GCF_002837175.3 Physeter macrocephalus
AAAAAAAAAAAAAAAAAAAAAAAAGAATGCATAGGAGGATAGCTCAAATTGGAGGTGGTGGCACACACTGGCCTGAATTTTCTCTGTGGACTAGATTAAGTTGTCTTGTGAGTGGAAGGAGGTAGAGGTGGAGACTGGATACTTGACTAGATTAGTAAACTGTGGAGTATCCCGCGTGGGCAATGAGAATGCGAATAAAGGTCGAAGAGAAGACTTGAAAGCATTAATTACTCAGAGCAGAAGACTTTATGTAGCAAAGAGGGCATCGCTGTGATTTTTTCCAGCACTTTGTGGGCTTCCTGGGAGCATTTGCAGAGAAAATATGTATGTAGGATGGATTCAGGTTGAGGATTGGCAAGAAGCATGCAGCAGAGGCTAGAGGAATGGAAGATCGCCAGAGGATTATTATTGATATGGCTATTAGTGGGGACCAGACTGGCAAGGGAGGAAGGAAGGCTTGGAGGGGCTGAGCGGCTGGTATACTAGCACAGTGGGGAACAGAGAGATGTGAGAATGTTTCCTTTGCCATCTTCCCATCATTCCCTTACGATGCCACCATACCATCTGTGTGTATATTTCCATCAGCAGTGGACTTAAGTTTAACAGAGCAAAGTAATCAATGCTGAAAAACAGCGCTCCAGAACATTCTATGGCAGTGGAAGGGACGGTGTTTATTCATTGGATAGCTTCCATGGTGGCTATTAGAGCCTTTTAGAGTGACATAGTATTTCTATCAGAATGGAACAATCCCTGCATCCAGTAATCTTACAATTTGATTTCTAGCAGCTCTGGAGGGGTCATATCTTTATTTTCCTCTTTAATTCTTCCCCATTTTAGAAGAATATCCACAGATTCATGAAAGCAAAATGTTGCAGTGAGATGTCTTAATGGTACAAGGAGGAATTTACCAAAGTAACTTGGCAGGTTCCATGGACACTAATTTACTTATCTTAGAAATGATCTCAGAAATTCCTCCAATGGTAAGTTCCAACATGAGGTAAGGCGTTTCCGCCTTGCTCTTCAAAGCTGGATGTGCTTGGGTGAAGTTATATCTTTATGCCTTGGTGTGAATGAGTTCATCAGATAACTTGTGGGAAGCTGACGGTTATAGAGTTTAAATACTTTGACTGACTTGTTAAAGAATTATAATTGTATCTGTTAGGACAACTTGAGAATAAACATACTAACGAAATACTCAAGTGCTGCTGAACTTGCCTTTTTGGCAAGAGGGAAAGGAGAAGTACTATAAACAGGGCTGTCTAGGAGGTGTAACAGCCCTACTGAAGTTTAAATCTGTACATGCTTTGTTTTTCTCTTTAATATTCACTGTTTAATTACAATGTTTTGTGCGATCTCCACAAGGCTGACATACAC
This sequence comes from Physeter macrocephalus, assembly GCF_002837175.3. Classification (NCBI taxonomy): domain Eukaryota; kingdom Metazoa; phylum Chordata; class Mammalia; order Artiodactyla; family Physeteridae; genus Physeter; species Physeter macrocephalus. The sequence goes on from NC_041231.1 coordinate 12,513,126, forward strand.
AAACTTCTAAAAACGTGTTTGTTATTGGAAGATATATTTGTTCTTAGAAACTGTGACATACAATTATTTTGGAAAGTTAAATTTGCTCTCTTAGGCTATAAATGATCTCAGAGCCTTGTGGCTAGTACCCCACTACTCTGAGAATAAACAACAAACTCTTGATTGATCTACTACCGTATATTATTGGTTATGTTTTGCTCTAAGGTGGCATTTTATCTCTCACTACTCTTGATAGTCATTATGACAGGTGTGAGGTGATACCTCATTGTGGTTTTGATTTGCATGTCTCTAACAATTAGCGATGTTGGGCATCTTTTCATGTACCTGTTGACCGTCTGTATGTCTTCTTTGGAGAAATGTCTCTAGGTCTTCTGCCCATTTTGATTTTGTTGTTTGTTTTTTCAATATTGAGTTGTATGAGCTGTTTATATATTTTGGATATTAACCCCTTGTCTGTCACATTTGTTTGAAAATATTTTCTCCCATTCTGCAGGTTGTCTTTTCATTTTGTTAATGGTATCCTTTGCCATACAAGAGCTTTTAAGTTTGATTAGGTCCCATTTGTTTATTTGTGCTTTTATTTCTTTTGCCTTGGGAGAGTGATCTAAGAAAATATTTCTACAGTTTATGCCCAAGAATATTTTTCCTATGTTCTCTTCTGGTGTCATGTCTTATACTTAAGTCTTTAAACCATCTTGAGTTTATTTTTGTGTATGGTATGAGGGAGTGTTCTAATTTCATTGATTTACGTGTAGCAGTCCACCTTTCCCAGCACCACTTACTGAAGAGGCTATCTTTTCTCCATTGTCTCTTCTTGCCTCCTTTGTCATAGATTAATTGACTGTAGGTGTTACCCATTGACTTTTAAGTGGCAAAGCTGGGCTTTAAATTCTGTTGTGACATAAATTTGTGCTATCAGTCATGAATTTTATTTCTATTTTCAGTTTTTGGATTTTTATTTTATTATTTTTAGTTGAAGTATAATTGACCCACAATACTGTGTTGGTTCCAGGTGCACATCATAATGATTCGGCCTCTGTATACATTACGAAATGATCACTACCATAAGTCTACTTATCATCTGTCACCATACAAAGACTCTATTCCCCATGCTGTACATTTCGTCACTGTGACTCATTTATTTTGTAACTGGAAATGTGTACTTAATTTCTCTCACCTATTTCACTCACACCCCACCTCCTTCCCTCTGGCAACTACCTGTTTGTTCGCTGTATCTGTGAGTCTGTTTTTTGTTTTATTTTGTTTGTTTGTTTTTATTTCTTAGATTCTACATATAGGTAAAATCATATGGTGTTTGTCTGTCTTTCTCTTGCTGACTTATTTCACTTTGCATATTACTCTCTAGGTCCATCTGTGTGTGTGTGTGTGTGTGTGTGTGTATGTGATATCTTCTTTATCCATTCATTTATTGATGGACGCTTAGGTTCTTCAGTTTATTTCATAACTTGGCTCTTGTGAGTAGTGCTGCAGTGAACATAGGGGTATGTATATCTTTTCAAATTAGCTTTTTTGTTTTCTTCGAAAAAATACCCAGAAATGGGATTGCTGGATTATATGCTAGTTCTATTTTTGATTTTGGGGGAAACCTCTATACTGTTTTCCATAGTGGCTGTACCAATTTATAGTCCCCCCAACAGTGTACAAGTGTTCGCTTTTCTCCACATCCTTGCCAACACTTGTTATTTGCTGTCTTTTTGATAATAGCCATTCTGACAGATGTGAGGTGATATCTTATTGTGGTTTTGATTTGCATTTCCCTGATGATTAGCAATGTTGAGCATCTTGTCATACATCTGTTGAACCTTTGTATGTCTTCTTTGGTAAAAATATCCACTTTTAAAAATCAGGTTCACTTTTTTTGATGTTGAGTTGTATGAGTTCTTTGCATAATTTGGATATTAACCCATTATCAGATATACCATTTGCAAGTATCTTCTCCTATTCAGTAGGTGACCTTTTCATTTTGTTGATAGTTTCTTCCTTGTGCAAAAGATTTTTAGTTTGATATAGTCTCATTTGTTTATTTTTGCTTTTGTTTCTCTTACCTAATGAGATATATGCAGAAAAATATTCCTGAGACCGATGTCAAAGACCACACTACCTATGGTTTCTTTTAGGAGTTTTATGGTTTCAGGTTTACATTTGAGTGTTTAATCCACTTTCAGTTTATTAATATTTTTGTATATGGTGTGAGAAAGTAGTCCAGTTTGTTACATTTGCATGTAGCTGTCCAGTTTTCCCAACACTGTTTATTGAAGAGGCTGTCTTTTCCCCACTGTACATTCTTACCTCCTTTTGTCATAGATTAACTGCACAATAAGTAAATATACGTTCATTTCTGGGTTCTCTATTCTGTTCCATTGATATATGTGTCTGTTTTTGTGCAGGTACTCTACTATTTTGATTACTGTAGCTTTGAAGTATAGTTTGAAATCAGGAAGCACTATTCCTCCAGCTTTGTTCTTCTTTCTCAAGATCGTTTTGCTATCTGGGGTCTTTTGTGTTGCTACACAAATTTTAGAATTATTTTTTCTAGTTCTGTGAAAAAATGCCTTTGGTATTTTGATAGGGATTGCATTGAATCTATAGATTGCCGTGGGTACTCTGGTCATTTTAACACTATTATTTTTTTCCAACACATGAACATGGCATATCTTTCCATTTGTTTGTGTCGTCTTCAGCTTCTTTCATCAGTGTTTTATAGTTTTTCAAATATAAGTCTTTTAACTCCTTGGTTAGATTTATTCCTAGGTATTTTATTCTTTTCAGTGCCACTGTAAATGGGATTGTTTTCTTAATTTCTCTTTCTGACAGTTTGTTGTTAGTGTATTGAAATGCAACAGATCTGTGGATTAATTTTTTATCCTGCAACTTTCCTGAATTCATTTATTAATTCTAATAGATTTTTGGTGGTGTCTTTAGGATTTTCTATATATAGTATCATGTCATCTGCAAACAATGGCAGTTTTACTTCTTCCTTTCTATTTTGAATCCCTATCATTTCTTTTTTCTTGTCTGATTGCAATGACTAGGAACTTCCAACACTATGTTGAATAAAGATGATGAGCGTGGGCATCCTTGTCTTCTTCGTGATCTTAGAGGAAATGCTGTCAGTTTCTTGCCATTGAATATGATGTTAGCTGTGGACCTGTCATATATGGCTTTCCTTACACTGACGTATGTTCCTTCAGTAACCACTTTGTTGAGAGTTTTTATCATAAGTAGATGTTGAGTTTTGTCAAATGCTTTTCCTGCATTTATTAATATGATCATATTATTTTATTCTTTAATTTATTAGTTGCATCACATTTATTGCTTTGCAAATATTGAACCATCCTTGCATCCCTGGGATAAATTCCACTTAAACATCGTGTATGATCCTTTCAATATATTGTTGAGTTCAGTTTGATAATATTTCATTGAGAATTTTTGCATCTATCTTCAAACCAGACATTCTTGGGGCTCTTCGTCCCAGTGCAGGGCCACTAGGCTGAGGAGCCTGATGTGGGACTCAGACCCCTCACTTCTTGGGGAAAACATCTGCAATTGTGATAATCTTCTAACTTGTGGGTTGCCTACCTTGAGGCATGCATCTTATCTGTACTGCTACTGCTACCTTTCTCATTGTGGTTCCTTCTTTATAGCTTTAGTTGTGGAAAATTTTCTCTGTTAGTCTTCAGGTTGTTCTCATCAATAGTTGCTCTGTAAATAGTGTGATTTTGTTGTACCTGTGGGAGGGGGTGAGGTCAGGGACTTCTTACTCTGCCATCTTGGCCACTCCATTTTTTCCCATTTTTTTTAACAGTAGCAGATTGGGGATCCAAGTTCACATTTCCCAGAATTCCTATTAAAAACATGATAATTGGTCAAGTTTTTGTTTTTTGTTTTTTTTTGTGGTATGCGGGCCTCCCACTGCTGCGGCCTCTCCCGCTGTGGAGCACAGGCTCCGGACGCGCAAGCCCAGCGGCCATGGCTCACGGGCCCAGCCGCTCCGTGGCACGTGGGATCCTCCCGGACCGGGGCACGAACCCGCGTCCCCTGCATCGGCAGGCGGACTCTCAACCACTGCGCCACCAGGGAAGCCCTGGTCAAGTTTTTAAAACTGTGCAGTTAGTTCTCCAACTTCCCCAAATCTGCACCTCATTTTGGTGGTGCTGAGCTGATCTCAGTACTGATTTTAATGATTTAGGAAGTTTCCCAAGGCATCTTTTCCCCTCTGATTCAAATCCCATTGCTCAGTGGCCTCCATCAAAGAGGTGCCGAGATGCAAACAATCAGAGTGAAGTATGTATTTTAATAGGTATTTCAGCTGCACAGAAGTGTGCAAAATTCTGAGAAAACAGAACCGTACCATCTGCAAAGCTAGTCAAAATGGTATTTCATCAGCCTGGAGTTTTATTCCTCCCCAGGAACTCTAAGTTCCTGGAGCTGTTTTAATCTTGCCTCATTAAAAGTTAATATAATTTGGATTGGTGCTATTCATTTTGTATCCGGGCACCTCATTTGCCCAGCTCAGGCTGGGTTTCTGTGCACCCAGCCTGTGTGAAAGTGTATGTATCCAGCTTACCTTCATTCAAGTTTCAGACCCAGGTGGGAGTAATCAATAGCTGATCATTGATAAATGGTAATCCTTAAAGAGAATACAGATTCAAATGTCAGCCACAGAATGGATGCCTGCTATTTGTTGTTGGGTAATGCAGGAATGTCAGGAGGTAACGAAGAGAGATTGCTATGCTGCGCTCATTACCCAGCCCAGGGGAGGAGTGTTAAACGTTAATACTTGAGCTCTGAAAGTATCATAAACTTGATGGCCAGGAAAGCTTTGTAAAAGGACTGGGAGGAAGCTGAGTAAGCCCACATTTGTCAAGCATGTACTGCAAAGGACTGCTGATGTCCAGAATCCCCATCTTAAGAGTTAAGAGTCTTTGTCCCCGAGTCCTGTGTGGTGGGATGGTACGGGGTCAAGAGAAAAATGGAATAGCCACAGCAGTATTTTTAGACTTGAGGAGTTTTCCACGTGTACTACAGATAGCTTCCTGAGCGGTTACCATCACTTCCTTTGGGACCCACAGTCATGTAATTGTTATTCTTTTGTATCATTCCTTTTTTTAAGTTTATCTATCTATGCAAAACAGTCCATGGAGCCCCCAGTATATGCAAACACTTGCTGGGACAGGAATGCAAAACTATAACAAACACTAAAATGTGAATTTTGCCTCTGGAGTGCTTATATTCTCTACAGATGAAAGGCAGATACCAGCATAATAGTTATTAAAATGTAATATGGTAACTTCTATGGTAGACGTTCATGGAGTTATCAGAAAATGAATCTGAGAGTATGTTAGGTGAGTGATAAGGGGGTGGAAGAAAGTGTCACATATGAAGAGATTTTCAATATTGATCTTGAATGAAGGAAAGCTTCATCATTCACCAGGTGGAGAAAGTAGACAGGGCAGTCCCGAAAGAGAGAACAACTGTAAAGGCTTTCTGGGTATTAGCAAATAGATTCATTTGATTGAAAAATAGTGGTGTGTGAGTTGATATAGTGGGGATTGAAATTGGGGTAAGCAAGGGGATACTACCATGCTGAGAAATGTTATATTTTTTGGTCTTGAGCCCAGTGGCGCTTATAGGTTTTTTTTAGAAAGGGCATCACCTGTATGTTTCCACATTGTATTGATACATAGAGCACTCTCAGGAAGTACAGTACATGGTGAATACGAGGTAGGGTGGAAATATTTAAGACTTTGGAGCTAGGACTTCTGTAATAGTCCAGGTGAGAGATGTTGAGGGCTGAACAGGCAGGTCTAATGTTGGTGTTTTTCACTGAGATGGAGAACATGGATGAAGAATGGGGGTAAGGATGTAAACAAGGAGTTTGGAAAAAGAACACATCAAATTTGAAAACACTGAAGGAGTTGTGTGAGGATGGAAGGAGGGATTAGAAGTATGGGATTAGATCTTAGCAGCGATGTCAGAGAGGAAGCAAGGTCGGGGCTGGAAATAATTCTCTGATGAGTTGATAACATTAGGGGATTGTGGAATCATGGGTGAGTGAGAAGAGCCCTAAGAATGAAAGCATGATGAACCTCCACATCTACTGTGATGAGCAGAGGAGAAGCCAGTAAAGGAGATAATCCGAAAGTGGTCAGAAAGGTCAGAGGGCAACTCTGAGGGACACCCAAAGGAAATGCTTCTGTCCTACAAGCATAATAACAAAAGTCCAATGAAGAAGAACTTAAGTTGATCCTTACAATGAATATAATATATTAATTACTTGTTTTTTTTCAGTTTGTATGAATAGTCTCCATTGAATTTTAGTTGACCGTCTACATTATGCTAATAGGGGATAATGAAACATAATTGTGGCAATGCTCAGTAATTATTTCAGAAGAATGTAGAAGCATATTAGTAGAGCAGAATGGAAAGACCTACATCATCATTATCTGAGGGTTTTATTTGCTCCTCACATGAGAAGAAGACCTCATAGTCATATGTATTAAGGTGATGTGTTTTAACGACAAAAGCTTCTAAAGTAGTGGTTCCTCCATTATATTTTGTAATTAAGCTTGGGCTGAAACCAGAGGGAATACATGTGTCAGTTTTTTTTTTTTAATTTTTATTGAAATATAGTTGATTTACAATGTTGTGTTAGTTTCAGGTGTACAGCAAAATGATAGTTATACACATATATATATTATTTTTAAGATTCTTTTCCATTATAGGTTATTACAAGATACTGAGTATAGTTCCCTGTGCTATACAGTAGGTCCTTGTTGGTTATCTATTTTATATATAGTAGCATGTATATTTTAATCCCAGACTCCTAATTTATCCCTCCACCCCTTTTCCCCTTTGGTAACCCTAAGTTTGTTTTCTATGTCTGTGAGTCGTTTCTGTTTTGTGAATAAGTTCATCTATATCATTTTCTAAAATTCCACATATAAGTGCTATCATAATATTTGTTTTTCTCTGTCTGACTTAGTTCACTTAGTATGATCATCTCTAAGTCCATCCATGTTGCTGCAAATGGCATTATTTCATTCTTTTTTTATGGCTGCATAGTATTCCATTGTATACTTAATACCACATCTTCATGTCTCAGTTTTATAGGTGGTCTCCTGGCACTGAGTTAGACACGTTTGTTGAGTTGTGTTTGTAAGTATCTCATAGTTGGACAGGGAGGCTTGTTAAGAAATGTCTCATCTCTCAGTATATTCATTCAGCAAGTATTTATTAAGGCTCTAGGAATTGTTCTAGATTCTGGAAATAATGCAGTGAAAAAATCAACATCTCTGCTCCCTTAGGGTTATGTTTGTATGCTGGCAGGAAGAGAGACGAAAAATCAGTCAATAAAACTCAGATACTGGTAACTGCTTTGACAGAGTACGGTAGAATGAGGGATGGAGATAAGAACAGAAGCCTCTGGGTCTCACACCCTGTGTTGTGTCGGTGGAGACTTCAGCCAATGGGAATTCCCTGTAGATAACATTGTGCTCCTGGGCACTTGGTCTCAGTAGAAGCTTCTCTCCTCTGTGCTGGCTCCTTTGTTTGTGTTCTATGTTGACCCCCATGATCAGCAGCTGGTAGGTCCCAGAAACTCAGAAAGCCCTGCTGTGTCTCCTCAGGTTCTTCCATCCCTAGAGCAACTCTTCTGACACACAGCTGCTGGACGATTCATCTTTAAACACCCCAGAGAGAGGACAGCTCCCTGTGGGCTTATTACAGTGATGTTCTGTAGCTGTATATCCTTGTCCGGCCAGCTTTTTTGGTTTTTAGTATTTACGTTTTGATTTAAACTAGTTTAAAAATTGTCACAGTAATTCATAACCTTGGGGAAACATTCAAACAAAAGAGAGGAGTTTTGAAATATGTTTTTTCTCTCAGCCACTTCCCCTAGTTTCTCCCAGGTTCAGCCTTCTCCCTAGAAGGCATAACTTTTACCAGTTTCTTTTGTATTTTTTCATACGTGTCAGAGTAAGGGGTAGAGGCCTGATCCCCAGCGCTGCAATACTGAATTGTCATATCCATCTTTTCATATTGGGATGTAAGTTCTACTAAGTTTGGATCTCAGTTACTCGAGAAGTTCTTTGGATATGCCCGTAGGGCATCAGGCTGGAAGAGCAAGGACCCCACATAACAGCAGTGCAGTGTGAAATAACAGACTTTGGTAACAGGCCCAAGACTTCAGAGAGGAAACTGACACGAATGTGTAATCTTGTAGGAGCAAAGTTGATTCTGACATGGTCCAATTCCAGAACAAATTGTGAACAATTGTGTCAGTAGTTTGCTCTGTGCTTTTCTCTGCTCCCACACCTCACTGATAACGCACATCTCTTGAGCTGGAATGACTGCCCATCCTCTTGATTTCCCCTATGAAGAGTGAGCTCTGTGTCTTCAAATTTGGTCCTTTTCTGTCTCAGGCTAATGAGCCTTCTAATTTGCATTAAATTAAATAGGCTCACTTGGCACGTTTCAATTAATTGCTTCTTTTTATTTTTATTTATTTTTATTTTTATTTTTATTTTTTTTTGCGGTACACGGGCCTCTCACTGTTGTGGCCTCTCCCGTTGCAGAGCACAGGCTCTGGACGCGCAGGCTCAGCGGCCATGGCTCACGGGCCCACCTGCTCCGCGGCATGTGGGATCTTCCCGGACCGGGGAACGAACCCACGTCCCCTGCATCAGCAGGCGGACTCTCAACCACTGCGCCACCAGGGAAGCCCAATTGCTTCTTTTTAAAAATAAGTTTTTAGAAAAAAAAAATTTATATAATCACACACAGAAAACCAATATACATTTTTATAAGTAGAATACAACTCTAAAAACAAATGAAAAACAAACACAATTAAAAACAAGTAATATTATCAAGCTATAGCTAGATTCCATTGCCTGCCAAGTCTCTGAGCCTGAAATCCACTGTTTCTTTGTGTGCAGGGTGGTAGGAGGAGAAGCATTTCTCCTTGAGTTGTACAGAAGAAGAAAAGAGGAATTAAAACCAACAAATAAAGATAATTATGAAATATCTTTCTCAATAAAGGATGCGCCACCCAGATCCTTCAAAGATTTATGGGATGTACAGCTGCGGGGATTGTGGTCAGCAGACGGACCACCTTTCAGCTCTGTCAGGGTCTGTCTCGGGGCAGACAGCCGCCCAACCCTAGTTCATGTCCTTTGCAGAACAGCGCACAGGCAGTGGTCGAGCAAGTCGGAGGTTTGCGGCCTATTCTGGCCCAAGGAGAGGTCACTCTGACACGCTTCATTAGAACTCGAGCTTCCTGCCAGGTTGTTGGGGGCTTTCTTGGGTCTTCCTCATGGTTTGACCTGTCCGTCTTTTCAGTCTTCCTTCCTTCCCCTTTCTTCCTCAGATGCTGATTCTAGTAAGCGAACCATACCCCACATTCCATCTCAGCGTCTGCCTCTGGAATATCCAACCAGAGACAAGGATTTAGTGTTATATATTATTGGGGCAGTTTGCCAGCAAATTGGAGTCTGGTGCAACCCAGAGAACCTGAATCTGGAGTCAGGCAAATGTAGAATTCAGTGTTCTCATTGCTTTTTATGGGGTTTTTTAGTCTCCAGAAATTCCCAATTTTATTAAATCTAAAATAAGAATAATAATTTCTAAAAAAAAAAAAGAAGAAGAAGAATTTCTCATTGAACGTCTTTATACAGTGAGAGAGCACATAGGAGGAATTGAGGACAAGGGCTGTCTTCGGGAGTATTCTTGATCTAGGTTATGCACTGGATCATTGCCATCCAATAAAAATAGGAAACAAGCCATACACTTGAGTTACTTATACAGCTTTACATTTTCTAGTGGCTACATACAAAAAAGCAAAACACAGTTGAAATTAATTTTAATACTATATTTCACCCAGTGCACCCAACATATTCTATCATTTCAAGTTACAGTCAGTAGAAAAATGATTAATGAGATATTTTACTTTTTCTAGTGTTAAGTCTTAGAAAACTGCTGTATATCTTACACTTGGAACTGTTTTTATTTTGGACAAGCCATGCTTCAGATGCTCAAAAACTACGTGTGATCAGGGGCTACTGGATTAACAGCACTAGAACAAATCTTGAGTTTTATCTCTAATCCACTGTGAACTGTCAGTGAAAGAGAGAATTCCAGGGGTTAAAATGCTATACAAAATCTAGGCAAGGCCGGACTGGGTTGGAGCCAGTGGGAGGGATTACCTTGGCGGGGCTCACCTTCTCTCATATATACACTGTATCTACAGAAGCTCCCAGCTAGTGTACTAGACAGATAATGGGAATTGCAAGCTCCATTAATTCCGAGTAATTACTTCCCCAACTTTAGCATGAATGTGATTCAGGGTTATATTCGTAAAATTGCATCTTTCATCAAAGATCTTACGGCGAAATGTGAAGTCTTATTCTCAAGTGATAGGAAGGAAAATACAATATTTCAAAAGAAGTTTGGATGTAAGAAGATAGACTGAAATTTCACCACTCCTTTGGAGGCTGGTAGGATTAAAGCAATATGTTTTTGCTACTCAGAGGGAGTTGAGGAGGCATTAAAAGAGTTATTAAAAGTAGAAAAAAAATTTTCATGATAAGGAAGGAATATTAGCCTGCTATTATTACCCATACATTCACTGAATCAACAAATAGTTGCCAAGAAACTAAAAAGAGCAGGAAAGAGTTAACATTTATTTTATTTATTTTATTTTATTATTATTTTGGGCTTCATTGGGTCTTAGTTGCAGCACACGGGATCTTTCGTTGTGGCGCGCGCGGGGTTCTCTCTAGTTGTGGCACTTGGACTCCAGAGGGTGTGGGCTCTGTTTGCGGCACACGGGCTCTTTAGTTGTGGCATGCGGGCCCAGTAGCCCCGCGACATGTGGGATCTTAGTTCCCTGACCAGGGATTGAACCCATGTCCCCTACATTGGAAGGCGGCTTCTCAACTGCTGGGCCACCAAGGAAGTCCCAAGAGTTAACATTTATTGAGGGGTGAGCACATGTCACTCACTGTTCAAAGTGCAGAGCGTGGATTAAGCAAAACATATCATAGGTATGATTATAATCCCAACATGATGTTGGAGGAAACTCAGGTACAAAGTTGAACCAAATGCCCAGCGTCACACAGCCAGTAGGGGACAGAATCAAGACTCCATCTGAGGTAGTCCGTTTCTAGAACTGTCCGTTTCTAGAACTGCCCCTGTAACCATCATTAGGCGGTATATGGAAAACCAAGACGAATCAGAGTTAGTTCTTGCTTCTTTTTGTACTAAAGGCCTAGAAGGAGGGATAATACAGGCATGTAAATAAATGGGATAGAAAATAGAGAATGTAAAAAGTATGATGGAAAGAAAGATTTCAGCGGGGATTCAGTAGAGCATCTGGAAGTATTTAGGAAATCCCTCCTTATTTTACAGATGAGGAAAATCAAGTCTAACAATAGTTCTGTAACATATCCAATTATTGAATGACAGAACCCTTTTAGAATTAAGTTTGTGTTACTTGGGAGTGTATTGAACCAATCTATTTTTTTTTAACATCTTTATTGGAGTGTAATTGCTTTACAATGTTATGTTAGTTTCTGCTGTACAACAAAGTGAATCAGCTATATGTATACATATATCCCCATATCTCCTCTCTCTTGCGTCTCCCTCCCACCCTCCCTATCTCAACCCTCTAGGTGGTCA
>NC_041231.1:12525110-12554009 GCF_002837175.3 Physeter macrocephalus
TTTTTTTTAACATCTTTATTGGAGTGTAATTGCTTTACAATGTTATGTTAGTTTCTGCTGTACAACAAAGTGAATCAGCTATATGTATACATATATCCCCATATCTCCTCTCTCTTGCGTCTCCCTCCCACCCTCCCTATCTCAACCCTCTAGGTGGTCATGAAGCACCGAGCTGATCTCCCTGTGCTATGTGGCTGCTTCCCACTAGCTATCTATTTTGCATTTGGTAGTGTGTATATGTCAGTGCGACTCTCTCACTCCCAGCTTACCCTTCCCCCTCCCCGTGTCCTCAAGTCCATTCTCTACATCTGCGTCTTTATTCCTGTCCTGCCCCTAGTGCAGTCTCTCCAAAGTAGTGGCTATTGTTTTAATAATAGCAGATTTCATTTTGTTTCTTTTTATCCAAGTGCCTCATGCACAAGCTTTCTACCTTGTTAAAGTTTCCACTTTGTTGAACACCATTTGATTAAGATTTTAGGGAACCAAATCATTTGCAAATCCTATCAGTGGTACCCAAAGGTAATAATTCAGGAAGTCAATATTGTGAATATGAGGAAAGAAAATTGTCACCCCTACTCATTGCAGTCTATTTACTTGAGAATATGTGTGGATAAGAATTGAGGGATTTTTTAGCTGAAAAATGAGAGGATTTATTGCTCTCAAATTGTCATCTCACATCTATGAGGGTGGATTTTATGTTTTTCAAAATATCTAGCTTATGAAGATAACTCATTTTCAATCCAGGCATAGTTCCTCTGATTATCTTGGGAACTATATCTGCAGATGTTGTAATGAAACAACTGGGGATCCCAAAGCCACATTTTTCAACACACAAACACTCGGTCATTCCCTAGAGACGTGTCACCTACGACTGTTCTTATTTATGACATATTTGGATACTGGAAGGCAGTATTTCCCAAAATGTTTCCAGGGTTTCCTGTGGGGGAAATAAGAGTTCCAAAATCCAAGGCATTTGGGAAGTTGAGTTAACAGGTTTGTTTACTCCAGAACCTCTCCGGGACTTTAATATGCTAATGTGGGTGCTTAATCTACAAGGATTTGCCTAAAATGTTTGATCAAAAGCTCCTCCTCCCTCACCACCCCTTCTCATTTTTATTTATTGAGGGGCAGTTCCTAGATCTAGGGTTGGCCTAAACATATACTTAATCTAGGCCTGTTCTCGACACATGTGCTAATTCTACTTAACAGAGGGTCTCTGTAGGTATTAGCCCTCTTAGATGGGCCTCTTGTGAGCAAGTGGGGCTTCATGATTATTACTATCAGATTAATTTCATTCCAGTCTCATACCTCTGATGATCTGCTTTATCGGAAAAATTCCACCCTCAAGGCTTGAGACAGTTGGGTGTAAACTCACTACTCCATTGCTAGGTGCATTTAATTTGCAGAAATAACATTCTCAGTGAAAGGGCCAACACATGATAATTTACGCAGCATATACAAAATCTACAAAAAATAGTTGACAAAAGGTAGTTTGAAAATCTAAACTCAAGTCACGTGGTCACAGCAAAGGACTAATTTAACGGGGTGTCTCCAGGTAAGAAAGAGTCTAGGTTGGATTTTCAAATGTTGGGAAATACTTTGATGGTCTCTGGACAACAGCACAAAATGCTTGAAATTGGAACTGCTTCGGGAAATCCAACATGTGTGCTCCCCAGAGCTGCCTAAATGCCTGTGTGAGTCCTTGTGAATGACACTGAGGGTCTGAAACAGTTTCCAGCACGACCCGTGCATCCTGGGCTCTTTGTTTCTCCATCACTGATTGTAGACTGTCTCCAGAGCCTTACGCTATAGCTGGTACAGTGTAAGCAGTCATTAAAAGTTTGTTGAATTGAATCAAATCTTTCTTTCCCTGTTTACCTTCCTGTGGTTAGGTCATTAAGCAGTAAATTAGTCAGAACAGCACAAATTGGTGGGGAGAAAACAGAAATACATTACCTGGAAAAAGGGAGAGAAGTGTGTCAGTTGCCTGCGTTCCCAGAATTACTTCCCTAATCATCATTTTACTTAGCCTGCATTAGAGAAGGCTTAATTGAACAAACTTCCAATAGCTTGGCTGTAAGAAACATCCATTTTTTGTCCTCAGTTTTCAGATGGAGACCGTACAGCTGTGAGGTCCTGATCTTGAGAGTTCTATGCAAGGAATTCTTTTACTGGTGTCAGATGCATGTGTTAATTGAACAATTTTTCAAGACCTTGATTAAAAACCCCACGATGCCCTGAATAGATTTGCCTTAGAAACTACCTTGACAAGGTTGACAAATCAATTTCATTTGCAGAGTTTGGGCTTTTGTTTGGAAAGGGGTTTTCATATTTTGCTCATTTAGTTTCTTCCTGGCGCCCATCTGAACAGAGAACAGCGCTACACCTAATTTGCTCCTGCAAATGAGAGCAATTAAAATAACTCGACAAAAATGATGGAGGCCCTCAGATGATTTACAAGAGTGAAGTATAATGACTCTGTTTATTCCTTTCTCCTCTGACTTACCAGTGGCCTTGGAAGTTTAGGTATTAAGTGCTTCCAGCATAGTTTTGACTTGGGTGGTCAGTCCTGGGTCCCCACTGAGACAGGCAGATGTTGGTATGACCTCTAATGCGGGACGAAATGGGCTGGACGATACCAGGTCCTCTTTAGCAAAAAATGCACGCATCCAGCCAAACCACAGGGATATGCTTCTAAGCTGCTAGTCTTGGTTCGGGAGGAAGACGTGCGCGTGTGTGTGCGCGTGCGCGCGTGCTCCCTGTCTCTTAGTACAAAAAGGGATAGCACGTGTAGCAGAAAAAGCATGATGAACTCTATAGTTTGATAGTCCTGGATTCTAATCCAGTCTTTATCACCACATTTGGTATCCTTGACTCTGTTCTTTAACCTTTATGCACCTCTGTTTCCTTGGGCCTGGCACTGGCCTCCATGAGGGTTTGCCTTGTGTAAGTTTCCTTTCCACCTCCCCTCCCCCCACTCCCTGACTCACTCTCTCTGCTATGGCCTTATTTTAGCGCTTCCAACAGGCTGAGGTCTTTGCCTCTCATTCATGGCATTTGCCTGTTCTGTTCCTGTTGCTTACAGCCCAACCTCTCACCTCCCATCCTACCTATACGCTGCCTAACTCACCCACTGATCCTTCAAGTCTCAGCTTGAATGCCACTTACTTACACTGGTCTTTTTTGACACTCTCCCCACAGTCTAAATTAAATTGACTCTCATTATATATTTCTTTATAGTCCCCTCGTATTATATCGTCATAGGATTAATTACAGTTCACAACCACGTTCGTATAGTAATCCCCCAACCCTATTATATCTCCCTCTCTCCCTGTCTTAATTCTCTTCAGAATGCTTACTGATTTCTCATAATTTTTTGTCCAACTAGTCACTGTCTATCCTTCCTCAGACTGTAAGCTTCACGCACCGCACGTAGGGACCTTGAGTGTTTTGTTTACAGCCGCCTCCCCAGTGCTCAGCATGGTGGCCCTGGCCTGAAGCTGGAATTCAAAAAACGTGTGGAATGAATGGAGGTTTGAGTCAATGGTGGGTGGATATGCCTTTTGCAAGCAGCTGTGAAGATCGGAGAAGGTGGATATCAAGCACCTAACACAGCGAGAGGCAGTCCTGGCTATTGAACAAAAGGTGGCTGCTGTTACTGACATTTATGAAGGTCACAAAGAAGACAGGAAAGGCTTAGTCCAAAAAATCTGAGTATATTTCCGGACTGCGAACACATCCGGTGTCATATCATTTACCATCTCCCCGAAGGGTTCTGCAGAGTCCCTGCCATAACTCTTCATCTGCACCCCCTCACTCCCTTAGCTGCACGTCCTGTCCAGCAGATTGGACCGTGCAGAGTTCACTGAGCAGCCATAGAGTTCCATTCCTCTAGATTTTGCACTCTGCCTGCAGGTTTTATCCCTTTGCCTGAAATAGCGCGTGAGGTGGGCTGCGTTAAACCCCGCCCCACAATTAGGGATGTCCTTATTCTACAGGTGAGTTTCAGAGATTCTCCAGTTTTAGTCAGGGCCAAGTGAAACGTGCCTAAATCAAATTCTTGATAAATCGTCACAGCTGTTACCGATAACACCAGGTTATCGATCTTTTTCTCCTTAATTTTCAGAGACACCCTCTATTGAGTTTGTGAAAGGTCCCTTTACTAAGATGGAAGGATTGAGTCTACAATCTTGAATCTCTCTGAGATACCGAACTGTAAATTACTGTCTCTTTCCCCTTCTTATTCTCTGAATTGAGAAAATAGAGAATGGACAAGCCAGGAATACAATGAAATACTGTTGCATGAAATGGGGGTTGCATGTTTGAGTTGGGTCAAATGAGGAAAAAGCCATGAAATAGAACTTTGGTTTTAATAATGGAAATATTCTGTTCTCAGCTGTATTTTTTTCCCAGTAGAAAATAGACGGGTAGTCTTACTACATTACTGCTATGTTACTTAGCAAGTTAATATCACAAGATCCTTCTTGTAGAAGGGAACTGAGGTCCAGAATAATTGATTGGTTAGTTAAGGAGAGAGTTTCCATCCCTGGCCCATGCCGTGGACTCCCTTTGAACAAAATCATATTCATGATAAAACATTGAAGTGGTAGCTTGACTTGGTAGTATCGAGATGCCGTGCTACAGCTCCCTAAAGCAGACTAGCAGCTCAAGTGCCTACGAGAGTTAGGCTGGTGATGAATGTGGGTCATGCTGATCAGCTTAAAGGGAAAGGTTTATTTTCCCATGAAAAAGAGTGCCCATTCAATGATAAATGGCCATGGACAGTTGACCTCAGAGTTTGAGGATAATAGGGAATGATGGAGATCGTGGCCAGTCTGCGTGCTTGATCTGCAAGAGGTATCTCCTGTTAAGTTGTAGCCAGTTGTTCCAAGAGGATGAGCTTGATGTTGTCAGATCTTCATGTGCGTCAGTACTGCCCAGAAATCTAGATTGTGCGGTGAGATTTCCCAATTTTATGTACTATTATCAATTAAGGACAGTTATTTAAATTGTTTTCATTTGTAAATATTGTGAGTGCTTTCTCATCCCGCGTGTCACTTACGTACGATCAGGCCTCGAGTCCAGAACCTCCACCTGTGCGCAGAACACCTGGCACTAAGCGTGGGATCTTGTGAGGGGCCAACTGTATCAGCATGAGAGCCGGTGGATGCGTTGTTCTCTCGAGCGCAGGCTGTGTGGACCTCTGCTGAGGAGTGATCCAGCTCAGTTCACCCCACGTACCCCTTGGCACTGCCCCCGGCACCACCCGGAAGGCTGGACCAAGTCGCTGAGATCACTGTCTCGGTAGGCAATCTCAGTGTGCCACCGTGAGGCTAGGTTTCCTGAAATGTGGTGTCTACCTACTGCCGAACCATTTGACCCCTCCAATTATTTAAAGATCTTCTTCACCACTGGTGTTCGGAAGGGCCACGCCAAGGGGTCTGGTGTGGTGCTGTTTTCATTCTTGGTCCTGTGCGTTCTGTGGGCCCTGTCAGTGCAGGAACTCATGTTTTTGGTTTTAGATAATATTCTTATGTTCCGTGATAATTTTTCTTTTCTTCCAGATTCTCTCTTTTAAGACCTCTTGTCAGTTGTATGTTGCTCTTCTTGAATGCATCCTCCCAATATTCCTATTTTTTATTCCAGTTTTCCCTCTGTCTGCCCATTTGTTTTATTTCCTGAGAGGTATTACCATCTTTAGGGTAAACAGAGTTTTAAAATGTTGACTGTGGTATTTTTTTAACTTTCAGTTTTTTCTTACTCTTTTATTATTCCTTTATAAAATAGCATGATATTCTTCTTTTGTGAATACGATACCTTTTCTCCTCTCTAACATGGTATCAGTTATCCTTAAGAGGTTTCCCCCCCTCCACCCTCCATATATTACCTTTCTGTCTTAGGAGTCTTTTCCTGCTTTGTTTTCAATTACTGTTACCCATGTTACAAGGCTTCCTTTAAATGTCTGGTAGTCTTCTGTTTTCTGCCCATATTAAGAGTTTGGCAAAAACCAGTGGGTCTTATATGTGCAGGGGAGCAAGGTGGGAGGCTTGTCCGTAGAATGGTTCAGCAGAGGACTAGCTGCCGCACTGGGGGACCTCCGAAGTCACTTGGTATTTTCTCTGTTACCGAGAGGGGCCCCATAGAATTGCCCACTACTTCCTTACTTTGCTTTCTTCCAGTGGTGACTAGAGGTGGAAGGAAGTGGTCCTGACTGGCAGGGCCCTTGGAGCTGAGCTGCACAGTATTACTGAGAGGGGCATCGTTCGGTATGATTTTACTTAAACCACTTGTTTTCTGCCCCTGGCTTCTTCCCCAGCCTCCACGGAGCTTTCATCTCAAAGTTTAGCGTATTTCCGATTCCGTTTCTCCGTAGATAGACCTTCCAGATTTAGTCAAAGAAGAACAAAATAGAGATTGTCTAGTGAAATTGGAATTTCAGATGAATGAGGCATGCTTTTGTAGTGTAAGTGTATCCCACGCGGTCGTTTGTTATCTGCAATGCACATCTCACCGGGCCTTTCGTATTTCAGCTGGTGGTTACCAGATCCACGGCACCGGAAGAGGAGAGCAGTAGCCTGGCGGCCTCATTGTGTGAGGTGGCAGGGATCTGGGGGAGCTTGTATTTCTTTCACTGACTTTCCGCCTTTTCTCCCTCAGCCCTGCTCTTCACCCCCATGGTGTCTGGTGTTCCCGAGCCACCAATCCCTCGTGGAGTTCTGCAGGGTGCATCGTTTTCCCCTCGCTGACATGGCCGTCTGCGGACTTTTGGCCTTGGGAGTCCTCTGTGCCGCTACCGTATTTCCTTTCATCTAAGGCGCGGCTGATTATAGGCTGCGCCATCCATTTGTTGAGTCAAAGAAAAGTGCACAACCTGAGAGCTGTGAGTGTAAGTATTAGTCAGGCTCTTCCCGAGAACCATAGCCTGGGAGACAGCTCTGAGGACCTGCTCCAAAGAGGTAGGGGAGGACCCAGTATATATTTGAATTTTTGGGGTCAGGGAGTACGTGCCGCCAGGCGTACATCTTGGTAAAAGATGACTGCCAGTCACAAAGAGCGGATGCCCAAGTTAATGATTTTAGTGCTTTTCTATGTATGGAAAGATGCAAGGATCTGGGGTCCTTGAAATCCTCCTGAGACGCGCATCTACCTCTCTGGGGGTCGTTTATCCAGAGCACAGAGAGCCCCGTCCCGTTTTTTCATCCTGATTTCTCAGGGTGCACCGTCAGTGGACAGCTGAGGGAGTTGTGACTTAACCCTTGTATAACCGGACGATGAGTGAACTCTTTGCTCTTCTGTTGTTCGCACACTATCTAATGAGTCATGAAGAAGGATAAAAAGAATGGCGTCCCCTGCGACTCGAAGATACCACCGGGTGTAAGAGTCATCTTGGCCTCAGAAACGTTAGAATGGGAAAGAGAGGCACATTTTAAAATTGGTGCAGCGTGGTCGTTCTTCCACTATTGCTGAGTCTTCCCCGAATTAGTTACCTCTCTTGTTTACTGTTACCTCTTCTTCCGTCCGCTTTGTCCCTGCAGATCCACACCTATTCCATAGAGGAATTTGATATGTTTGTTCTTCCTTATTTCTCCAGTACTCTTTGAGTCCCTGGAAACATCAGGCGAACCTGTTGCCTGGCAGGAAGCGGCACACACTCTGGCTGGGTGTCTCCTTCTGTTGCCCCCAGACGTTGGGCAGGATGGTGGGGTGGACAGCCAGCCAAGAGCCCCTTGCCTCAGGCAAGTTCCAGCCTCACCCAGCCCCCTGCCAGATAACAGGGCTCTGCGCCAGCTGCTGCAGCCCTTGGAATAATTTGTTCCCACCCCTCTGTGCTGCGCTGCTGTAACTCGTTCACGTAGAACACAACTTTGGAGACGTGAGCGGCTCGTTGCAAAGGGCAGGAGGTCAGGCAGTGAGCCCCCGTGCCCCCTTTTTCTTTGCAGCTGATGCTTTTCATTCCGTTCCAGTGTTTCTTTTCCTTCTTTTCGTTGCCAGCCCCGGACCTTTGTTTTCTTTCTTTCATTCATTCAGTGATGTGCCGGTGACGGTTTGGGGCACAGCAGTGACCCAGACACCCAACAGTCTCCACTCTGTGGAGCTTATATTCAGGAGACGTTGCGGGGTAGACAGAATAAAAGAGTAAAATATGGGATGTGTTAGAAAGTAATCAGTGCTCCGGGGAGGAAGAGCATACGAGGCAGGTGGCCAGGTAGAAGGGCAGGGTCTGCTGTTATAAACAGGGTGGTCTGGTGAACTTCTCACCAGGTCAGGGACCTCGAAGGAAAGGCTGGAAGGAGGTGGGAGGTCAGCCAGGCTGTTAGCTGGTGGGTGGAGGAAGTGTGCCAGGCAGAGGGAACCGCAGATACAACGGTGCTGAGGCAGGGGCATGCCTGGAAAGTTCAAGAGAGAGCCAGGAGGCCACAGTGGCTGGTTGGAGTAAGCAAGGGGGACAGGCACTAGAGGTGGGGAGGGAGGGTCCAGATCAGGTAGGATGATGATGGCATCATCATCACGTCTTCTGAGCTTCTACCTGACATGATGTGAGAGGCCTCGTGCCTCACCTGCGCATTCCTCTCCTCCCGAGCGAAGAGCCTTGGGCAGAGAAGGGATGGTATCCACCCTGTATTTTCTCCGGATCTCATGAAGGCCACTACACTTTCTAAAAATCCTCCTCATTTTCTAGTTTCCTTTGCAAAATCCAGTTTGGTGTCCTCGCCACCTTCCTTCAAGATGCTCCCTTTCAAGCCGTATCCATTCCTTTCCTCAGCTGTGATTCCCATTTTGGAATCTAAATGTGTGCCTCTCCATTCATTTCAGGATGGAGAATCAAAGAAAATGCATACAGTGTGCTCAATGTTTAATTTTTAGCTCAGGGATTTAATCTGATAAATTACCCTTTATCTTGTTTATGGTGATGGATATTCACCAACATTCCCTTGAACTTAAAAGGTAAGGTAACATATTTACTTGGGGAGGAGTGAGAAGTTGTATTAGTTACTATAGTGAAATTACTAGCAGCAAATCTAATGTAATCCTTTAGCAATTGCCAAGTATAACCCCAACACTTGGAGAAGAAGTCTACCAATAAAGGCAGTAAATGTCCTCCACAACATTGCCAGAATAGGAAGAAGACTTTCTATGCTTCTCTCAAGTTTGAAAGACAGCTCAAACAGTCCCTCTGGATCACATTCATTCAAGGCTAGAATCACAAAATAGAAGACTGATAAAACAAAGTACCCAGCTATCATTTGTTCTTAAGAAGCAGTGTCAAAAGGTCTAATTTAATCATTTGTGCTATTAAGTAGAAATCAGGTTTCCGTGGATGCATTGGCTTTAAACTTGGCAAGATTCTGGTCCTCATTAGGACCATTAGGATCTCCTTAGTTTTTTTTTTTTTTTTCTCTATAGAAAACAGACTGATAATAATACTCCCTTTCCAATTTGCAAAGCCACAGGACCCTCTAGTTTAGGTACCTAACTCACAGATTTGGGGGATAACCTCTCAGGTCCAGGTCCTTTGGGGAGGGACTTATGTTGTGGACACCCTTGGGGTTTGGCCAAGGAAACCTCACCTGAAATCTCCCTACCCCGACCCCACCGCAATGTTGGAATAAATGGACTTGATCTTGGTTTAGCATGACCACTCAGTTCTGCTATTTGATTGGGTGACCCCATGGATATGATCTGGAAGAGAAGAGCACGGAACCTAGAGCTTCAAGTATGATCAGGAACACATAAAGCATTCAATATTTGTCTTTAAAATATTGTATAGATTCAATTTTCATTTATATTTTATAGAATAATTTTTAATCCCTCCCTCCCTCCCTCCCTCCCTCCCTCCCTCCCTCCCTCCCTCCCTCCCTCCCTCCCTCCCTTCCTCCCTCCCTCCCTTCTTTTCTTTCAACAAATACTTAATGAGAACCTACTATGTGCCCGACATTGTACCAGGTATTGGAGAATAGCATAAATATTGCAGAAAACTCCTTTGTCCGAGACAACTTCTAATAGCTAGATATTTATGAAAATGCAGTCAGCTTTCTCAGAAGGAAGGAAGTCAGGTCCTGGCGTAAGTACCCAAAGTTCAACCTGTACTGACATAGTTGTAGAATCTCAGGTCTAGAAGTAGGGTCAGGTTCAGGACTCTCACCCAATTGCTGATTCAATCCTTTGATAGTACCTCAAGTGTTCAGTCAATCTTTTCTTGAACACTTTTATGGATGAGATGCTCCTATAACAGCTGCTGCATTTTCAGAAATGTATAATTTCCAGAAAGTAATTCTTTTGCTTGAGCTGAACCCAAGTACTTCTTCTTATAATAGCGTTCATTTCTCACTTCTGGGACAATGCAGAACAAATTTGCTGTAATTTAAGGTTTTTGTCTGCCTTTCTAATTGAAGCCAGGTTTCTCATCCACAGTGAACTTTCTCTTTTGACACTGATGCACCTCCTTTCACCTTGGTTCCTTTAATGCCTCTCCCTTTGGCTTGACTTTCAATTCTTCCACCTTCCTGGTCACTTTCTGATGTCTGCCTTTCAGCCGTTTTTTCTGCTGACTGATAGGTAGGGAAAGGGAGCTGGTGGAATTTAAATCAATGGTTTGTCCTCTTTGTCAGTGCTTCTGGAAGGTTCCTGGAGAACATTGCTACCCTATAACAAGAAAGAACATTTTGGGGGGTTTTGCAAGATTTCATTTACTTATACTATCCCAAATATCATGGGATCTTGGTGCTGTAAGGAAGCTCAGAGATAATACACCCCAACACACTCATTTTGCAGGAGAGAAGCTGAGGCCCAGAGAGAGGAAGTGTCTTACCTGAGACGAGACAGACAATAGAGATGACAGTGGCAAATTTGGCAATCACATCCTAACCCGTGTCCCCTGGTTGGCAGTTCAGCGTTCCTACCATGGGGACACACTCCTCCACTCGTCCCTGGGTACCAGGTTCTAGCTGGGGACAGAGCTTCCCTGGTACGTTTGGCCAAAGAGTAGCCCTAGCTAATGGGCGTCCATGAAGCACCCACCTTCAGGAAAGATGCGCTTAGAGCATCAGGGATGCAGGCGTGACCCCTTAGAAAGGCCCTTCCAGCTTCAGAGTGAGAGATGGGACAGCTAGGTCCCTTCTGCAACCCTCAATTCCTTAGAACAGAGGGTGGCAAACTATGGCCCTCAGGCCAGAAACAATTCATGGCCTGTTTTCATAAATGAAGTTTTACTGAGACCTAGCCATACCCACTGATTGACGTACTGTCTCTGGCTGCTTTTGCTTTACAGTAGCAGAGGTGAGCAATTGCCAGAGACCACGTAGCCTGCAAAGCAGAACATTTCTACTCCCTGGTCTCCTGCAGAATTCGCTTGCTAATTACTGCTGTAGAGAGTTGGGAATTCCAGTAGTGGCTCTGATCACAATCCCTGCCTTTTTGTTAATCTATCTATGCAGCCTCTTTGCTTGACTCTATCAAGATACACCTGGGTAATTGCATTATTATTTAAGTCAGTGAATGGAGTAAAACAGGCCAGAAAGTTCAGTTCAGGCAAAAAGGATACACACACACACACACACACACACACACACACACACACACACTATGGCATGATTTATGTACATAATAAAGAAGCAACGATCAATACTATACCTTATTTATAGATGTATGTATATTTAGTAAAAATACAAAAATATACAAAGGAATGATAACCACAGACTTTAGGGCAGTGATTACCTATAGGTGTGTATGAGGAGGTCCAAGAACTATGGGGAAGGGTAGGCTTAGCTCTGTAAGTTTTTTTGTTTTGTTTTTTTGTTTTGTTTTGTTTTTTGCGGTACGCGGGCCTCTCACTGTTGTGGCCTCTCCCGCTGCGGAGCACAGGCTCCGGACGCGCAGGCTCGGCGGCCATGGCTCACGGGCCCAGCCGCTCCACGGCATGTGGGATCCTCCCGGACCGGGGCACGAACCCGCGTCCCCTGCATCGGCAGGCGGACTCTCAACCACTGCGCCACCAGGGAAGCCTGCTGTAAGTTTTAATTAAAACGAAAATAGAGTCTTGAAGAAAATATAATGAGATATTAGTATTGGTTACATTTGACCTTTGGATATTTGGCAGTCTTATTATTTTCTACTTTGTTGTATGTTTTCTATGTTTTCTAATTAAAGGTAAAAACAGAGAGGGAAGGAAGGCAGGCAGTCACTTTGGTAAGTCATTTAATTAAGTCAATTAAGTCTCAATTTTAGAGAAAACCTGTAGGTAGGTTTTTCCAAAGTTTTGGGTAAAGTTTTTATTCCTCTATTTAAGGAACAATGGGCGACAGGCACCACACCCACAGAGAAAGAAATTTCACTGACGCACTCCATTCATATGTTTGTGTGTATTTAATGCTCAGTATTTTAAATACACAGTCAGATACCTACTCTTGTAAGGATTCAGTATAGTTTGTGAAATTCTACTACTATTCCTCAACCTAATACTAGAGGTATTATGATAAAGAGTGTTTGATGCATATCATTTTGTCTCCTTCTATACATTTATAAGCAAGTAAACACATTTTTAATTCCCGTTAATAATCTCATAGTATATGAATTGTTCTAAGAGCTGTGTTTTTCTTGGAGCTATTACTAATTCAGAACACAGAAGTGTGTTCCTGGTTGTATATCCACAAAAAACCCCCAAACGCTAACTCGAAAAGATACACGCACCCCAGTGTTCATAGCAGTATTATTTACAATAGCCAAGACATGGAAGCAACCTAAGTGTCCATCAACGGATGAATGGATAAAGAAGATGCAAACACACAGTGGAATACTACTCAGCCATAAAAAACAATGAAAATTTGCCATTTGCAGCAACATGGATGGACTTGGAGGGCATTATGCTAAGTGAAATAAGTCAGAGAGGAAAAGACAACTACTGTATGATATCACTTTTATGTGGAATCTAAAAAAATGCAAGCAACTAGTGAATATAACAAAAAAGAAGCAGACTCACAGATATAGAGAACAAACTAGTGGTTACCAGTAGTGGCAGGGAGGGTCACTATAGGGGTGGGGGAGGGAGAGGTACAAACTACTGGGTGTAAGAGAGGCTCAAGGATGTATTGTACAACACGGAGAATATAGTTAATACTTTGTAATAAATGTAAATAGAAAGTAACCTTTAAAAATTGTATAAAAAGTAAAAGAAATTTTTTGAAAGAACACAGAAGTCTGCCTCTTTCCACATAATGATGCATACATTTCATAATCTGCATGTATCATATTTCATTTTTCATTTAACCCCTTTCCTGTATGAACCATTGTACATTTTCTTTGTAAAATGAAGCTCCAAGGGCATGAATTCTAAAATGTTATTTTCCTTCCTCTGTGTGTGCCAGCATTTTGCATCTAGTAGTCAGGTAGGGTTATCCAGTTTGGAGACTCTATAAAGAGTGGAGGGATTTCTTAACCAAAATTTAATGAAACTTGTCTACAGCACTGAACCTACATTCTATACTGTGTACTCTGTAGACATCTATACACGTTAAGTCGTACATGATAAACTAGTGAGCTAGGATAGCAATCATTTGTATTAACTTATTAATTATATTTGTATTATTTGTATTAACTAACGTAATTAATTTTAATTATTATTTATACATTTATGTAACTAAGTCTGGTTTTGCATATTTTGACGGTGCTAGGTATATAATTTTTGTCTTATTTTATCTTATTTTGAATTGGGATCTTTGAAAACTTTCATGAAAGATCACATCTTGCTGAGAGTCAAACCTGAAAAAAAAATCATTTTTCATTGTGCAGGACTCATTTTTATCATCATTAATATCTCTCAGGGATGAAGCCTCTGAAATACATTGCTGTTTCATCTCTTCACACCTGACATAGTGTTGGGTACATAGCCACAGGCAGTTGAAGTTGGATATATATATATATAATTACAAAATACCTTTCCGTATACTGGCAAGATCTCCTTGTTTTTACAAGGTATTCAGAATCTGTCATAATCACCTTTCTGTTTCCCAAGAGAGTTCACAAAGTTTAATAGCTTCTACCAAGTGTGTCTCGAAAAGGTTTGTTTCAAAATGTTTCTACCTGTACTTCCTCACAGTGATAAATGTGACTTCTTTGAATCTGTACTGAGGTTGAACTATGACTGAAGAGAAGTTAGGACATTCACAATTAAACCAGATAGAGAGGCCCAAAGCTATTTCCTTTTCTTTGTAAAATGAAGCTCCAAGGGCATGAATTGAAAACACACAGTATCTCCACCAAATTAATTGAGAATAAGGCTGGATTTAGCTCAGCAGTGGTTGCCTAGCAACCAGGCTACACGTTGGAAAGAGGATGTGGGTACTTTAGCCCCTGGGTACTGCTTACGGCACCGAGTTTCCTTGAAAGATGTGAGGAAAAAAAAAAAAAAAAGAAAAGTAAACCTCTGTGCCTTTTTGCAAGTTTATATTTCAAGATGCCTAGGATCCATACCATATGCTTGGATGGACTTTTACCTTTTAAATCAGATTCAGCATTGAAATTCAGCTCAATTGTCACCTCTTCCATGAAGCTTTCCCTAACCCTTCCCAAGGACCCTCAGAATTTGGGTCTTGGCTGCTTCCTCTGTGCTCCCCTCAACTCCTGTATTTCATTATCTCTGCACTCATCACAGTGTCCTGGAATCATTAACCTGTTCACTTATCTGTCTGTCTGCCTGTGTGCCCTACAGAATTGTAATTAGGGACTGCCTCTTGTTTTTTGTGTTGGGTTTTTTTTTTTTTTTTTGTATATCCCATTCATAACCGCATGTCCTGTACTTCGTAGATGCTCTGGCTTCGTTCATTGAGTGGATGGATGGATGGATGAAGGAATGAATAAAATTAAAGAGTCAGTCAGGCTTCAGTGAAGATGCTACCTATTTTAGCAGATGTATCAAGGATTCTATAACGTGTACATGGAATGGGGTAACTCCAACACATAATGTTGGGAGGAGTTTGCGATAAGCCTGTCTCAAGCCACGTTCGAAAGAGTCTGTTTGAGTCAAGTTCGCTTCCCCCTATTTTCTGTTCTCTGCCCTAGAGGCTGCCCAAGCAATTGTGGCTGGTTCTTAAAGTGAGTTCAGATCATCTGCTGATTGGCCCTGACTTCTGGGCGTGAGATGGGCAAGTCTGCCTGCTTCTCCTTGCTTTCTTGGAATTTGCCGGTGGCTTATTGCTGTTTCTTACTACTCAGGTGATGCTTCTCCCTTTTCCTTTTGGTGTGAAGTATTCTTCATCTCAGGTTGGCATAGGGGAGTTTTCTCGAGGAAACTCTTGATTCCCTGTGTCTTTTAACAGGTGTATGTATGACTGTAATAACCTAGAACTCCCCCAGGTAACCCTTCAGAAGGACGTCATACATCGGGCTGTTTCCTGAGTAGGGAGCTGTAAAGCGAGCTCATTTCTCATATCTAGGTCTTCACATCCAAGGTTTTAGAGGGACTCTGTTTTGATAAGCGTTGTTGCAAGAATCAGATGGCACACACATTGTGTAGTTTGAAGAGAATTTTAGAACAGGACTATTTACAAAGGGTTGGCCAGGGCGTAGGGAAACCAAGAGAAATTAGGTACTACTCTAGGCTAGACGTAGGCTAGGTCTGAAGGGGAAATGGGAAAGAATGGTTACCAAGACATCTTGGGGCACAGAGCATGGTGGAAGACAGCGGAGAGGGATCTGGAAAGGCACGTGGCCAACACAGCCACCCTGACAGAGTGCACACATCATGAGCCCTATCAGTGGAGACCATGCTTCATGCAGCTTGGTCTCCAAAATAGTTTGGGGGAAATATTTTGACCTTTTCTTATGAATCTTCGACTGCTTCTGTAGATTTTTTTTGTATCTTGTTCCTCTTTGGCGTTAGCCCTTTACTAGTTTGCTCATTTAAGGGCTGTAACACCCTGTAAACACAAATAAACACAAAATTTCCTTGGCTTGCTGTTCTCTCCAGGAGAAAGTCCACTTTTATAGCGGCATTTGAGGATGCTCAAACTCCGGCTCCAAATTGTCTCTGTCTGGGTAGCTCTTATTCATCTTTCAGTACTTATTAAAGAATTGACTGGATGAAAGTGAGAGAAAGCTGTGATCTACTGGTAAGCAATGGAGTTCAGCGGACAGACTGCTGCTCAGGAAGGGCAGGTCTCGGAGTAGCTTCTGGGATCTCAGTACCCCAACGTGGGCAGGTGTCTCTCTGGAACACCTCCACTGATGTGCCTTAGCTCCCAATCCTAGCTTCTGTGTGTTTCACTTCAAGTTCTCTGGGGAGGCAGGCTGACTGGCCCAGCTCAGGTTAGGTGTGTACTGCTGGTCCAATTAGGTTTGGTCATTAGAGATACAAAGTAGCCATTGTTGGCCCTGGGAACTTCCTAGTGGGTAGTGGTGATGGAAGAGACAATTCTTGGAGGAGAAAGGACAGACTGTGAGATGGACAGACACCTTAAAAGTTTATGTAATACTAAGAGCTAGCTGAATTGTGATCTCTATTTATTTTATTTAAAATTTTAAGATTTTTATTGAGGTATATTTGACGTAAAATATAATATTTGTTTTAGGTACATAACACAGTGAATTGATATGTGTATATTGCTGTCAAATGGTCACCATAATAAGTGTAGTTAACAAGGTCACCAGACATAGTTATACATTATTTTGTCTGTGCTGGATGAGAACCTTTAAGATGTACTCTCTGAGCAACTTATAAATAAATATGTAACCGAGTATCGTTAACTCTAGTCACCATGCTGTACATTTCACCTCTAAGACTTATTTACTTTATAGGTGGGAGTTTGTGCCTTTTGACCCCCTTCACGCATTTCGCCCATCCCCACCTCTCGCGACCAGCAATTGTGGTCTTTTTAAATGAGGTCTCCTCAGGTTTTCCTGGAAGCTTCCATATCCTTTTGTATTATATACTTGTTATAATCTAAATGTTTTTCTACACATTTGTTGGTTGCTCCCCTAAGATGGTGAACTTAAGGAAAAACATCATATATGACTCATTTTTGTATACTCAGTACCTGGCGCAGTGAACAGAGAAGCACTCGGTACTTTGGGTAAGAAAATGAGTGAATATCGTCGTGAAATCGATTGGATTCAGCCAGTCTTTAAGGTCTTTCAGCCCTGGTTTCTTCACTTCTAATAGTAATCACCCCATAGAGTGATGAGGACCGAATGGGGTACTCGTGAAACAATCACCCGTACATGAAAGGTTTAATTGACTCGAGTCTGTACACTATTGGAGTCAGATAGATCTGTTTTTGAACCAGCCATTGCTTCTTGCATGACATTGTGCAAGTCACTTAACCTTTCTGGGCCTTTGTAAGAGGAAAGATAAAAATACCTAGTTTATAAAGTTCTGGTGAAGCTTATGCTTCATGATCTGTGTACTCTGCTTGGCGCTTGGTGACTGCTTGTATACATTTCCTATTACTATCAAGGCCAATCCTAGCCAGTACTGGAAAGGACAGGAAGTCTAATTCCATGTTCCTTTTAGTTGCCACCCACCTCATCTGCATACTTACTGCGGGGCTACCATGTTGTCTTTCATCTAATCGTATGAAATGACCTTCCCTTTAAGCAATTCCACTCGAGAACTTTCCTGCTCTGCCCTCCACTTTTACTAAGGTGGGGTCCCCTGGTGGCTCTTTTCCTCCTGCAGAGACTGAAGTGAGCTCAACTTATAATCAACTCCTGATAAGATTGTAAAGGGTGCTAATGAATTCACATCATCTCTCGGACAACCATCATATGCATTTTTATGAGCACATTTTAAAAATTCGAAGTGAACTCAACAGAGTGCCTTCCGTGGAGAGATGTGTAGTCATTGGGATCGGCTGGTAGGTGAGAGGTCTGGAGACGTGTGCCTTTCAGCACCCCGTAGATGCTGGTCCTCCAGGAGGGATGCCCCTGCTTGGAGTAGCCTTTCAAACATTCAGTTCCTTTTCTAAAGCAAAGAGAACTCTGGCCTCACTGAATAGGCGTAGAGCAAAACACCAGGACGCTTTCCTTTAAGTGACAGTACTATCAACTCTCACTATATTGATCACTCCCACTCTCAGTAACATGGTCTTTCCATCAGTGAAGTGGGTCTAATCACCATCCCACTTTTCTTATACGGTGGCCGTGGACACCAAAGGAAGAGTATATACGAAACATTTTGCAAAGATCCATGAAAATCAAGGGCATGTTTCTAAGATTCTGAATTTCATGTGGTTCAAAGTTTAGAAGAGTACCTATTAGTCTCCAAAAGATTAGTCTTTGTGTATTTACTCTCTCCTTTAAAAGGAGACTCTAGACTTTACATTCCATCGTGTAGTCCATTCCAAAGCATAAGAAATAAACTTCGCAATATGGCTTAGGTGTAAACTTCAGAAACATTTTTTTTTTCAAATTTGATCCAGGCAAAAGGGAGACATCAATATTAAAAAGCCGCCTCAAAACTGTTCCTGAAGTTTGAATAATACTCAAGAAAAAGGGAGCTGAGTTCTAGACGTTAAAGAAATATGATTTTTACATGTAAGTTTACTGTAAATTCATTTATATCAGAAGTAATTAACACAAGGTACAACTTATATACTATCATTCTATCCTAAATTAGCCACTTTTTAGAATTTGCTACAATTATCTAAGATGTATTTTATAGACTTTGATGTCTAAACAGCATGGTGCATGTAGGTGCATTTAAACAGGTTCTATTCTAAAATGATATAGGAGTAATTACATCTGTGCATTGAAGGGCAGACAGATACCACTGAGGACCTCTTTTATTTAGGATGGAAAACTTTGTTGAGCTTTCTGCCTTAGCTGCTTTGTCAGCCAACCAAAGCTCTTTGTGTTCACCAGGTTACAAATTATGGATTTTGTGGCTTTTCTGTCAGCACAGGGAAGGAATTTAAAACCAGAATAAACAAAGTACTTTAACATTCTAGAGACTGGCTTCATAACTTCCTTTAATAAAAGTCAGTTCCTTTATTAAAGAGAGACGTATTTCTGATCTCGTATTTTCCCTTCTTTTGCCCTCAAAGACAGCACTCATGATGTTCTGTTTCCACAATTGTAAATATTGGATGGGTTTCAATTGAATTGCTCTATCATGATTTCTTTGAAATCATTCTTTCCTATGAATACCTCATTCAAAAACTTACCATGTCAGGGCTTCCCTGGTGGCGCAGTGGTTGAGAGTCCGCCTGCCGATGCAGGGGACACGGGTTCGTGCCCCGATCCGGGAAGATCCCACATGCCGCGGAGCGGCTGGGCCCGTGAGCCATGGCCACTGGGCCTGCGCATCCGGAGCCTGTGCTCCGCAACGGGAGAGGCCACGACAGTGAGAGGCTCGTGTACCGCAAAACAAACAAACAAACAAAAAAACAACAAAAAAAAACTTACCCTGTCAGTTTCCTGATTTTTAAGAGAGATCAGTGATGGTGGGGTTGTTTCGAGAATTCAGTGGGGTAAGTAGATGTATGGGACTTAGAAAGCTGCCTGGCACAGAGGAAGTACTCTGTGTGAGCCCTCTACTGCTGTGGTCATTGCCGTCCATGCTGTTGTCACTGGGACCTTCTTGTATCATATCCTTGCAAGAACATGAAGATCAATGGACTACTTTTGTGTCTTGTGTTCTGGTAGAATCCAGAAGGATTAGACCAACTAGTATGATGATCTCCGAGGAGATAAATAGGAAGTTTTATTCCAGAAGCTTCAGTCTTTGAGAGTCTTCCTCTTGGGAGCAGAATAATGAATATTTGTGTCTCCTTTCATTTGTTACAATTTTCCTGAGCCAGAAGCAGTGGTGGATTCTGCTGTCATTTCGGTGTTCCCTAGCTATTCTTGTGGGCACATTGCC
Source organism: Physeter macrocephalus (assembly GCF_002837175.3). Classification (NCBI taxonomy): domain Eukaryota; kingdom Metazoa; phylum Chordata; class Mammalia; order Artiodactyla; family Physeteridae; genus Physeter; species Physeter macrocephalus. The sequence continues at coordinate 12,544,963 of NC_041231.1, forward strand.
TGATTCAGTTATGCTTTATAAATTTAAAAATACGATTGGAGTCTCCATACTACTTTATCTCTGAGTCTGAGAAATATAAAAATGAAAAATACAGTGGAAGCCTGTATTAGTTAGGATTAAATTCAGCTGTATATGAAAGAAACTCAACCAGCAGTGGCTTAGCTAAGAAAGCAGGCTTGTTTTCCTGCTCTCACATAAAAAATGACCAATGGTTGGCAGTTCAGAGCTTGTATGGTAACTTCGCATTTATCATCGACCCAGGCCTATTCTCTTTCTGCTCCTCCATCCTTAGTATGACTTCCATCTTCAGGGTTGCCTCATGGTCATAAGATGACCATTGTAGCTCCAGCCATCACATTCATGTTCCAGGCAACATAATGGAGGAAAGGAGAGGAGAAAAGGTGTGATTCTCCACTGAGTGAGATCTCTTTTAAGAGCTTTGTGAGGAGCCCCACCCTGCAACTTTCGCCTAATATCTCAAAGGAAGATGGGAAATAAAGATTTTTATCTAGAATTTGCCAAAAATCATTTACAGTTTGGGGGTGTATCTGTACACCCATAATCTCCATAAACTGACCAGTCTGGAGCTCTACTTGCAGTTGGATTCCATAGGGGTGGCCAGTGTAGACTATGTGGGCTATAGGATCAGACCAATCTGGGATTGAATCTGAGTCTGCCCCTTACTCCTTGGATGTCCTTGGACAAGTCAGGGAACTTTTCTGAGCCTTAATTTTATCATCTGTCCAATAGAGATAATAATAGAGCATGCTGTATAGGGATCAAAAGAGATGACATAAATACGTACATTTTTATCCAATTAATAATTTTAAAGATGAGTACCAGTAATTTTATTTCTTTTAGTGCCCCTTATGGCTGAAACATTGTGTCAGCTTTTACAGATGTCATATCTCACCCTCACAACAAGTTTGCAAAATATTTTACAAATGAACAAATCAGAAACTCAAAGCAGCTGAGTAACTTGACCAAGATTATACAGAACTGAAGTGTAAGCCCTCCCTCCCAATTAAAAAGAAACAGATGTTTATGAGTCTAATGATTATGCTTTTTCTTCCAAATTAGATTGTCTCTTTCAGATCCAGGTTACAATTAGATACACAATACATACAGGTTTATGTAATAACAAACTGGGTTCTAGTAACATTTTCCTTTACTGATTGTATTCACTGGGCAAATACCAGGTGCTGGCAGAGATGGTGAGTTGGGGCTTTAAGCCTAGACTTGGAACTGGTTATAGCCTGGCAAAGGGGTGGGATGCTGCTATAGCAGAAAAGTGGGAAAGGTTTTCTGCCTAAGACCTTGTTTCCAAGTCTCCTTGTTTCTGGCTCCTTGTCACCCTACATAGCCTTTGACTGAAATAACCTGGTCATATCCTATTGTTCTCTGCCTCTGGCATCTGCTGTGCTAGTTATCAGGTTGAGTTGGACTAATACGGTGCATCCTTGGCGGGTTTATACAATGCCTACATGATTTCCGTTGATGGTAATCAGTGGATTGCCATGCTAGAGAAAATCTAGGATGCTGTCCGTGCCACGGAAAGTGTGACTTAATTCCCAAGTGAGGATCAGGGCAGATAAAGCAATTTCTAAGCTGGAACCTGAAGGATTAATAGAGATTTGCCAAAGAAAGAGAAGCTGGAAGAGTATTCCACGCAGAAGGGACAGCATGTGCCTTTGACTCTGAGCTCTGACTTTTGGACGTCCGTTCTTGGATTATCCCTACGCTTACCTTTGAACTTTTGCCTTGACTCCGCCAGGGCTGGCTTTTAGCCTCAGCTTTTGAAAGCCCTTCATCAAACACGGATGCCACCACCTTTAACGATATGCCGTTGGGATTTTGTCCACCTAAAGCCACTGTTAACAAGCCATTCTGCTGGATTGTTCCAAAACAGAGATGGCACCTAGGCTTTGCTTCCTGTGCCAATGCTAATAGTTCGTTGGTGGCAGCCTGGACACATCAAAGAACGCTTGAGGATGACTGGCACGAGTGCCACAGTTAATTAGTGATGCTTTCCTAGGCTCAGAAACGGAGTCCTCACATGTAGGTATTGGCATTCTTGGGTCCAAAACACTCCTTCCTTTCCATTCTGTTTGAATGGAACTAGGAAAAATGTGAGAGAAGAAGCAGGGCACCAGCCAGAAAGCACAGATGATAACATCTCCTGGCTCTTCCTTGTGGCCATTCCAACCTCAGCTTGCAAAATGTGGCTTTTGGTAATCATAAAAAGCTGGCTCCAAGTTCCCTGGGCCATCTCGCTGCTCCCTACGTTTGCAAGTCCGTCAGACACGCGGCTGCTTCTCCTAACACACCTGCCAACAGTAAAGTGTCTGCTGTAGGGGATGTCCCTACGGGAATGACTTAGGAGAGGGAAGAACCTTATCTCTAGTTGCAGAGTTGAGGATGCTACTAGTCGGCAAGGACTTGATCCTATGACCTCATCTTCATAAACGTTTCCTGCTAACTGACTAACAAGCCACAGATAACAGTCTACTTTTCAGAACCGTTAAAAATTTTTTAAAAAATATTACTCTAATTATTTCCCTGCTTAAAAATTTTCCTCGGTCCCGTTGACTGCTTGCAAACTCTTCCAACCCCTCCATCCTGTACTCGACCTTCCAGCTGCACAGATAACTGTTTCACTCTGTGCCTTTGTCCGTTCATACTCTTCCACCTGGAACCCTCTTCAGTTCCACTTTGTCTGTGCAGCTCTCCCCGTTCAAACTCCAGACCTTGCTGGAGAACAAGCATCTTTGCAAGCATCATCCATCCATGCCCTCAGTTCATCTCTCTCTCTCATTAGAGCCATCTCTATGCTCTTTGTGTACTTATATATTATTGCCCATGGGACATTGGTTGTAAATAAATCATATGCCTTGGTCGACTGTGAGCTTCCTGAGGGTAGGGGTTGGATCTCCTTCATCTTCTAAGAGGCATTTAAAGTAGAGTCTGGCCACCTCAGATGTCGAATTTAACTTAATCATTGGGGGAAGAAAAACATACTACAATGCTCTTTACATCTACATTTTTTCACTGGGTTCTGTGCATGTCTGTAGCAGTGAGGAAACTTCTGGCTAAGACAGAGATATATGCCCATTTCATTTGTTGTTCTTTGAATTCTCCTATTTCCTAGGTTATAGTCAGGGCGAGGAAGAGTAGGACTAAAAAGTAAACATTATGAGTTACTTCAGTGCAATTCGGAGGGACAGAAGGCCATTTAGTTTTCCTTGGAATTTTTACCAAAGAGATTCGTTTTCATTTACCACAGCAGGGTTCCAGACAACATCTTTCCTAGTTATGTTAACTGAAGTATTTAGATTGCTCATGAGTTAGTATTGTCTTATCTCATGCTTCCAGCTCATTCAATAATAACCAGAACCCCAAGTAATTAAGGCATTTAGAAAACGGCATTAAGTGCCATTGAATTGAATCTCCCTCCTGGGTTTGTTGAATAGCTGGGTAGCAAACACTTAACCCCTGGCTCATATTACCTTCCTAGGGAATGGCCGTCATCCTGGCTTCTTCCCAGATGCACTGGGCTAGTTTTCTACCCTGGATTCTCGAGGTCCTTTTTCCTGGTAACTGTTGTGCTGTTGAGAAACCTGCCGTCAGTTAAAGGAGAAGAAGGAGAAAGATTGTGAGCTCCCACTTGTCCAAACCTGCTTGTTTGTTTGCTTGCTTTGACAGCAGCGAACGTTTGTGTATCCCAAGCACCCGAGACTCCATCAGCTTCTGCTAAAGAATGAAGTTAAACTCCTCCTTTTAACACCAGAATTAAGAAGTGAGCCCGCATCGTGTTTGAATGCAGAAAGCTCTGTCTTTAGCAGGTTTGAGTCCTTGGCTGTCCCTAGATATCTGCAGACAATGCCCGAATATTCCACGAATTCATCCTGCTGGCTCCTCCTCCCAGCTGTCGGCTCTAGGTCGCTGCTCTCCTCTTCTGCATCTCACTGTCTCAGGAGGGTCCGCTCAGCGTTGGGGTTGCTTCCGTACTATTCCTGGGCCTGGGTACAGCCTCTTCATTTAACTCACCGTAGAGATAACTCATACAGGGCAGTGAAGGCTTTGAAACAGTGGAAGGCAATTGGAGCGCAAAAACTGGAAATGCCTGTCAGGTGCAGCCGCTCTCAGGGCTCTTGGGCTAATGTTCCCTCTGCGAGACCTACTGGGTGGCTCTGTTATGAGTTGAATCGTGTCCCCCCAAAAGGAATGTTCAGGTCCTAACTCCCGGTACTTCACAATGGACCTTATTTGGGTATAGGGTTTTATAGATATAATCAGTTAAGATGAGGTAATAAGGGAGTGATACGGGCTCCTTAATTCAACATGACCGATGTGTTTGTAAGAGAGAGACATAGAGGGGAGAAGGCCATATGCAGACCGAGGCAGAGATGAAAGTGATGCAGCTGGAAGCCAGAGAAGGCCAAGGACCGAGGGCCGCACCCAAAGCAAGGAAGAGGCAAGGGAGGATTCTCCCTACAGATTTTTAGGGGAAGCGTGGCTCTGCCAACACCTTGATTTTGGACTTCTGGCCTCCAGAGCTGTGAAACAATACATTTCTGTTGTTTCAAGCCACCTAGTTTGTGGTACTTAGTTACAGCATCCCTAGGAAAGTAATTGAGTCTCCCATTTGCTAGTTTGCAGCCTGTCATCATACTGCAGTAAGTAGCTCATGTTTCCAAACCAGAGCACCCTTGCGCTACCCCTGTCCGTCTGAAGCCCAGATCACATCTGGAGCTCCCCCCCGTCTCGCCCCACATCTCTATTCTAGGACGGCTGGTGGCTTGGATGTCCATTTTCTTCAGGAAAATAAATTACACAAAGCTGTGGCTGGCCCCCTCCCAAGAGCCCTATTTGTGGTGACCACCACCAGCAGGACAGCAGTTGAGGTGATTTGGGCATTATTAATCCAGTTCCTTTTCGAGTCCCTCCAGCTAATTTGCTGCCACAGTCCCTCTATCATTCCTCCTTTTCTATGACTTTTGTATAAACAGGAGCACACGTATCGTCTAATAATAGACACTCATTTTTAGGGACCCTGCATGAATTAGAAGGCTCATGTGTCCATAGAGAAAGCATAATCTGGAAAACGTTGACACAGTGAAATAAAATTTTTTCCAGTCTATTTCAGAGCAGTTTAGTTTGTCTTTGCCTTCTGTTTCTTCATTCTAAAACTCTTTGCTTCACCTTTGCACAATTAAAAGCTACATCAGAGTGATTTTTCCCAAAATAAAGGTACGGTTTTTCTTTCAAGCTAATTGCACATTTCCACCTATGTGGTAATTTGACAAAAGTATTAAAAGTGTTGAAATGCCAGTCCTCATTTACACACCCCATCACCCTGCTTCTAGCCGTGAAGGTTTTCAGGAAATAGAGATAGAGATCAAGGCAGACAGGGAGATGGGGTGGGGGGGAGGGGGGAGAGAGAGAGAGAGAGAGAGAGAGAGAGAGAGAATTCTCAACCCCTTAGTATTGGCTGGTCCTCCCAGTTACCTCAGGTGTTTTATTGTTTGTCTCTTTTTGTCTTTTGTTCTGTTTTCATTTGAGGACTTCAATTCTTTCTGCTGTCTCTTCTTCCATGAGTAATTACTCCTTGGATTATACTTCTATAAGGTACTTAGAACTGGAAATTTCATAAATGAAAGGAGAACTAGCTCCAAAGGGGTAAGATATAGAGGACACAGTGATAGCACTGCTCTGAGGATGCAGTTTCTCAGCACATTGCCCCATCCGCAGTGCAGTCCTGTGATTGATTGGTGATGTCTGCCATGGGGTGGGAGGAGGCCAAGATGCACCCCTAGGAGGGATTTTCTGTTCCTGTCTGGTCCACCCAATCTGAAACTTGTGCTGTAGCTACCCGTCTATAAGTTAAGCCCTCTGTATCAGGGATCAGCAAATCTGGTCCACCACTGTTTTTGTAAGTAAAATTTTACTGAATGCAGCCACACCCATTCAATTGCATACTGTCAGGGGCCGCTTTCCCACTACAGAGGCAGAGCTGAGTAGTTGCCGTAGAACTTGTAGCCCACAAAGCCAAAAACATTTACTATCTGGCCCTTTACAGAAAAAGTTTAATGACCTTTGTTCTATATAGTTCCAGTCCTGGGCAAATGCCCCTCTTCTTGAATCTGCTAAGCCGACCGGTGCCATCCTCCAAGATAGAGTATTTTATGCTCTAGTCTGAACTCTCTCAGTAACGGACAACTGAAATCCATATCAAACAATCTAGAGTGGAAAAGTAGAATTTTGGCTTGTAACTGGAAGGTCCGGAGATAACTGACTTTAGGTACAGATGGATCTCAAGAGGCAAATTCCTTCGTCAGAAGTAATCTCCCTATCTGCATCTCGGAGTCTTGCTTTTCTCTCAGGCACCCGGGAGTCCCAGGTTTATAGTTGACCAGTTATCCCGATAGAGCAACGGCATCTCCTTCCCGATTAGTCCAGCAGTAGTCCCAGGATTGTGTGTAGAGGGACCACCGTGGGTTTTTTAATATTCTCTGACCACTACTGTGGCCAAAGGGGATAAAATTGGATAACTGGCCTGCCTGGGATCATGGGTGTCTCCCTGTAGCTGGACCTGGACTCAGCTCCACCCAAATTAGAAGAAATGATTATGAAGGGGAGAGCTAGTTCTGCAAAGGAAAATCAATGTTTCCCCCCAGAGTAAGGGTGAATGAATGTAAAGGATCATCCACTATTCCTAGCTAATGGGATTTCTATAAGGAGGAAGAGAAACAAGAGAGGAGAGAACCCATCTTTTTATAGCCTGGTTGGTCCTTCTGGATCTCTGCCTAGTAGTTCCTGGTCAGCCCTTGTGACTGGCCCAGTCACTACCTGCAAATCTGAGGGACTCTCAGGGCTGCCCTGGACCCAGGTAGTGACCAGGAAAGAAAGCTTAGTGGCCTCTGGATGCCTATATACTCTCCCAACTATAAGTACTTGTACAGGCAACATTCTTAGCTCAGAGCATTGTACCTGTGACCTTACCCTGAGAGTTTCTCCCGTAGAGCTGTACCCGTATCCGACTGTTAATACTAGTGATGGTGCATCATGGCAGCAGACCAAACCTTGGCTAACACCTACCCGGGAGATATGGTTGGTATCTTTCTTTGCTCCCCAAAACAAACTCCACAAGTTGAAATGATTGTTAATTGAGTAGCTTTGGTTGAGTGGTAATTATTGTTGACCTTGAATAGAGAAAGGAGGCAGTGTGTCCATTTCCAAAGTTTATTTCCTTTTCCACCCTTAAGTTCAGCCAGTGCTTTCATCTGTAAATACTTTCAGTAGAAACACAGTCATAATTTCCTGTCCCCTTGCCTCTTTTCTATTTAAAGTACTAGTGTCTCAAGATAGTGCACCCCTTTCAATTTACAAAACCTTTGTGCCTACAACTGAACCTGGGGCACCACTCTCCACCTATCTGAACACATTATAGGAGGGGCATCAGGGTGTCAGTAGACACCCTGATCTAGCTAATCTTCTGGCTTGGCATCTCTGAACCTTCTAAGCCCTACCCTGATCACAGAGTTGGCTACCATCTTTTCTCTGTTTCCATTGTATATTTGTTATGACTTCCTGAACTATTTTGCAACAGCTCATTTATTCATTTGCTTCTTTCCCTAAACTGTGCCCCTTGTGGGCATAGACTCCGTCTTGTCTTGTTCACTTCTGTATCTTGAGCACTTAACACAGCACCTGGAACAAGGTAGATGTTTAATGAATCTTAGCCGAATGGAGCAAGCCTACACAATTCTCTCAAAGATGCTGTGTTCTCGGCATTATTGTAATCACTCCTTTCTCATCAGGTCAGAAACTGAAGCTCAGAGATGCTACGTGCTATGTGCAGAATGTAACTTGAAGCAGAGCTTCTGACCCCAAGGCCATCTTCTTCTCCAGAACATCATTCTTAATGGAAAGTAGATACAATTGCTGTTATTTGTGGCTGAATCATATGAAACTGTAGGTTAAAAATGGTCAAAATTTGGCAGTTTTGTGGGTCTCAACCTAATAATTTTGTTGCGGACTTTATTCATGATTTGACTTTTTGTTAAAAGAGAGCAATACCCAGTAGTCAAAGCGAATGGGCTGAAAGTTTCAATGGGCTTAGTCGGTTAGAAAAAATGTACCTGGAAGGCTGATGAGCAGAAAATCAGACCCAGTGGCCCTTCACAGTACAGACTTCAGTAAAGTATTTCATAGGATATGTTCACTCTAATGGCTGTGTAGACATCAACTCTCTGGATTGGGGCTTTTCTCTGTCAACTTTTGGAGTCATGAGATGGAAGTCACTTCCATGAGCTCATGGAGCCATGGAATTATGGAGTCTCCAGTTTCTCATGGAGTCAGATCATTGTATGAGGAGTTAAAGACCTGAATTAAAGTCTCAGTTAAGCTCCCACCTTGCTGTATGACGTCTCAAAACTCTTTCATCTCTTTGAACTTCACTTTTTCTGCAAAATGGAGAGAATAACTACTGTCTTAACAGATTACTCTAAGGTGCGTGTGTGTGAGTGTGTGTGAGTGTGTGTGCGTGTGCGTGTGTGTGTGTGTATTCCAGTAAAGGCCTTGCAAACTGTAAGCTAGTGAACAGTCATAGGATGATTTTACTGTGGCTCTTCCCCACCTAGAAGGGAAAGTCCAGCAGGCTCACTAAACACAGCATTAAAATATAAATACTTGAATGAACAACCTAGATGTCTTCACTGATAATACATGAGCATCCTTTTTTTCATGTAAGGTCCCCTCTGGCGTGTGAATACATTGTTACAGCCAGTTCATTTCCCATCTTTCCAGCCGATTAACTGCTTGTCTGAGCTCCTGAAGTAGGAATGATGAACCTCCAAGGAGATGAAGGGACTTCCCGATGAACTCGTCTGTTTTCACATCTCTTGTAATGAGAAGTTGCCACTGCGCCCAGAGTGCTCTGCTTCTCTGAAGGGCTGTAATTCTCTTTTTTTTTTTTTTTTTTTTTTTTTTTGCGGTACGCGGGCCTCTCCCGCCCCGGAGCACAGGCTCCCGACCCGCCGGCTCCG
>NC_041231.1:12554089-12576007 GCF_002837175.3 Physeter macrocephalus
CTCCCGGACCGGGGCGCGAACCCGTGTCCCCTGCATCGGCAGGCGGACTCCCAACCGCTGCACTACCAGGGAAGCCCTGTAATTCTCATTTTATACGCAGTGGCAGGTGGGCCCACGGGTCAACAGTCTAACTGAAGAATTCACTACCTAAGACCTAGAGGAAGAATGGCATAGGCACTTAAACCATCTTCAAAATAGTACACTGATGGTGCCGTCTCTCTCTTTGTGTGTTTCAGGCGCTCCTGAATGCACCTTTGATAGTATATCTCAATGGTTCTCGAAGTCGGTACCCGAGACCGTCACTATCACCATCATCGGGGAACTTGCTAGAAACCCAAATTCTTGAGCTCTACCCCAGACTTACTACCTCAGAAACTTTGGAGTTGGGCCTCTCGCAATCTGTGTTCTAACAAACTTTCTAGATGATGCTGACGCACGTTTATTTATTTATTTTAATTTATACAATCCGTTTTTGTATGTAAATTACATATAACAAATTATAAATACGTACAAATGCATATATACTGGGGAGGATGAAGAAGCATTACATTTGTCATTAAGAATCCGATAGTTACTGTCACGATCTTAGATAGTGAAGATGCTCGTTTCCAGGTCTATTAATCAACGCATTGCCTGCCGGCCACACATGCCTTGTCATCCCTGGGGGTCCCCTCTGCACTGATGTTCTCTCTGGGTACCTGCCCATCCTCAGCTGCCCATCTGATGCACATGAATGTTTGAGAAGCATGGTGTGCCTTTACTGGACAAATCCATCCCTCCTTAAGTAGAACAGGGATAAAACAGGAACACGGAGTATTTACAGTTAATCCCTCTTTCATACGTATCTACTTATTTTGCTCAGCTATGTTTGTGAGACTTTATTGAGTGAATAGGTATATGTGTGGAGAAAATTGGGTGAAACTGAGAATCTAAAGTAATATAACTTTTAAAAGAACTTATTGCCGTCTTTAGTTGAAAAGAAACATTCTGTGAAGTATAGGTGGGGTGAGAAAGGAGGTACAACCAAGACAGCCAAATGAACTGGTTCTCTTAGGAAAAGACACACAAAAAAGAGGTGAAACTTGCATGCCTCCAAGTATTTAAGCCATCAGTTCAGAGTCACTTTTTTTTTTTTTTTTTTTTTTTGCGGTACGCGGGCCTCTGACTGTTGTGGCCTCTCCCGTTGCGGGGCACAGGCTCCGGACGCGCAGGCTCAGCGGCCGTGGCTCACGGGCCCAGCCGCTCCGCGGCACGTGGGATCCTCCCGGACCGGGGCACGAACCCGCGTCCCCTGCATCGGCAGGCGGACTCCCAACCACTGCGCCACCAGGGAAGCCCCAGAGTCACTTTTGACTCCTTTTCTTCAACGTCCACTTGCAATCCATTAGCAAATCCTCTCAACTCCATCTGTAAAATATATTGTCACCTCATCCGCTTCTCCGAATCTGTGCCGTGACTGCCGAATCAAAGGCATTTTTCTGCTGGGCCGTGTATTGCCTCCTCACTGGTCCCCCAGCTTCTGCTCTTGTCAGTACTTTGAACACATTCAGAATCACCTTCAAACATCATTCAGATCGGTCACCCCCCGCCCCCACTGCTCAGGACTCTCCGATGGCTGTTCTTTGTATTTAGAATAAAACCTGTTCTTATAACCACGGCCTGTACGGCTCAGACTAATATGAACATAAATCATCCAATCTCATTTTCCATCTCCTCCCTCCAAAATCTGCTCCAATGACAATTTTTTGTCAGTTTCTCAAGTATTTCAGCTGCTTTCCTTTCTCCAGACGTTTTCCCATGCTGTAACTCTGCTTAGGATGCTTTCCTTCTTCCTCTTTCAAAGCCAGTTCCTGGGGGCTTCCCTGGTGGCGCAGTGGTTAAGAATCCACCTGCAAGTGCAGGGGACACGGGTTCGAGCCCTGGTCCGGGAAGATCCCACATGCCGCGGAGCAGCTAAGCCCGTGTGCCACAACTTCTGAGCCTGCAGTCTAGAGCCCACGAGCCACAACTGCTGAAGCCCAAGCGCCTAGAGCCGGTACTCCGCAACAAGAGAAGCCGCCGCAGTGAGAAGCCCGCACACTGCAACGAAGAGTAGCCCCCGCTCGCCACAACTAGAGAAAGCCCACGCGCAGCAACGAAGAGCCAATGCAGACATAAGTTAATTAACTAATTAATTAACTTAAGAAAAAGAACCAGTTCCTCTTTCTGCTTTCGATATCAGCTTAATTGGCAGGTCTTCAGAGAGACCTTTATTAGTGAACCTGTCTCAAGTCAGTTTTCCCAAATTCACTCAGTACTCCATCTTGACTCCTCCTTTGTTCATGCATAGTATTTAGTCACAGTTTGAAACTCTTGATTTTTTTTTTTTGTCTGTTTGTTTCCCTCATAAAACTGTAACTTCTCATAGATTGGGATCATGTATGTCTTATTCAGTTTTATTTCTGCCCCTGCAACAGTGACGGGCACCTAGTGGTTGCTCCATAAATGTTTGTTGAATCAATGAAGTGGAGCATCTTTTGTGGCACATGATTCTTTAGACACGTAGATGGATATTTATGTATTGAGCTGTCTATTTATCTATTTATTTTTTAGAGTGGTAAGCTGTTTAGACATAATGTTTATTTAGGTGGCAAATGCAAATAATTCAAGTAAACATATGAAAATAGCTGAAACCAAAATTAGGAAGGAATTCTGAGTGAAGAAGAAGATGTGTTGGAACTTAGTCTCCTACATAATGTATCTCTCCATTTTCTCACTACTGTAAGAAGGATACTTAGATGGATATTTAGAAAGTGTTGTTTTGTGTCGTGTAATATCATTCTGCTACAGTTCCTCTTCAAGCAACCTTGATAAAGATTATTGGTTTCAAGCGAGGAGGGCTGTGAATATATGCAGTGGTATTATGCTACAACCAGCTCATCCTGGCTTATGAGAGCAGACTCTCTTCCTAATACCATGAGCATCTCTTCCTAATACCATGACCTCATATTTATAGCTTGAAATCTGTAGTGACGGGAGTATTTACACCATGGCAACTGGCAACAAAAACTAGAACTCATAGCTTTTGTTTTTTCCCCTCAGAGAGCTCGTTATTAAACGTCTCCCAGCATGATACTGATAGATATGTATCTTAGGTTGTGATCACCAGGAACAGACCCTTAAGTGAATATTTGTGAGAAAGCCATTTGTTTGGGACTATTCCAGAGATGCGGGGCTAAGTAGGGGAGTCAGAAAATAGCACCAGTAAAGGGAAGAAGACCAAACAGGAATGTGATATCAAGTAAAGTCCCATGGAGTTTTCCTTTGACTGAATCCCACGGAGAAGCTCTGAAAACAGAGCTGTGTAATCAGGGATTAGGGATCTGGATTATTTGTAAACTCACCCAGCAGTCATTGGTTAAGGATTGTCCCTTGAGGAGCATACATTCTTAGGCATTTCTTGTTTCTGTGTGCAGAGGTGAAGCAAGTTCAGGTAGTCTGAGAGCAGAGGCTGGCACACTGGGAGTGAGAACACCCCAAAGTGATAAAGAGAACCTAGGCGCGTGCACAGCTTGCCGACAGCCCTCCTACAGGGGCACCTCCAAATCTTTAATATATGCAATCACCCAGGAGTATGTAGATCTGGAGGATCAGTAGGTCTGGGGCTGGGCCTCAGAGTCTGCATTTCTCATAGCCTCCCAGGTGATGCCATTGACACCGCTTATGAATCACACCTTGAATGGGCCAAGTGTAACAACATGCTTTACATGATTTTGTACCGAAGACCCAGTTTTCTTTTGTCTGTTCAAGTTAATTTTCATGGGAATGTGCTTTACCAAAGAATTTGAAATGGAACCACTTCGCTGAGAAACACCTGATTCCACCATTGAATTTCCTCAGTTTATCAGTGAAGTCATTTCATTATAGTACTTCAGCTTGGGAAGTTTCCGATCCCCTAGTACTTCAGACAAGCTGAAGACCAGTTAAGTCCCAAGCATTTTTTGAAGATGTCATAGTACCAGAAGCCAAATCTATTGTCCAGACGCCAAAGGATGGTTCTTTTTCTCTGTATCTTTTGGCTTCAAGTACATTCATCCGTTTAATAGGCGTCTGTTGATACCTTGCTGTTTGCAGGTTCCTATGGAATGTTTTGTTGGGGATGAAGAAGATGAATCAGGTTAAAAAATAGACATGTCCCTTGCTCTCTGCGACGTTATGATCTAGAGTCGCTGGCTTGTAGAAAGAACTGGAAACTGCTTTCAAACTTATGAAACATCTGCAGTGTTTTACTTTATGGGTGTTTAATGGGTGGCACAGCTTGAATTACCCCCGAGTTGCGTTTGTCTTGTACAACCAGCTTGAGGATGCGAAGTGGGTGCCCGTGACACAAATTCAATAAAGAAAGAAAATGGAAAATTATTTTTAACCCTCGTCATTGGAGGAGTGAAGGCATTAATGCTTTTTTTTTTCATGCCAACTCTACTCTGTTTTTATATTCCTGAATGAATGCGAATAAAACATAGCAGTGCAGTCTGCCTTAGGCAGGAATAAATAGTATGTACTTGTAGTAATTAATTTATGGCAAAGTGCAGTCAGTAGGGTAAAGTGAATTTGTGAAATTCTCAGAGTACTTGACAGCTTCTCATTGAACCAGAAATAAAATGTAGTCAGTAAAGGGTAAAATGCTGAAGAAAGTATTTTGTTATCACCACAAGGGTTATATTCAGTAGTTGGGCTACTTCACTTTCCTATGCAACCCGGAGGTAATGCATTGATATTATTGCAATGTGAGTGCAGTATTCTCCAAACCAAGCAAGTGAGGAACTGAGCAAAAGAACGCTTCGTGAATGTATTCTTTGAAAATACCTTTTCACTAACAGTATGCAAATGAGCTTCTAGATATATTAACCCTTAGGTGAGTCTGCACAGAGACCCCAACTCAAGCATTTTGGTTCAAATAACTGTTGAGGCAGCAGTAGTTCATAAAATATCATTTCATAGACATGCGAATCGTTTGGCAGGTCTGCATTGTTAGGATGATGATCTTGAGTATTTCCAGAATCCCCTGCCCCTAGGAGTGCAGTTTTGTCGGTGGTAGTCTTGCTGTTTCAGTTTACGAAGCAGAGCCTGAGATCGAGAATCTAGTGCAAGTAGTTTATTGAGGGAATGCACATGAGAGAAGGGAAATGGAGGAAAAAGCAAGGCAAAAATACGATTTCAGGGTACGTGTAGCCTCAGCTGGATTGCACAGGGAGCTCTGCACTGTGTATCATGCCACAGAGTTAGCCTACCTTGAGGCAAGGGGCCCAGCCTTTTGTACCTCCATGTCAGACAGTCTGGGAGTGACAGCAAGTGAGGAGAGGAGGACTGTCCTCTAAGTGAGGTGGCTGCGTCGGGCAAGGGCAATTCTTGTGTTCTAGAGGTTTGGAGAAGGGGGCGGCTGAGACCCAGTACACAGAGCAGCGGCGGGATGGTGCCCGAGCCCAGTGAAGGGAATCTGGGGAGGGCACAGACATCACCCGCTATCCTCACCTGGGAAATTGAGGAAAGGAGAAAAAGTGACAAGTCGCTTTCTGAATTAAGTGCCGTAACTATAATAAAATAGCAAAAATAACAACCTTGCACTAATTAGGCAATCTTGGCCAGAAGAACATTTTGGTTCTTGGTATTATTACTAAACTTTTCCTTCCTAAGTAAGTTAAACGTTAATCCAATAACGATCCCACACTTCTCGGATCAAGTCTTGGCATAAAATATTCCAGGAGGGGAGAAACGGGTTGTTACAACACGGGAAGAAATTGAATGGAAGAATGAGCTCAGGTACTGGATGACAGGATTAGGGGGAAACAGTGCAATAGGTAGGCTCATCTTTCGTCTTGAGGTGGTACTGCTGTGGTGAACGGATCCCTTCCTTTCTCTGTGGAAGTCTTCTGCAAACCCAAATTGACCCCCTCCTCCGTTCCTCAGACTTCGCCTAGGCAATGGCTAGAGCATGTAAAGCCCCGGTCTCAGCAGGGTAACCAACGGGCATCTGTCATCAGCCACAGCCATTCTGAAGAAGAGCCTGAATGATAATGTTCTCTGGTTGAGAACACGGGCCCAAGCTTAGGGGAAACAGGATGGGTGAGCCTTTTAGCTTTGCCCACTATCGTATCATTACACAGGCTTTTCCTGCCTTTTTCAAAATTACCTGGGGTTACACGTGTCTCTCTTTGATCAGTCTTCAGGTGCAGGTCAGAAGGACTTGGGTACGTCCCCCTCCTCTATTCCTCTAGTTAGCTTTGAGAGCATCTAGAACACTGGACGTGATGCGTTACATAGACAGATCCTTTACTTCTTGCCTCTTTGTTCTGTCTCTCCTTTCCCTCTTTTTCCTTCTGTTTCCTCATTTCCTCCCTCCCTTCCTCATTACTCTTTTTAAAAAGTTACTTTACCTTCTTCCTTTATTCTTGCCGTCTCTCTGCCTTCCTTATCTCGGCTCTCTTATTTCTTCCCTGCTTCCACCCTTTCCTCCTCCCCATTTCATACGGTACGTTCACCCTGCCAATTTCCCTCTCCCCTGTTCCCTGATCTCTCTTTTTCTGCTCATCCTTTCCCTCTTTTGCTTCACATCTGCCCGCTCTCTTCTCTCTCATTCCCTCCTTTCTTCTTTGGTTTTCACAGCACATCTTGGAGTTTCCAGGTAGCCAGGATGCCTGCCGTATTCAAACAGGCTCCTCAGGCTCCAGTCTGACCTAGACGTTCAGCACGGGGACAGGGCTTGTTATATTGAAGTCAGTGAAAGTGATGCAGGCAAATGATTGACATGTTTAATATTTCAGGGGAAGGCACCGAGAATGTGAGAGGCAGGTAATTCATCAGGGCTCTGGACCTCCTTCCAAACTACTTAACACAGGCTCAGCAGTATTGGCCCTTAGCCTGCCAGGGCCCCGATGTTTTGGATGGGCAGCTCTACCAGGCTTAAGGATTCTTTTCCAGATCCCCCAATTCTTAGTTCATGGCATTCTTTGAAGAGCTCACATCATGCTGTTGTAAGTTCACCGTCCCCCCCGGCCAGCTTTGAGAAAGATCTGTCTCAGCCGCCCCAATCTCATCACACATCCCATCTGTCTCTCATGCTCCTTTGGCAGTCAGAGAGCTTGATGCATTATGTATCTCAGAATATTAGAGAGATTATATAACCACCAGGCTGTCAAAACCGGGAGACCAGAAATAATGGGAGCATCTTTTTCAAGGACGTTTTCCTCAGTTCGGATGTCAAGGAGGACAGAGGTGTTGGCTGGAGAATTTTAGATGAGAATAAGAATTCACAATCACAGATACAAACATACATTGAAACCTCATACCGTTGTAAGGATTGACTTTGTCAGTTTGGTTGAGATGGATGGAAGTAATAAATATCTTTTGACAAGAGCCTCCCACAGTCGTTACTCAATTTTGTGATTCATCAAAGATCTGTAAGTCGCTAAGGGTGTTGCCAGAGAGATGCAGTTTTTGTGAAGGGTTGAAAGTAGAGGCTACTTTATATTTTATGGTTGGTTTAATGATGCCCATAGGGTGATATGTTAGCCACAGAAGTGAGTAGAAAGAGGGAATTGATACAAATCATATTTTCACATTGTTGATATACTAACCAGACCAGATGAGTAGTGATTTTTACACCAGAATGTTGGTTGCTTATCCTAGGAAAGCATCACCCCATGGTGCACCTTTCTCATTAGATCATTGCACTTATTAAAACGATTCAAGATAATTAACACACAGAAGCTCTTCTTACCGGTAGGCATAAAAGCATTAACTAACTCTATGGAACATATGCCAATGTAGTGATTTGTGGCCTGAAGACTAGGAGTTGAGAGGAGCAGAGCATCAGAAAACCTAATGGGAAAGGTTGCTGAAGTCAAGGAGAGGCGCTTATCGAGGTTTGAATATCCCTATACACGACCCTCAAAATTCAGCACAACTACCGTATATTGTTGCCGAAACTTTATTTGGAAAATTCCATCCCTTGGAGCTAACATTCAAGTTTTGGCCATGATTCAGGGATTTCTCATAGAATTCAAGCATAGAAAGTGTATGCGCTTTGGTCTCTTGCAACACAGGAAAACCACCAGGAGACAAAGCAGTTTCGTTCGTCTTCCTCTGGAGCCATCAGTTCTCTGTCTCTTTTCTATGTTCAACATTTGCTTTCAGACATAGAAAGGCAGCTGCTTCTTCATTTGCACACAGACCATCACAGCTACCCCCCCAGATGGTTCCTTTGGCCATCAAATCCACATCTTTTTACAAGTCCCCTACTATAGCCACATGTTCCAGTCTCTCCTGACCCAAGTTCCCGATACCAGGAGAAAATACCTGATGGGCTCCACAAGGGTCATCTGACTACCTCTGCTCCAGTCATCTGTGACCAAGAGGTAGAATCACACGGCACACACATGGCTGTGTTCATTTATTTGATGGCAGGGAGATTCGTTTTCAGAAAACGTGGATGTGGCTGGGTGGGTACCTCAAAAGATGCCTGCTAAAATTTGAGATGAGGAAAGGTGATCATGGATTGGAACTGTATGAGATAAATGGACCTGTAATCATATCCTAATTTAAAAGTAATGTCCTTAGGGGCTGTATCTCGCTAAAAGTAGCAAGGTTATACACAAATTTTAATTTATAGACGTTAACCAGTCTTCAAGATAATGTTCCCAATGGCAAAAGCGTTTCTATTTGACACTAAAACTGCCAGTTTAAAACAAACAAATCTATATGATGGCTTTAAATGGATGTTAATATATATGTTCTTGGTTCACCGAATTAAATGTGTTTTAAAAAAATCATACTGAAACATAAACACTCTTGCCAAGTAATTTATTCTTTTGAGAAAAAAGTTCTTTTCTCTCTATATGTAAGTTAAATTATCTTCTCATTTACCAGCTCTCTACTTTCTCCTTGAAGGAAATGTGTCTGATTCTCTGCCTTTCAGGTTGACTTCTTGCTGTGCCATTAGCTTATTAAATAACCAAAGTGACATACAATAAACCCTGAGATATGAGTTTTATAAAAAAATTCTATACCTCTGTCATTGCTGCCATTGATTCAAGCGTACAAACCCATAATTCCTCCTTCTCCAACCCAAACCAGTCAGTCAGCAACTCCTGCCGATTTCTCTTTCTTGATGTCTGTCAAATCCATCTCTTTCAATATCTCTTTCCTTCAATCTTCTGTGTCCACGGCTGCTTCAGGAATACTCCCAAGGCACAACTTTGCTTTGTCTCCCCCTTCTGCTAACACGCTTTTAAGGATTCACCACTGTTTTCAGAACCAAGTCTACTTTCACCACCCTCATCTTCCGAATCTTCCTACTGCTAAGCCCTCACTCCCCTTCCTACCCGCAGACCACAGAAAGTTGAAAAAAGAGAATGAAAAAGGAGAGGCAAAATCTGGTGTAGAGTTATGTGTCTGGGTCAGGTAATAAAGCTAAATTCCTCCAGCCGAATGAGAAGAAATCCACGTGTCTTTACCTGGTTCTGGTTGTTTCACACTCTTAGTATCCTTTCCTTTTTTATCAACATAGTGGTCCCTGAAATGACTGCAGAGCCTCCCAGTGGCTTCTGAACGAGCCTCTGTACTGCTTTGCCTCCTTATCCATCATATATCACGTTGTCTGTTAGGGGATGTACCAGAGGCAAGAGTGCTGGACTTGATTTAAAAACTTCTCCGCTTCTCTTAAAATTCCTTGTTCTATAATAAATGTGAGCTTGCATTTGCTCATAAAGGTACTTTATGGAGGGAGTGTTTTGCAGTTATTTCATTATTTTTGTAACTGTAGAGGGAGATGAATTTTGTTATCTCTGTTTTTTCTCATATAGTCCTATGTGTGCATTTAAAGTTTTTCTTCAAGAAAGAAAAAGTAAATATACAGAGATAAATTAACATGTTATAGAAAAGAATTAAGAGTCAGAAAGTGCCCATGGGATCTGGCTCATGGTGGGAAATATGTGTATTTGCTCTGGAGCTATAGCCCCCAGCTGGTTCCTAACCTTTCTCTCTAGGTTTGGGGTGTGTGTAATCATCTTGTAAATAACCCATTTTTGGAAGCCTCAGTTCTCCTGCTTTCCTGACTTCTTTTTTTTTTTTTTTGCAATTCTTTTAGAGTTCATAGTGTCTGCTATGGATCCATTCAACAAATATCTATTCTGAGCACCTACTTTGTACCAGGTAGTCTTCCAGGTACCAACATCAAAAGTGAAGATGGTCATGGAAGAGTCAAGTTGAGATTTTACAGACTCATAATCAAATACCAAATCTCTTTCTTACGAAATAGCTAAGTTCTTAACATGTTGTTAAAACATTCTCCATGATTCTGTGAAAATGGACAGTAGGAATAAAACAGTAGCCTGAAAGAGCCTGACACAGAACCTCTAATCAATACATGACCAAGGACTTTAGCCTTTATTTATCCTGGAATTTGTCAGCTAGTGCCAATGCTAGGTGGACACAGTTGAGGTCTAGGTGTTCCTCTAAAATAAAGCAAGCATTTACTGAGCCCCTGCCCTGGACCTAATATGCTAGAGACACAAGTAGGAGCAGGACATAGCCCCTTCCTTCAGGATGCTCACGGTTTATTGGATTCATGGAGGGAGGAGGAATAGGACGCCTATATTAACAAATAAATGTGTGGTCCAAGGTAGTATCATCCTCCTCTGCCTTTGCATTCCTCTCCATCCTTACTCCTTGGTGGAGGTGGAGGATCTTTTAGCATAATAACCCTGGGAAGTTATCATTTGAGAGGTGATCAATCTTTCTACTACTTCTAATATGGCTGATAGTTAATAATAAAAAAATATTAAAACAAATAAGAACTAACCTTAATTGAGCACTTATGTATCAGGTAGTCTTCTAAATGCTCGATATTTGTTACCTCGTTTAGCCTCATAACTACTCTATGGAGTAGGACCTTTCCTTATTTATAGTTAAGGAAGCTAAGATACAGAAACGTTAAGTAACTTGCTCAATAATTCAAAAGAGAGTTTGTCCTGTAAATGTGAGGCTCAACCACTGCCAACCTTGGATGACTGAGGTAGAGGTCTTGCTTCTCTCAAACAGAAGGTGAGGGGGGGTTTGATGGAGCTATAAACTTGGGTAAGGGCACAGGGGTGGCAGTGACTTGGGGGTGCCCATGTAAAGTGGGCACTGTCTGATGTGAAAAGGATTCCCATGGGAACAGTAGAGGAATCCTTTGATTTGGATACCAAGTATATTTGAGTTTTCCTGGAACTAAGAATTATTTCTTTCTGGTATGGACCAGCTGGGCATCATGGGACATGAGTCATATACATCATCCACCATCATAAGTCCTAAGATAGAGCTTTGGAGGGAAAGGCGTAAAAAGAAATGGTCAGTGTTACTTGATTGGGAGGTCTTGAGATAGGAAAGCCTTCTTGGTGGAGGTTAAGCTGAGTCTTGGAAGGTAAGTCGATATTTACCAGCTGCCTCCTCCACCCCCACCCCCACCCCCAGAAGAAAAACAGGAATAGACAAGGGCATTCCTGGCAGAGCAGTCAGCGTGGGCAATGGCATATAAGTAGGAAGCAGCCTTCGGAGGAATCACAAGAAGTTTAGCTTGGCTAGAGTTAGCCTGTTGGGATCACATGGCTGGAGGGGTTGGCATGGAGAACCTTGTAAGCCATGTTTTAGAGTAGGATATGGGAGCTATTGAGGGTATCTGACCAGAGGCGTACCCTGGTCAGGTTTGGTTTATAAGGCTCACCCTGGCGTGATACGGAGGATGACTGGGAGAATGATGCGTAAAGCTTCTGCCTTGCTCCCAAATCCTCTCTCCGTGTGGAAATGCGAAGTGTAGCTCCTCTGTCCCTTTAAACAGATCCTGAGCAGACCAAAGGAGAAGACAGATACCTAACCCATTTTTTTGTGCCTTTGAACTTCTCAGGAAAATGACAAACGGAATATCGCTCATGGAACAGATGGAAGATCACTTGTAGTCTATATTTACATCCGTGCGAAATCTTAAGGATTGAACGGCTTAGCAGTGCTTCTGCGGTGCGTGCTATAAAAATCCTTTGGTCAAATCAAGTCTCAGTGCCGATTTTGAAAACAAAATGCGCTGCTGTATTTCACCATTTTATTATTTAATTAACAGATATCAAGTTAGTATTTACTATATATTGAATAGACGGTGTACTATGCGCTGTGGGAGATGCCAAGATTAGTACAGATGCTAATAATACGACTAATCACGTGGTAGTGGTCCACATTCGTTGAGTCATAACTTGTATCAGGCATTTTGCTAAATGCTTCACATGGACTACCTAACTAAATCCTTCCCCAGAGACTAAAAGTTAAGTGTCACTATTATTTTTATTTTACTGATGAGGAAACATACCCAGAGAGGTGTAGTGTGAGAGCTGGGATTTGAAATTTGTCTGACACCAGAACTTGAGCTTTCAATTTGAAACTCCAAGAATTTAAATTCTCACTGAGGAGATGAGACAATAAAATGCGGAACAATAAAAATGTCGCAAGGCAGATACAAAATGAGTGTAAATGGGTTCAGAAAAGTCAGGTGACCACATTTCATTTGGGAAGATCAGGGAAACCTTCGTGGGGGAGAGATTACTGTGCCTTAGGTTGGGTTTCTCTAGACGCAAGCCTCGAGACGGAAGTATGAGTGGTTATTTGGGAGGTGATCCCAGAAAGCGTTGTCAGGGTCGTGGAGAAGTAAGAAGGGAAGGAAGCTCATAACAAACATGTTCTAGAACAGGTCACCACTGTGGACCACCGAGGCCTAATCCCACGGGGGACTCTAGGAGATAATATAGAACATACTTCAGAGTTACACCACCCACCAGGTGAGGAAGCGGAGATATTTATACTCCTACACCATTCTTTTATTGACTGAAGGCTGCTCCTGGCTTTGTAACTCCCCAGTATTTCCAGCCTGCCCCAGGCTCATGCCCTCAAGGCAGTCAGTATCCAGTGCTTGCAGTAAGGTGAGGTTGGAATGGACTGGAATAGTGACTACTGAGGAGACATGGACCAGGCACCACCAGCATCTGCTATAACATTTGAACCTTTGGGCACCCCTAGATGAAAAGGAGGCAGGATATGTCGTCTTTATTTTGGTCAGCTGTGTGCTCTGCTAAAAATCTGGAGTTCTACTTTTAAGAAGGCAAGAACAGACATAGAGAAACAACTTACAGTCTCTGCTACAATGTTGCCCAGGGATTGGTTCACAGGGAGACCCAATCTACAGGAGAGAGACCAGAGACGGTTTCCCTGAAGAAACCAAGATTTCCCTGAGAGCAACCAAGGTTGTGTATGTTTGTGTGTATGTGTGTGTGTGCGCCTGTGTGTCTGTGTGCCTGTGTGTGCGTGTGTGTGTGTGTGTGTGTGTAGGGAGGGAACGGTAGCAGCAAAGGGCTTGAGGCAGAAGACAACATGATAAATTGCAAGACCTGAGAGAGATCAGTATGGCAGGGGTGTAGGGGTGAGGGAGAGAAAGGGTGCAGTGAGGTTGGAGAATAAGGGAGGTGCGGTGCAAGCAGAGCCAGGTTAACCTGAACTAGGCTGTGAACCTGATGCGCTTAAATATCCCCCTCAAATAAGGTGTTACTTTGACAAAGCTGACAATCAATATTATTACAGGAGTGACTGTAGTTACGGGAACTTCAGGTGCCATAGCAGAAGGTGGGTGAGATACATGAGTGCAGTCTGCCATTCACTGCCCCTGAAATCACACCAAGTGAGTGGCTGTCTGTGTTATCAGGATGCATTTGGCTATAAAGAAAGTATGACTCAAATTGAGATAAGTAGAAAGGAACGTTATCTCCCAGAAAGAGGTATGTGATCAGGCTTCAGTGATGAGGGATTTGGCTGTTTCCATGCTGTCCTTGGACGACTCCTTCCTCTTTGTCAGTGCTGTTCTCAACTTGGCTCTCTTTATGGTCCTAAGATGGGCAAGGTGCTGCTTTGTTCTAGTGGGAGAGAGATGATCTATCTCCCTAACTATAGGATGTGCTCTTCTCTTCAGTCTTCTTAGAGTGCCTTACTTACTGAGCCCACCCCTGGACCAGGGACGATTACCAGGAGAATTTCCAGAGCAGATTGGCTTAAGCTTGAAATCCATTCATCATCAAGGAGAACAGGAATACCACAATTTGCTTAGACTAGACAAGGATCACTTCTGGAGATGAAGATGGAGTTACAGTCATGGGAGTAGAGTGGACACCTGAACAAAATAATTATTTTGAAAGGAAGGAGGGGAGGAAAAATGATGCTAGGCTGATGATCAAAACTATCGATTCCACTACTAATTCCATCCATTCTTCAGAAGAGCCACAGAAAATACAGGACTAATAATCAGTGGATTTCCAAACATAGCTTTTCTTGAAAATATTTAGTATTGCAGTTAAAAGACTAGACTGTGAATCTAAACACCTGAGTCCAGATCAAGGCTCCACCATTTAACAGATGGATGATCTTAGACAGCTTAAATTTTTGGTTATTATTTTCTATATAAGGGAGACACCAATAATTATCTCTCCCACAAAGTTGTGCAGATGCTGAGTTTAGATGACGTTTGTAGAAATCTTGGAACACCGCTGGGCTCATGGTAAGAAGCCAGTAGGTTTAAGGTAATATTATCACCTCTTTGCTTAGTACAAAATGCTTCTCTGCCAGTGATGCTGAAATAGAGTGTGATTGAGAATTTCTGGCTTGAAGACGTCTTTGGGAATGGGTAAAATTGATACATATTTCAAATGATTCCTTCTAAATGTCCAGTTTATAAATCTTGGCTTTGAAATGTAAGGAAGGCATTACAGAGAGCTTTCCTGATACGAAAGCATAACCAGGATATTAGTGTTTCCATTTGTAGACATTACTGAGCCCCTTCAAGGAACAGGTGGACTTAAGTATGAATGAATGGAGTGATAACCTAGGTATAATTAGTAAGAAGGACTAATGACACTGTTATTAGACTCGGAATACGTAGAATTAGAGAAGGCTCCAAACACCTATCTTTCACTGCCCCAAAATCGTTATAGGACTTGGGGCTGGGGAAGCTAAGAGAACTTGCTTCATGAGGATGATTCCATTGCTTATGCTAAACACATCCAGCCATTTTGTAGTTTTACAAATCTCTCTCCTGAGAGAATGAGGAGATAATTTTCAAGGCAGCTAAGCCCACAGAACCACTAAAATGGAAATGAAATTAATGGCATAGTTTTTATATTCCCTTTTACATTCATGTATAATAAATCACAAGAAGCCACAGCATCTCTGCATTTATCGCACCATGGTCCCTTTCCCCCTAATGGTCATACTTTTGTCTTTCAAAACTAGAGAAATAGATTAATTGTCTGGAGTCTGGGAAAAGGCATCATTTGCTCATAAATAGCTATCAAAAAGTCGTGTCTGTGCCATCCAACTGACAATTACCTTTGGGGCTGCTGGGCAGTGGAAGAAGTTTCAAATTGGAGAAGTACAGGAGAAGACCTATCCTCCCTTATGTCTTTTGGTCCATCCACTGAATGAAAGTGCACTGTTCTGTTGTCAACATTGTGAGTGAGGTCAGGTTGAGAGAACAATCCATCTTTTTATCCTTTCTTATATTGAAAAGTGAAAGCTGATGCATCGGGGAGTTCAAGGGCTGTTAAACGAAAGTACGTTAGCCCCGAAAGAAACAAATGGAAAACTCTAAAAATGGTAAATATCCTTTGTGCTGATATACCGCCTCTTTAATTTAAAAGCACTTTGTGTGTAAGAGAGTGTCGTGGCCATTTCCCAACGAGCGGGCCAAAGTTAACTCAGACACACAGGGTAAAAGGGTTTTCTCTTGTCCCGGTTAGTCTTTAGAGCCTAAACTGCTCCTTTATTGAAACTAAGCAAAGAAAAAGAATTTTGGATTCAAATGTAAGAGTAAAATCATTTGAAAGTGGTGGTGTTCACCCAAGGCTATGCTTCTCTAGCCCAGGTGCATGTGTTCCCGGGGTTCTGGCCTGGTGTGCCTGGTGATACGTGGAACCTCAGGATAAAGTTGAATGTATTTTAATAAAACATTTGTTCTGCTTGAGAGTTAGTATATCAATTAGGAATACATTTAGGTGCAAGTAACAAAAACAATGACTTAAACAAATAGGAGTATTATTTGCTTATATAACAAAAGTGCTAGCATTTGACAGTTGGTGCTTTCAGGGACTCGTATTATTTCTATCTTTTCACCCTTAGCAGACATCCTTCAGCTGTCCTTTGCAGATCAGCTTTTGTTCTCTTTCTTGCCCCGTTGGCGTTGCAATATGGCTGCCGTACTTCCAGGGATCGAGGCTGTGTACAAGATAGGCAGTGCCAGCTGCTTCTGTTTCCTTTTTCAGGGGAAAAAAAAGCTTTCCAGGATCCTTCTCCCTAAAGGTTCCTCTTCACTCTCAGTTGCCAGAATTGGGCCAGATTTAATTCCTACTTCTAGGGAGAATGACACATCAGAAATAAGAATTAGACTAGTTATGATTCTGCCTTTGGGGCTTATCACATTGCCATCTTGAAAAATAATTCCCGTTTTGTTAACAAGGAGAAAGTGCCTATTTGTTTGTTGGTCACTTAATGAGGTTAACCGTAGTCAATAATTGAGAATATTTTTAAAATTCTAAAACAAACAAGGATATACAGTATGACAAATTGCAAAATTTGTATTAAATTTGAAGACAGTATTTGAAGACATTGCATGCTTCCGGCCTGCTGTAGTATATAACTGACCTTCCTCCACCCCTGCCCATGTCCGATCCACTCCCCCGTAGCAATAAGGCGATCTTCGAAAGGTACAATCTGAGTATGCTGCTCCCTCCAACAGTGCTGGGATAAAGTCTAAAGTTCTTATTGTGACTTGAAAATCCCTCAGTCTGGTCCCAGGCTCCGCACCAGCCCCTCTTCTTGCCACTCCCCGCACTCACCTTTGAGACCCCTGTTATACCTGCTCAGTTCTTCAGCAGAGCCAAGCAATCTTGCCACTGAACCTGGTATATGCTGCTTTTTCTCTCTGGGTCCCCCTAGTCCCACTTCTTGTACTTTCTTTCTACTAACTCCCAGCCATCCTTACCGCTGTTGCTTCTTCTGGGAAGCCTTCCTTGCTGCCCCTTGACAAGATGTGGTGACTCTATATATATCCAGAAAAAACCCCCACTAATTTGAGAAGATGCATGCACCCCAGTGTTCATAGCAACATTATTTACAATTGCCAAGGTATGGAAGCAACCTAAGTGTCCATGAGCAGCTGAATGGATAAAGAGATGTGGTATGTATCCACAGTGGGATACTTCTCGCCGTAATAAAGAATGAAATAATGCCATTTGCAGCAACATGGGTGGACTTGGAGGCTATTATGCTAAGTGAAATAAGTCAGACAGAGAAAGAAAAGTACCGTATGCTATCACTTCTATGTGGAATCTAAAAAATAAAACAAACTAGTGACTATACCAACCAAGAAGCAGACTCACAGATACAGAGAACAAACTAGGAGTTACCCATGGGGAGAGGGAAGAGGGGAGGGGCAACGTAGGGGTAGGAGTTGAAGAGGTACAAACTACTATGTATAAAATAAATAAGCTACAAGGATATATGGTACAGCACAGGGAAGAAAGCCAGTATTTTATAATAACTATAAGTGGAGTATAATCTGTAAAAAGTGTGAATCATTATGTTGTATACCTGAAACTTATATAATATTGTACATCAACTATACCTCCATTTAAGAAAAAAATCTGGTGCCCCTAATTTTTGCTTCTTCAGTACTGTCTCATTGCATTTAGAGGTTTTTTTTTTTTAGATTAGAATTGTTGTATGTTTTTTCAGATTATAGAATTTTTTCCATCTTATCCACCTTGTCCACCATTGGTTTCCCACTGCCTAGCATATTACTTGGCACTCGCTAGGCATTCCATTAGTGTCTTGCAGTTTGTTCCCAGTTACTTGAAGTTTTTTGAAATACAACTCACATATTGACAGCACACTAATTATACAGGGGAAGCTTTATCCTTTCCCAATAAGTTTGATCAACAAAACCAGACATTAAGAAAGGAAACGATGGTATCAGAGGCATTTGGCCAGCTGCCAAATATAACCCCAGTGCCCAGTTGATCAGGAGGATTTCGCAGAAGGTGAGAATTTTATCCCAGTCATTCCTAAGAGAACTGTCTTTTTCTTTAATAAATAAGGCTTCTATTTTGCTTTGACTTGTTTTGTGAAGATGTCTGTCATCTCATATTTAAGGGTTTGTTGTTTTTTTTCCTTCAACTTTACAAATAAGAGCCTTGGGCCTAGAATACTCATGAAGCTTCTTTTCCTCCTCTGAACTCTCTGATTCTTTTTAGTGGGTCTCGTTACCATCAATCTCAGACAGACAGGAGCCATGCAGCAGGAAAGATAGTGCCTGGGCGAGCCCCAAAGGACCATCCTTGTTATCGATACCTCTAGATTCATGGGTCATGTTTCGGAAGGAAGACAGGCAGAGAAAGGAGTCATCTGATCACCACATTCAGCCAAATCTGAGCCTAGCCACTCCCTTGAGCGCCCAGGTTTGTAAGTCAGTAAATGTCCTTTTTGTTTAGGCTACTTTGAGTTGAAATTTTTGTCATTCACAAATGAATAATGAATATAGTATTTGGAATTGGGAGTGTAATAGTTGGCTGGCTAGAAGTATCATCTTCATTCCTCTGACCAGTGGTGAGAGGAGTTATTCCCCCATAAACACTGAATACTTTATTATCAGAAAAGAGAGAAAGGATGCCAGGGGACAAAAACAAAAACCAAAGGTATCTATTTTGTCCATATTATCCACCACATATGTTTCTTCTCCTCTTTTCCCGCGTTTCTGTAAATGGCATAATCACCCACCCATTTACTCAAGCTATAAATTTGGGCATCATCCTTAACACATCCCTTTTCCTCACCTCCCTAATTCATTCAACTCGCTGTCCTGTCAGTTCTATTTTGTATCTTTCCACTCCAGCGCTACCACCACAGAACTACAGCAGTGGCCTCCCAACTGGTCTCCCCAGTATACACCCTTGTTCTTCTCCAGCTCGTCTTTCACCCAGGAGACAAAGTGACTTTTCAAAAAATGCGGACATGAATAAGCTTATTTCTGGATTACATCCTTAAATGGCTTCCCATTTCCTTTTTTTTTTTTTTTTTTTTTTTTGCGGTACGCGGGCCTCTCACTGCTGTGGCCTCTCCCTTTGCGGAGCACAGGCTCCAGGCGCGCAGGCCCAGCGGCCACGGGTCACGGGCCCAGCCGCTCCGCAGCACGTGGGATCCTCCCAGACCGGGGCCCGAACCCTCACTCCCTGCATCGGCAGGCAGACTCCCAACCACTGCGCCACCAGGGAAGCCCGGACCGGGGCACGAACCCGCGTCCCCTGCATCGGCAGGCGGACTCTCAACCACTGCGCCACCAAGGAAGCCCTCAGTTCATTTTTTAACAACACGTACAAAGCTCTCTGTGAGCATGGGCAGCTCTTCTGCATAAAACTGCATTCTAGTTCTCCAGGGATGAGTGAGTCATTCAGTGTTGCTTCCATTTGCTTTCACAGGACTCTGATGTATTTAGCTGAAGTTCCTGGTATACATCTTGGTTGCTGCATGGAGTCTTTCTCCCCTCTTCCAAATGAAATTGCCGTTAAAATAAGGTAAACTCAAAGGCTATTCCTGCCACCTCCCTAGGGTGCTCCAAGACCCAGAGAACAGGGATGGAATCACTTGCTTCCACTTGTCAAAAGCCCTAAAACCTCTAGTGTGTCACACTAACCCAGAGCATGGTAAACCTCAGTGTGACTGCAGACTATGTACCCATTTGAAAACTTTTGTCAGCTTCTCTCTGTTTTTAAGATGGCAGAGAGAACCAGACATGAGATAAGTAAAAAATGTTTGTGGTTACACCTGGTTCTGTCAGTCAGCCCCTCCGAATGTGATTCTACAAGAGACAGGGTTTCTACTCCCAGATGAATCACGTTTGTTACAACATGCAGTTCCATTCTACTTGGTAGGTCTGCCAGTATTTGTGACTTTAGGCTCTTCTTTTTCCCAAGGTTAGCGTGCTTTTTTAAATCAACATTGTTGAGGCATAATTCACATTCAAACAAATGTACACATTTGAATGTGCAGGACAACAGATTTTGACAAATGTTTACACTCATGTAACCACTACAGTAAAATATGGGACATTTCCATTTTCCTCACATGTTCCCTGAGGTCCTCTGCAGTCATCGCATCCATCATCTGCTGAAGGTAATCACTAATCTGCTGTAGGTTACTAGAAATTAGTTTTTCCTGTTCCAGAAGTTCTCATAAATAGAATCATGCAGTATCTGTTCTTTTGTGTCTGGCCTCCTCTCAACGTCATGGTTTTTTCTTAGATTTATCTATGTTGTATATAGTAGTAATTCATTTTTTTGTCTTCCGCATAGCATTTTTTGACTTTAATACAATGTTTTTCTCTGTTCTCTTGTTGATGTACATTTGGATTGTTTCCAGTTTGAGCTTTTATGAATATAGCTTCTGTAAACATTTGTGAACTGGTGTCTTCTGTAGATACGTGTTTTTTTTTTTCCTCTTGGGTAAACAGCTCCTCTAGGTTAGCATAATTTTTAAATTCTCAGTGATTGAAATTTAAAAAACAAAATCAGTATTTTCTTTTTTTTTTAATTGGGGTATAGTTGTTTTACAATGTTTTGTTAGTTTCTACTGTACAGCGAAGTCAGTATTTTCGCTTAGATATTTTATTTTTTATTTTTTATTTTGTGTGTGTGTGTGTGTGTGTGTGTGTGTGTGTTGCTTCCTAGGCTCGTGTCTGTTCACAAAAAATCTTGAATACGTAATATTGTTAATTGCACAAAATATCAATACCCTCTTTTGCCTTTATCATAGGCCAAATCTAGATGAAATAAGGATAAACAACTTTAGATTTATTTCCATGGGAGCAAGACTGGAAAATAAATATCAGGTCTAATGTCAACTTTAAGCAATTGGTAGTGGCTTCTATGTGACTAAGTCAAGACTCAGTGGAAGGAAGATTGGGATCAGTTAGTGATGTCTTCTATGGGCAAGTGGAAAGCATTGGTGACTTGTGGTAGGTATTACTGTCCTGGCATTAGCATTTGTAGTCTTCTGTTAGACCATAAGCCTCTGAGGGCAAAAGCGGTCTGTAATTCCTTTTCATAGACTCATTTCCAAGCACACAGTAGCTGCTCCACCAGATAGCTAAAGACATTGTTTCTGGAGTTAGATTATAGCTGTCTCTGTCACTTACTAGCTGAGTGAGCTGGGCAAGATTTTTACCTACCTGTAGTTCAGTTTCCTCTGCAACAGAAAGGCTATAAAATGAGTTTTAATTCATAGGATTATAATGAGGGTTAAATGACATAATGAAATAATAATGCATATACTAAGCTTAGCATAACGCCTGGGACATAGTAAATGCCCAAGTAATGTGTGCTTGAATGAATATAGGAGGGAAAAGTGTTGATGTATCTTTAGTTCAGTGTTCATTTTTTTTATTTAGAGCAAGGAAACTGAGGGAAAGATCAAAAACAGTCTTGCTGTTTATAATTTGAAAGGTGTTTATAATTCAAAACTCCTCAACCATTAAGATTTGAGTCAGAGCCTTATTATTCCAGGTTTTAGTAAATGTGAGGGAATTTCACAGTTTAGAGTGAGAACAATAAAGGGAGAGGACAAAGGAGCTGGAAATAAAAATTGGCTTCTCTGAGAAAAATGTTTTCCATGATCATGCCTGTCTTTTATCCTCCCAGGCATATTCCCAGATGTGATACCAATGTGATACAATTATTTTCTTTTTCTTTTTTTTTTTTTTTTTTTTTTTTTTTTGCGGTACGCGGGCCTCTCACTGTTGTGGCCTCTCCCGTTGTGGAGCACAGGCTC
>NC_041231.1:12578163-12581919 GCF_002837175.3 Physeter macrocephalus
GGCAGGCGGACGCGCAACCACTGCGCCACCAGGGAAGCCCTCACTTAGATATTTTAAATGAAGATATTGTTAGCATGATGCTCCGTTTTAAAACTCCATCAGTTTAGAGCAAAATTTAAAGAAATATTAGTACTTTGGCACAATTAGGTTCATCGGGGCATAATTAGACAAATCACATATTTACGAACAGTGGCAAGCAGTGTTGATCTTATCAGCAAATATCCGAAACCTACCAAGTGAAAAATACAGCATCAACAACCAGTGCGGGATACACATAAGTGAAGTTGTCTCTACCGTGAGAGTCGACAGTCTAGATGGGAACAATGTATGAATGGGGCTCAATCAGAGACTTCAACATAAAAATAAAATTCTGAGTCGCATGGTATATACTAGCAGTGGATCAGGAGGTCGGAGAGGTTGAATGATGGACAGTGATTGCCTGGGAAGCAGGTGTAGATTCCAAAGTGAAATCATTGCAGCGGGGGAGGTACTCTAGCCTCTGTCCCCAAAGCAAAGAGGATTTACTGATCCATTTGGTCAGAATTAAACTCAACTGTATAGCCATTTGGACTTGTGGTTACTAAGTGACAAGAAAGCAAAAGCCAACGTGTATCTCACTCCCTCTTTATTTATGCAGTCGAAAGGATAAGTAGACATGGGGGTCCTGTGAGATGGGGTCGTCTCTCATCATGTGTGCCCTGCAGGGGTAATTGAGCTTTCTTGGATTTGGATTTGCGAGATGATGTAACAGGACGTGCTTTTTTCTCAAGGCTGAGCTGGTATTTATCACAGACACTCGATGTGACTTAGATCATAACTGATTGGGGTTTCTGGTTTGCCTCCCTCTTTTGCTTTTGTCTGCCTCTGGCTCCTTATTTTGCGGAAAAATGTTTGTGGAATGGAATCCGAGTCCTTTGCCGTGATACCATTTATATGTCACCCAGAGATTCACTGCTTAAATCCTGGAATAAGGTAAATGTTTTTAATGAGAAGTTGGAACAAACTGTAGATGTTTTAAACTGTGGAAAGCTTAGTTCCATGTTTACTGTTAGGACTGAGACAGAGTTGCAGAAATAACGAATAAGGGAAAAATAAGCAAAGCTTAAAAAATCTTAGGGAATATCTTAATTCCTAGACATTGGTAGCAGATTTCAGAGTCGCTGCCTTCCATTTCTCTAACTGGTTTTATTATTTCTTCAAGAGAAGATGGGGAACAGGTAGAAACGGAGGAGACAGGCCGTTTAGGGAATCCCATCTAACGTTTTCTTTCCTCTGGATTTCCTTCTAATTGAGAAAGTCATGTTCTACCTTTCCCAGCGAAGAAATGGTTCAAACGGAACAGCAGGGATATCATTGCCTCTAGTTAGCAGTTTAAATCTAAGAGAAAAAATGGCAAATGTCTTTCACTTCCTACTTCAACTTCAATTCATTGTTAATGACTGTCCAGAGGCCTCAGATGAGAAGGTTAAACTTGGGCTCATGGGGAAAAACAGTGAAATTGATTCGTAATGCCTGCCACTACACTACGTGTGAGAAAGCATTGAGATTGATTCGTGATGTCTGCCGCTGGTGAAAGAGTGATGCAGTTTGACTGTTTTTGTCACCCTTATCTGAGCCCTCCAACCTGGATGACAACTTTTCTCTGGAGTCCAAGAAATCATCTCCCATTGGAGAACATCCTTTCAAGAAACATTAAAAGGGTAATGACCATGTCTTTTCTGAGAGTGTCGGAAGGTTTAAATGCTGATGGAATTTGAGGGGAGCCTTTGAGGAAAGCACATCATAATGCTAGGCAGGTGTGACATTAGTTTCACGTCTGTGCTCCCTTTCTCTGCTGGAGATACATTTATTTCTCTCTCATGGGCCACAAGAGCAACAACAATATTTGGCTTAAACAGAACCTTTTTATTCAAAGACCTCACACTTTAATGGGTAAAAACCTGGAAAATGCCGGCGGTAAATTAGAAGCACAAGTAGCTTACTCACTTTCAGCCTATTACAATCATCCTGAACCTTATAAACTGAAGAATGTTTTCCTCCCAAAGGTCTTCATCTACGTTGCTTCAGCTTTAAAAAAAACATCCAAGAAAGTCAACACAGAACCTGGGAAGATTCCGGAAAAGTTTCATCCGAGATAGAAAATTCAATTACCTTCTTTTATTATTTTGTTTCCTTACAAAGCCCATGGATCATACCACACTGTTCTTTGTGCAGAACAGTTGAGAATTACCAGCAATTGGAACTATTTACATTCAATGTCATCATGACAGAAGCAGCTTTATTATATTACAGGGGAATGATTAATATATGACAGATTAAAGATTGCATCTCAGTGGGTAGGCCTCTTGTCTGATCTGTCATTTCGCTGATTACAAAGGCATACCAATTATATAAACAGAAAAATGATTTTCTTGTATGCTAATTTTAGCTCAGCCCACCCACACGTTAACTCATTTTCAGTGAACTGGTGGAAGGTGGATTATAATAGGTTCACTAAGGTAGATTTCTACCCCCTCTGACATCACATGCAGTTGCATTATATCCTTATTTCAACCTTAGTTTCAGTCCCATACTTGGGTTTTTTTTAAGCTGCTCTTTTTAATTTCTGAAAGGATGAAATTCAAGCAACTAACTTACATGAAATATAGAGATTTAGGGGGTGTCGTGCCATGGTTTGTTGAGGTAGAAAGTTTCTCTTCTCTGACAAAGTGAGTAAATGAAAGCAATATGCTTGGCCACTTGACTGTTGTAATATTTTTGCTTCCTAGGCTCGTGTCTGTTCACAAAAAATCTTGAATACGTAATATTGTTAATTGCACAAAATATCAATACCCTCTTTTGCCTTTATCATAGGCCAAATCTAGATGGAATAAGGATAAACAACTTTAGATTTATTTCCATGGGAGCAAGACTGGAAAATAAATATCATGTCTAATGTCAACTTTAAGCAATTGGTAGTGGCTTCTATGTGACTAAGTCAAGACTCAGTGGAAGGAAGATTGGGATCAGTTAGTGATGTCTTCTATGGGCAAGTGGAAAGCATTGGTGACTTGTGGTAGGTATTACTGTCCTGGCATTAGCATTTGTAGTCTTCTGTTAGACCATAAGCCTCTGAGGGCAAAAGCGGTCTGTAATTCCTTTTCATAGACTCATTTCCAAGCACACAGTAGCTGCTCCACCAGATAGCTAAAGACATTGTTTCTGGAGTTAGATTATAGCTGTCTCTGTCACTTACTAGCTGAGTGAGCTGGGCAAGATTTTTACCTACCTGTAGTTCAGTTTCCTCTGCAACAGAAAGGCTATAAAATGAGTTTTAATTCATAGGATTATAATGAGGGTTAAATGACATAATGAAATAATAATGCATATACTAAGCTTAGCATAACGCCTGGGACATAGTAAATGCCCAAGTAATGTGTGCTTGAATGAATATAGGAGGGAAAAGTGTTGATGTATCTTTAGTTCAGTGTTCATTTTTTTTATTTAGAGCAAGGAAACTGAGGGAAAGATCAAAAACAGTCTTGCTGTTTATAATTTGAAAGGTGTTTATAATTCAAAACTCCTCAACCATTAAGATTTGAGTCAGAGCCTTATTATTCCAGGTTTTAGTAAATGTGAGGGAATTTCACAGTTTAGAGTGAGAACAATAAAGGGAGAGGACAAAGGAGCTGGAAATAAAAATTGGCTTCTCTGAGAAAAATGTTTTCCATGATCATGCCTGTCTTTTATCCTCCCAGGCATATTCCCAGATGTGAT
>NC_041231.1:12581940-12589335 GCF_002837175.3 Physeter macrocephalus
TTTTTTTGCGGTACGCGGGCCTCTCACTGTTGTGGCCTCTCCCGTTGTGGAGCACAGGCTCCGGACGCGCAGGCCCAGCGGCCGTGGCTCACGGGCCCAGCCGCTCCGCGGCACGTGGGATCCTCCCACACCGGGGCGCGAACCCGCGTCCCCTGCATCGGCAGGCGGACTCTCAACCACTGCGCCACCAGGGAAGCCCCTATTTTTCTTTCTTTGCCAGCCGTGAGGCAGAGCAAGCATGCCAGGAAAGGCTTAACCACAGTTCAGGACCCATCAATACTGCCCAGCCCCTCATCGCTTCCTGATTCCCTTTCAGCAGTAGAAGAAGATTACCTCGTGCCACTGCCTGAGCTTGCAGTTTACAAGCGTCATCTTGATCCTCTCTGCAGACCCGTGAAGTGAGCATTTTTGTCCTCCTTTTACAAACAGGGAAACTGAGGCCCAAGATGAGAAGCCATTTCTCCCGTTCAGGGATCTATTACTGCCACGTTCCAGATGGCTGCTGATCCCTGCTGTAGCCCTCCCAAGCCAGCTGGTACTCGGAGCTCTTGAGCGATCCAAGTGGGAGGCCAGAGCGGTCTGAGATCACCTGGCCATGCCGGCCTCAGCTTCAACGACAGACAGCTCTTAACTTGTTAAAGTTTCCTGTGCATTTTTTCCTTTCATCTAGAGGTAGGGATTCAGTGTGTCAGGTGACATTTTAAATCAAGTTTTGGACATTTTAGTACAGAAAGGTTTTCAGAAGCTCGGTTCTGTGGTTCAGTGTTCGTCTTCGGTCAGTGCTTTGCAAACTAATGTGGACGAGGGTCACCTGGGCATCTTACTAACACGCACATCGATTCAAGGGAGGTGGAGCCTAGGATTTCTGCAGTTCAGGAAGCTTCTAGGCGACGCTGGTCCTGGTGAACAAGGACTGCAGGGTGAGTGTCAAGGCCTTAAGTGAGGCTTCCTCGAAGTGCTTCCCACTGATAGCTTGGGTTGGAATATGCAGACGTGAAGAGAGACTGTCACTGGGTTTGAGGAGAGACCTGGGTATCAGCCTATTTAACAAACATCCAGGTGATTTGACTGAAGCTTGGATGGTAACAAAGCAGCCTTTGCCTAGCTTGCTCCATCATTAGAATCACTTGGTGCTTAAAAGCCTCAAACTGGGAGGCTCCTCCTTCTAGAGGTTCAGATAATAAAGATCTTGATCCTCACAACGTCCCGATCTGTGGCTCAGGGAGGGAAAGCCTCTTGTCCAGAATCAGACGCATTGGAGAGGAGTCTTGAGCATATGTGGAGACTCATGGAGGAGAGTCAGGAGAAGAAACAGACAGTGAATGAGAGGATGGACAAGGAATCGGAGAGGCATTGCCGAAAGGCACCTGTGGGCTGCCCGGGACCCTGGGTCCGCTGGGCCTGCTGTGGGCGGCTTGATCCCCCGACAGGACTGCAGTGGCCTGTCCGTGGCGTGTCCTGGATTCAGGAAGACAAGAAGCCGCTCTCATGTGCAGACAGGTGAGGTGTAAGCTCCAGAGGGACAGTCGTATGGCTCTGCGAAGGGCCTCGTCAGTCTCTCCCATCTTGCCTGCAGTACACGGATGCATACGTTGCCCGAAATTTGTATCGCCTTATGAGAATTGCTGTGCGGTTTCTAGATCAGGTGTATTGTAAAAAGGCGGCGGTAGTCGAGAGTGTTCCGACCTTTGGCTGTGCTGATGGAGTTTTTGCAGCAGACAACGTCAGCGGTATCTGATGGGCACTGAGTGAAAATAGCAAATGGTTTAGCAGACTAACATCTCATCCACTATTAAAATATGCAGCTTGTCAGTCAACATACCTTTTGAGATTGCCTTATTACGGATTTTTCTCTCCATAGCTTTCTTGCTTGAGTCTGAATATTTGCAAATACCCAAAACAAAGTGGAATTCCTATTTGTTTACATATTCTTTTTAAATTCTTTTCTGGCTTTATTTCCTAAGGCAGTTTAGAACTACTGTGCTTTCAGGTGTTTTGGGGGTGTTGGAAGGTGGAAGTCTGATGACTCTCTGGTGCCTATTTTTATTGTTTGTAAGTTCTTAAAACTGACATTAAATGAAGAATGTTTAATCAACTAATGAAGAAAAGGCCGGGGTGCCGGTGCCTTTTGTGTATTTGCCTTTATCATAGGCCAAATCTAGATGAAATAAGGATAAACAACTTTAGATTTATTTCCATGGGAGCAAGACTGGAAAATAAATATCAGGTCTAATGTCAACTTTAAGCAATTGGTAGTGGCTTCTATGTGACTAAGTCAAGACTCAGTGGAAGGAAGATTGGGATCAGTTAGTGATGTCTTCTATGGGCAAGGGGAAAGCATTGGTGACTTGTGGTAGGTATTACTGTCCTGGCATTAGCATTTGTAGTCTTCTGTTAGACCATAAGCCTCTGAGGGCAAAAACGGTCTGTAATTCCTTTTCATAGACTCATTTCCAAGCACACAGTAGCTGCTCCACCAGATAGCTAAAGACATTGTTTCTGGAGTTAGATTATAGCTGAACTGTTTCAGATTTGTTTTCTAATTGTAGTCTGGGTGAATATGCGCTAGATTCTGGGTCACTGTGCTTTAATATGCCTGGGGATTTGGTGAGGAGGGGCCAGTCATCCTCACTTCGTTATTAATACCCTAAATAAACCGTGGTTTGTCATGCTTAGGGACTGGCTTTAGTAACATGATGGTTATGGAGTTTAAGAAACTGGAATAGAACAAAGAAGAGGATTCTAGCACAGATGCCCTTCCAGAGGGAGAAGGGATGCTTGAGGTCAGGGTCATGAGTCTTGGCTAGTCTTATCCCCACAGAATCTAAATGTCATTGAAGGCTCTGCATGTTGTCTTCTGGAATCCACAGACCACAGCATCTGGAAGAAGGCCAGTTTGTCAGTTAATATCCATGTCCTTCATTCCGTTTATTCTCAGTCTTCGCATTTACCCCCGCCAGCCTCATCTCTTCTCACACCCCCGCGGGCTCAGCTTGCCATGGTACTCCTCCTACATTTGTCTAGTGGAGTTGCTTACCCCAAAGGATGATTCAGATGTTTGCACAAATCAAACCCTCTGCTTCCTATTCCCTCCGTTCTCTTCTGCCTTCGACTCCATCCATGAGGTTCTGGCCCTCAACTCTTTGTATTCTTAAACTTGACTTTTTCTGGTGTATTCTTAGTTTTATGAAATCGAATGTTAATCAAAATCTTTTTCTTGGACAACACAGAGACCTTAGGATGTTTAAATCCTAATCACTTCTGCTTGGCTTACAAACTTCTGTTGTTCAGTATTTGCATTTTACCATATCTTTTTAACTCCAAACCACTATTATTAATTTGCACAGTCAAAGCTTGTTTGGATTCACCCACGTGTTCTTCAGCTCACCATTCATTATTTGCATTTCAGACCTTTCTGGTATAATATTTGTTCTTCCAAAAGTATGCATTTTAGAAGTTCCTTTATGGACGGTGTGTTGTGGAAAACTTTATGTTTTGGTTTATTGCATACGTTGCCCGAAATTTGTATCGCCTTATGAGAATTGCTGTGCGGTTTCTAGATCAGGTGTATTGTAAAAAGGCGGCGGTAGTCGAGAGTGTTCCGACCTTTGGCTGTGCTGATGGAGTTTTTGCAGCAGACAACGTCAGCGGTATCTGATGGGCACTGAGTGAAAATAGCAAATGGTTTAGCAGACTAACATCTCATCCACTATTAAAATATGCAGCTTGTCAGTCAACATACCTTTTGAGATTGCCTTATTACGGATTTTTCTCTCCATAGCTTTCTTGCTTGAGTCTGAATATTTGCAAATACCCAAAACAAAGTGGAATTCCTATTTGTTTACATATTCTTTTTAAATTCTTTTCTGGCTTTATTTCCTAAGGCAGTTTAGAACTACTGTGCTTTCAGGTGTTTTGGGGGTGTTGGAAGGTGGAAGTCTGATGACTCTCTGGTGCCTATTTTTATTGTTTGTAAGTTCTTAAAACTGACATTAAATGAAGAATGTTTAATCAACTAATGAAGAAAAGGCCGGGGTGCCGGTGCCTTTTGTGTATTATGTATAATAAGAACTGTTTCAGATTTGTTTTCTAATTGTAGTCTGGGTGAATATGCGCTAGATTCTGGGTCACTGTGCTTTAATATGCCTGGGGATTTGGTGAGGAGGGGCCAGTCATCCTCACTTCGTTATTAATACCCTAAATAAACCGTGGTTTGTCATGCTTAGGGACTGGCTTTAGTAACATGATGGTTATGGAGTTTAAGAAACTGGAATAGAACAAAGAAGAGGATTCTAGCATAGATGCCCTTCCAGAGGGAGAAGGGATGCTTGAGGTCAGGGTCATGCGTCTTGGCTAGTCTTATCCCCACAGAATCTAAATGTCATTGAAGGCTCTGCATGTTGTCTTCTGGAATGCACAGACCACAGCATCTGGAAGAAGGCCAGTTGTCAGTTAATATCCATGCCCTTCATTCCGTTTATTCTCACTCTTCGCATTTACCCCCCCAGCCTCATCTCTTCTCACACCCCCGCGGGCTTACCTTGCCATGGTACTCCTCCTACATTTGTCTAGTGGAGTTGCTTACCCCAAAGGATGATTCAGATGTTTGCACAAATCAAACCCTCTGCTTCCTATTCCCTCCGTTCTCTTCTGCCTTCGACTCCATCCATGAGGTTCTGGCACTCAACTCTTTGTATTTTTAAACTTGACTTTTTCTGGTGTATTCTTAGTTTTATGAAATCGAATGTTAATCAAAATCTTTTTCTTGGACAGCACAGAGACCTTAGGATGTTTAAATCCTAATCACTTCTGCTTGGCTTACAAACTTCTGTTGTTCAGTATTTGCATTTTACCTTATCTTTTTAACTCCAAACCACTATTATTAATTTGCACAGTCAAAGCTTGTTTGGGTTCACCCACGTATTCTTCAGCTCACCGTTCATTATTTGCATTTCAGACCTTTCTGGTATAATATTTGTTCTTCCAAAAGTATGCATTTTAGAAGTTCCTTTAAGGACGGTGTGTTGTGGAAAACTTTATGTTTTGGTTTATCTGAAAATAGCACTTTATGTTCTTCTTGAGAAATATTTTTGCTGGAGACATAATTCTGATGGAAAGCTATTTTCTCTCATACTGTTGAACAAGTTATTCTAGTGTATTTTGGCTTCCATTCTGCCTGTAAAAAAAAAAAAAAAAAAAGTCTTCTGTCAGTCTAATTATTACACCTTTTTAGCTGACTTTTTTTTTCTTTCTAGCTGCATTTAGTATCTAAGCTTGTTTGGATTCACCCACGTGTTCTTCAGCTCACCATTCATTATTTGCATTTCAGACCTTTCTGGTATAATATTTGTTCTTCCAAAAGTATGCATTTTAGAAGTTCCTTTATGGACGGTGTGTTGTGGAAAACTTTATGTTTTGGTTTATCTGAAAATAGCACTTTATGTTCTTCTTGAGAAATATTTTTGCTGGAGACATAATTCTGATGGAAAGCTATTTTCTCTCATACTGTTGAACAAGTTATTCTAGTGTATTTTGGCTTCCATTCTGCCTGTAAAAAAAAAAAACGGTAGTCGAGAGTGTTCCGACCTTTGGCTGTGCTGATGGAGTTTTTGCAGCAGACAACGTCAGCGGTATCTGATGGGCACTGAGTGAAAATAGCAAATGGTTTAGCAGACTAACATCTCATCCACTATTAAAATATGCAGCTTGTTATTTAGCATCTTTTTTTCTTTAGTGTTCTATAGTCTCGCTACAAAATGTCTAGCTGTGGATTTGTCATTAATTTTTCAGAACTCCTTGTCCTTCCTGAATATACAAATCCATTTTTTTCCCCTTAATTGAGAAAAATTCTCAGCCATTACCAGTCTGCCATGGTGAATGGTCCCTGTGCAGTTGGAAAATAAATGTGAGTTCTTCCAAATGTGTGATATTCTATACAGGTCAATTATCTTTTAAAATTCTTTTCTGCCTTTATTTCCTAAGGCAGTTTAGAACTACTGTGCTTTCAGGTGTTTTGGGGGTGTTGGAAGATGGAAGTCTGATGACTCTCCATTTAGTATCTTTTTTTCTTTAGTGTTCTATAGTCTCGCTACAAAATGTCTAGCTGTGGATTTGTCCTTAATTTTTCAGAACTCCTTGTCCTTCCTGAATATACAAATCCATTTTTTTCCCCTTAACTGAGAAAAATTCTCAGCCATTACCAGTCTGCCATGGTGAATGGTCCCTGTGCAGTTTAATCAACTAATGAAGAAAAGGCCGGGGTGCCGGTGCCTTTTGTGTATTATGTATAATAAGAACTGTTTCAGATTTGTTTTCTAATTGTGGAAAATAAATGTGAGTTCTTCCAAATGTGTGATATTCTATACAGGTCAATTAGGTCAAGTTGGTTATAGTATTGTTCAATTCTTTTTTTTTTAAGTTTTATTTTATTTTAATTTTTGATTTTATGTAAGAGTATAGTTGATTCACAATGTCGTGTTAGTTTTAGGTGTACAGCAAAGTGATTTAGTTATACATATTCATATATCTATTCTTTTTCAGATTATTTTTCCATATATCTTATTACAGAGTATGGAGTACATACAGAGAAAGATGAATATCATATGATATCACTTATATGTGGAATATAAAAAAAAACGCAGGTGAACTTGTTCAGTTCTATATTACCACTGCTTTTTCTGTGTGCTTTGTCTATCAGTCATTGAGAGAGAAGTGTTAACCTCCAACTGTAATTGTAAATGTATCTTTCTCTCCTTTTAGTTCTGTCAGTTTTTGAAATATTTTGAAATTCTGTGTGGTGGTGCATACACATTTATTTTTTTATGTCCTTTTTATATACTGATCCTTTTCATCATGATGAAATACCTTTGTATCCAAAAATATACCTTAATACAAAGTCTCATATATCTACCTCTCAAGTAGATAATCCAATTTTCTCATCATTAGTGTTTGCATACTTTATCTTTTTCCATCTGTTTACTTTTAACCTATTTGTGTCTTTATATTTAAAGTGCATTTTTGGTAGACAGCATTTCTGGTAGTTGGGACTTGGTACTGATTGGGACAACTTATCTACCACCCAGAGTTGGCCCAAAAGGTATAACTGGCCTGATATAATCTCCTTATCTTGGAGATTAGGTACTTGAGACTTGGAGAGAAAAAGTGACTTGGTCAAGATCACATACCTAGAGTCGTAGATATGAGCACAGAATTTAGGTACCCAATGCTTAAGGCAACAGTTATCTGATCGCTACACAGACCTTGTCTCATCTTTTGTTCTGAAATTGAGGGGTTCCTCAGATATCTTGCTTTTGGCTTGATTTCCAAGGAAGTGTTTCAAGTAAAGGTCAGTAGGA
Source organism: Physeter macrocephalus (assembly GCF_002837175.3). Taxonomy (NCBI): domain Eukaryota; kingdom Metazoa; phylum Chordata; class Mammalia; order Artiodactyla; family Physeteridae; genus Physeter; species Physeter macrocephalus. Next base: position 12,589,296 of record NC_041231.1, read on the forward strand.
TGAGAGCCATTGTTCCAGATTAGTTGAAAGCCTTTGGCTT
>NC_041231.1:12591041-12597833 GCF_002837175.3 Physeter macrocephalus
ATAACTTAGTGCTTCAGGTGATATAGTTCCTTCTCCTGAAGTGCTATCATAGTATTCATAAGTATAAGAAAAATAAATCTGCTTGGAATACATCAAGTAAAGAGCATTTGGAGGATACATTGGGAATGGATGGATGTCAGTTGTAATAAAAGTAACTCACCATCACAGAAACTAGAAATAATCGCATGACCCATTTCTCCCTGTCTTCTTCTTGACCACCTGCTCTATCATCTCTACCTCTCTTTGAGACTGCCCTGTCCTCCTCTTTGCAGGTCTGAGTTAGACACAATTAACCTACCTCCTTCCTGACACAGAGTCTCTTCTCGACTTCCATGGCACAACAGTTTTCTAGTTTTCTCTCACCTTTCCGTAGGATGAGAGCCATTGTTCCAGATTAGTTGAAAGCCTTTGGCTTCGCCTTTTGCTATGACTTGCTCCCAATATCCAGTCCTGAGTGCCAAGAAACCCCTCTAACAGCTTCAGAGATTTTAGACAACTCCAAAACCTTTGAGTGTGAAACTGGGCAGTTCCAAAGCCAAACGTTCTTCTAAAGAAAGGGAGAAGAGTCTACCCACCTGCACACTTGGTCTTTGACCCCTTTTGATGTCTGCTCTTTGAGAATGTAGATCCTTTGGCATTTCAGCCTCTTCATACTGATAGGGCTGCAGTAATTTCCCTTGAAGCCTCCATTTTTTCATCGCATCCATTTAAAAGAGCAAAACATTTAAAAAATTCTTCCAAAGATAAAGATCATACGTTATCGCTTATATGTGGAATCTAAAAACAATGGTATAAGTGAACCTATTTACGAAAGAGAAATAGAGTCACAGATGTAGAAAACGTACTTATGGTTACCAAGGGGGAAAAGGGGGAGGAATAAATTGAGAGATTGGGATTGACTTATACACACTACTCTATATAAAATAGATAACTAAAAAGAACCTTCTGTTTAGCACAGGGAACTCTACTCAGTACTCTGTAATGACCTATATAGGAATAGGATCTAAAAAAGAATGGATATATGTATATGTATAACTGATACACTTTGCTGTACAGCTAACATTGTAAATCAACTATACTGCAATAAAAATTAAGTAAAAAGTTGTGATGGGAATTAAAAAAATTTTTTTCCCTTTCTGAAGTTGGAATTAAAGAAATATTCACAATCACGGAAGCTCACTTAATATTTTACTTAAATCTGCATTATCATAACTGAGGTACGAATGAATATTATCACTTACGCAAACACCTAGGTTCCAGTTGATGTACTATAACGTCTTGGGAAGAGTTCAGTCACACAAAGAAAGGCACCTGATTTCTACTTTTGTCCCTTAACTACTAAATGGCCATTTGAGCTCAGGCAAGTAACTTAACCTTTCTGCGTCTCAGTGTCCACATCTGTTAAATAAGATGTTTGGAATTTTCAGCCACTGAGATTTCTTTCTTCATCTGTATTTCAGTGCTATTTAAATAAGACCAGCATTTCTTTTTTTTGTATAATAATTTCTGTGCAACATATAGAAATAACTAAATTTTGCCCGAAGCTGAAGTTATGATTCCCAGAATCTCCTGTATGATTTTTTTCCTTTCTTTGTAACAAGTTTTCTCTCCCAAATTCAGTGCATTGCTTTCATGATTTTAGACTGTTGCTCAACTACCTTTACTTCAGGGATTTTTGTTTTCTGTGATGTCATGTACATATTAGTCTGCATGATGTTCAGAAAAAAATACTTACCAGTAGCTTTCTTTGTCCCATTATCGACCTTTCCTAATCAAGTTGACAAGTCAGCCAATTGTCCGTGCACTGCATAGCCGGTCGGTGCCACAGATAAAGTCCACTGATGGAACATTGCCCACATGAAATGGGATCTCCTAAGGGGAAAAAAAAACAGTATTTCATGTACTTTGAGACAACGGCTTCCCTTATTATTTTGAAGGGCAATCATGGTGGTAAGTGTGGACTTCAAAGTAAACTTTGGTTTGAAACTTGACTCTGCTAAAAATTTGTTTTAGATCCAAGCAACAGAGACTTGGTTAACCTTGCTGAGCCATTGCTTCTTTATATGCAAATGGAAATAACAAAATCTAATATTGCATGGTTGGTATAAGGTTGCAGACTTAATGTATAGTAATGCATATCCTATGTCTAGCGTGTAGCCAGTGCTCAATTCCTTTCTTTCCTTTTACCCTTATGAAAATCACCATGACTCTGGTCATCAATGATGATTACCAACAAAGCCTTCTTTTTCTTTTGACATATAACTTAGTGCTTCAGGTGATATAGTTCCTTCTCCTGAAGTGCTATCATAGTATTCATAAGTATAAGAAAAATAAATCTGCTTGGAATACATCAAGTAAAGAGCATTTGGAGGATACATTGGGAATGGATGGATGTCAGTTGTAATAAAAGTAACTCACCATCACAGAAACTAGAAATAATCGCATGACCCATTTCTCCCTGTCTTCTTCTTGACCACCTGCTCTATCATCTCTACCTCTCTTTGAAACTGCCCTCTCCTCCTCTTTGCAGGTCTGAGTTAGACACAATTAACCTACCTCCTTCCTGAGACAGAGTCTCTTCTCGACTTCCATGGCACAACAGTTTTCTAGTTTTCTCTCACCTTAGTGAAATCACTTTCTTAGTATTTTTTGTTGCCTTCTTTTCCTCTGCCAGACTTTTTTTTTTTTACGGAAGTATAGCTGATTTACAATGTTGTGTTAGTTTCAGGTATAGAGCAAAGTGATTCAGTTACACGTACATATACATCTATTTTTTTTTTCAGGTTCTTTTCCCTTATAGGTTATTACAAAATATTGAGTATAGTTCCCAGCCTCTTCATACTGATAGGGCTGCAGTAATTTCCCTTGAAGCCTCCATTTTTTCATCGCATCCATTTAAAAGAGCAAAACATTTAAAAAATTCTTCCAAAGATAAAGATCATACGTTATCGCTTATATGTGGAATCTAAAAACAATGGTATAAGTGAACCTATTTACGAAAGATTTACAAATAGGTCCTTGTTGGTTATACACTTTATATATAGGAGTGTGTATATGTTAATCCCAAACTCCTAATTTACCCCTCCCCCTATTTCCCGTTTGGTAACCATAAGTTTGTTTTCTATGTCTATGGGTTTATTTCTGTTTTGTATATAAGTTCATTTGTGTCATATTGTTTTAGATTCCACATATAAGTGATATCATATGATATTTGTCCTTCTCTGGCTTTCTTCACTTAGTATGATAATCTGTAGGTCCATCCATGTTGCTGTAAAAGGCATTATTTCATTTTTTATGGTGGAGTAATATTCCATTGTATATATATATTTATAACATCTTCTTTATCCATTCATCTCTTGATGGACACTTCGGTTGCTTCCGTGTCTTGGCTATTGTAAATAGTGCTGCTGTGAACATTGAGGTGCATGTATCTTTTCAAATTATGGTTTTCTCTGGATATATGCTCAGGAGTGGGATTGCTGGATCATATGGTAGCTCTGTTCTTAGTTTTTTTTAAGGAACCTCCATACTGTTCTCCATAGTTCTGCTAGACTTTTGAATATTGATACCTACTAAGTGCCTTTGGTCTTGCCCCTTTTATTCTCTGAGCACATAGCTTCCCTGGAAGGTTTGATCTAGTACTTCACCCTTTGCCTTTCAAATTGTTTTGTACACTTTCTAGTTCTTGAGCTCTAGACCAGTGTATCCAACCTCCTACTTTGATGTGTGCACTTGAAAGTCGTTCAAATCTAACATGGACAAAATAGAAATCTTGGTCCCCCAAACCTGTTTCTCCATTGAGGTATTTCAGAGAATTTAGTTTCTCAAAGCAAATATCTAAGAATCATCCTTACCATCCTTCCTTACTCCTTCTTTCCCTTCACCATCCACATGTAACTCATTAGCAACCCCTGTCTCAATGCAAAAATGTAACCTGAAGCCTTTTCCTCCTTCTTATCTAGGCTCTAGTCACTTGTCTGGACAAAATTATTATTATCTGCAACCTAGGCTTTTATATGGCCTGCTAATTTTTCTCCATTCTTCTAGTCTTGTCCCCTTAGCGATCCATTCTCCATACCTCCTTTATCAGAGTGATAGTTTAAGAATGAACACCTTATCCTATCACTCCTGTGCTTAGAACTCTTCAGTTACCTCCTGTTGCATTGAGAATAATAACTAAGTTTCTTATTCTAGCACACAAGGCCCTACCTGATAAGATTTCTGCTGATTGCTATAACCTGAAATAAATGGTTTCTCTTGCTTTCCTCTCTACAAGACTCTGGTCACACCCTGGGCTTTCCTTTCAGTCTCTCTTCTCTTTTTTCTTTTTCAGTAAGCCATGCTCTCTGAGGTATCAGAACATTTAAAAAATTCTTCCAAAGATAAAGATCATACGTTATCGCTTATATGTGGAATCTAAAAACAATGGTATAAGTGAACCTATTTACGAAAGAGAAATAGAGTCACAGATGTAGAAAACGTACTTATGGTTACCAAGGGGGAAAAGGGGGAGGAATAAATTGAGAGATTGGGATTGACTTATACACACTACTCTATATAAAATAGATAACTAAAAAGAACCTTCTGTTTAGCACAGGGAACTCTACTCAGTACTCTGTAATGACCTATATAGGAATAGGATCTAAAAAAGAATGGATATATGTATATGTATAACTGATTCACTTTGCTGTACAGCTAACATTGTAAATCAACTATACTGCAATAAAAATTAAGTAAAAAGTTGTGATGGGAATTAAAAAAATTTTTTTCCCTTTCTGAAGTTGGAATTAAAGAAATATTCACAATCACGGAAGCTCACTTAATATTTTACTTAAATCTGCATTATCATAACTGAGGTACGAATGAATATTATCACTTACGCAAACACCTATATAACATCTTCTTTATCCATTCATCTCTTGATGGACACTTTGGTTGCTTCCGTGTCTTGGCTATTGTAAATAGTGCTGCTGTGAACATTGAGATTATCACTTACGCAAACACCTAGGTTCCAGTTGATGTACTATAACGTCTTGGGAAGAGTTCAGTCACACAAAGAAAGGCACCTGATTTCTACTTTTGTCCCTTAACTACTAAATGGCCATTTGAGCTCAGGCAAGTAACTTAACCTTTCTGCGTCTCAGTGTCCACATCTGTTAAATAAGATGTTTGGAATTTTCAGCCACTGAGATTTCTTTCTTCATCTGTATTTCAGTGCTATTTAAATAAGACCAGCATTTCTTTTTTTTGTATAATAATTTCTGTGCAACATATAGAAATAACTAAATTTTGCCCGAAGCTGAAGTTATGATTCCCAGAATCTCCTGTATGATTTTTTTCCTTTCTTTGTAACAAGTTTTCTCTCCCAAATTCAGTGCATTGCTTTCATGATTTTAGACTGTTGCTCAACTACCTTTACTTCAGGGATTTTTGTTTTCTGTGATGTCATGTACATATTAGTCTGCATGATGTTCAGAAAAAAATACTTACCAGTAGCTTTCTTTGTCCCATTATCGACCTTTCCTAATCAAGTTGACAAGTCAGCCAATTGTCCGTGCACTGCATAGCCGGTCGGTGCCACAGATAAAGTCCACTGATGGAACATTGCCCACATGAAATGGGATCTCCTAAGGGGAAAAAAAAACAGTATTTCATGTACTTTGAGACAACGGCTTCCCTTATTATTTTGAAGGGCAATCATGGTGGTAAGTGTGGACTTCAAAGTAAACTTTGGTTTGAAACTTGACTCTGCTAAAAATTTGTTTTAGATCCAAGCAACAGAGACTTGGTTAACCTTGCTGAGCCATTGCTTCTTTATATGCAAATGGAAATAACAAAATCTAATATTGCATGGTTGGTATAAGGTTGCAGACTTAATGTATAGTAATGCATATCCTATGTCTAGCGTGTAGCCAGTGCTCAATTCCTTTCTTTCCTTTTACCCTTATGAAAATCACCATGACTCTGGTCATCAATGATGATTACCAACAAAGCCTTCTTTTTCTTTTGACGTATAACTTAGTGCTTCAGGTGATATAGTTCCTTCTCCTGAAGTGCTATCATAGTATTCATAAGTATAAGAAAAATAAATCTGCTTGGAATACATCAAGTAAAGAGAATTTGGAGGATACATTGGGAATGGATGGATGTCAGTTGTAATAAAAGTAACTCACCATCACAGAAACTAGAAATGATCGCATGACCCATTTCTCCCTGTCTTCTTCTTGACCACCTGCTCTATCATCTCTACCTCTCTTTGAAACTGCCCTGTCCTCCTCTTTGCAGGTCTGAGTTAGACACAATTAACCTACCTCCTTCCTGACACAGAGTCTCTTCTCGACTTCCATGGCACAACAGTTTTCTAGTTTTCTCTCACCTTAGTGAAATCACTTTCTTAGTATTTTTTGTTGCATTCTTTTCCTCTGCCAGACTTTTTTTTTTTTACGGAAGTATAGCTGATTTACAATGTTGTGTTAGTTTCAGGTATAGAGCAAAGTGATTCAGTTACACATACATATACATCTATTTTTTTTTCAGGTTCTTTTCCCTTATAGGTTATTACAAAATATTGAGTATAGTTCCCTGTGCTTTACAAATAGGTCCCTGTTGGTTATACACTTTATATATAGGAGTGTGTATATGTTAATCCCAAACTCCTAATTTACCCCTCCCCCTATTTCCCATTTGGTAACCATAAGTTTGTTTTCTATGTCTATGGGTTTATTTCTGTTTTGTATATAAGTTCATTTGTGTCATATTGTTTTAGATTCCACATATAAGTGATATCATATG
>NC_041231.1:12597927-12645815 GCF_002837175.3 Physeter macrocephalus
ACATCTTCTTTATCCATTCATCTCTTGATGGACACTTTGGTTGCTTCCGTGTCTTGGCTATTGTAAATAGTGCTGCTGTGAACATTGAGGTGCATGTATCTTTTCGAATTATGGTTTTCTCTGGATATATGCTCAGGAGTGGGATTGCTGGATCATATGGTAGCTCTGTTCTTAGTTTTTTTTAAGGAACCTCCATACTGTTCTCCATAGTTCTGCTAGACTTTTGAATATTGATACCTACTAAGTGCCTTTGGTCTTGCCCCTTTTATTCTCTGAGCACATAGCTTCCCTGGAAGGTTTGATCTAGTACTTCACCCTTTGCCTTTCAAATTGTTTTGTACACTTTCTAGTTCTTGAGCTCTAGACCAGTGTATCCAACCTCCTACTTTGATGTGTGCACTTGAAAGTCGTTCAAATCTAACATGGACAAAATAGAAATCTTGGTCCCCCAAACCTGTTTCTCCATTGAGGTATTTCAGAGAATTTAGTTTCTCAAAGCAAATATCTAAGAATCATCCTTACCATCCTTCCTTACTCCTTCTTTCCCTTCACCATCCACATGTAACTCATTAGCAACCCCTGTCACAATGCAAAAATGTAACCTGAAGCCTTTTCCTCCTTCTTATCTAGGCTCTAGTCACTTGTCTGGACAAAATTATTATTATCTGCAACCTAGGCTTTTATATGGCCTGCTAATTTTTCTCCATTCTTCTAGTCTTGTCCCCTTAGCGATCCATTCTCCATACCTCCTTTATCAGAGTGATAGTTTAAGAATGAACACCTTATCCTATCACTCCTGTGCTTAGAACTCTTCAGTTACCTCCTGTTGCATTGAGAATAATAACTAAGTTTCTTATTCTAGCACACAAGGCCCTACCTGATAAGATTTCTGCTGATTGCTATAACCTGAAATAAATGGTTTCTCTTGCTTTCCTCTCTACAAGACTCTGGTCACACCCTGGGCTTTCCTTTCAGTCTCTCTTCTCTTTTTTCTTTTTCAGTAAGCCATGCTCTCTGAGGTATCAGAGCATTCATACTTGATAGTGTCTCGGCCTTGAGTGCCATCTCCAGAGTCTTTGCAGAGTTGTCCTCTTATATCACGTGAGACTATTCTTGAAAACTCTGAACACTGAAAGAATCAATCAAAAACTGATAAAAAAATCCTTATCCAAAGGAGTGGTGTGAGGGTAAAAGGGCATGAATTAAAGTACTCTGAGTTTATTTTTAATATTTTTACTTTGAGACATGTAAATTTCATAACAAAATTTTGTCAGTGACACATGTAATTCCTAAAATTAAAACCAAGCAGGAGCCACTCACAGGAAACAGCTGGAAGACGAGGGGAAAAAAGCAGTTACAAGACCTACTTCTGGACATGATGGAATAAGGAAGAACAGATTCACCTGCCACTTTAAATAACAAGAAAACAGACAAAATATGTGAAATAAGGTTGTTAGTCATTGGACAACAAACAGTACAGGACTGTGATCCCTGAAGAGAAGAAGTTGAGGTGAAGCCAACTGCCTGCAGGAAGTTTCCAAGCAATAGCACAGGAGATAGAATTCAGGGAGGCCCAGGAAGCAGGAATTTGTGAGGGCATTCCCTTTAGTCTTTGCCTGAGTACTAGTCTTTGAGTGACGAGAGGAGAGTACCCAAGGCCAGGGAGAGAACCACTGGGAAGCAGTAGGCTAAATGACCCTCAGAACTCCTCCCAAGCTAAGAATATTTTCTATTCTAATAACCAGTTTGGAAATCTGTCTAATACATAGGGCATTGGTTTGAGTCCTCAGAAGGTTATAGCCTTAATCAGTGGGATAAAGTAGCCCTGTACCAGGGCTGTCTTGGACCTGCCCTAATAAACCTTAAAGGCAAGCCTTAATAAGTTAAACTGTTTCAAAGTAACCTAACTGAGTGCTTGAAAACAATTCAATACTATTTAAAGGAATAAAGCTAAGTCCAGTAACTAATGACATAAAATATCCGATGTTGAGCATTCAATCAAAAATTACCAGGCATCCAAAGAAACAGGAAAATATAACCCATAACCATGAGAAAAACCACTTAGCACAAACAGAAGCAGACATAACAGAAGTAATAAAATTAGTGGACAAGGATGTTAAAAATAGTGGAAACTAAAAGATATGTTCCATATGTTCAAGAAAATAGGAAAAAAAACCATGAAAATTATGAGGTGAGGAATGGAAGATATAAATAATTTATCAAGTTAAGCACATACTTAACACATGACACATCAACCCTACCCATACCCAAGAGAAATAAAAACTTCGTTTGCATGAGAATCTGTACTCAAATATTTATAGTAGCTTCATTTCAATATCCAAAAACTGGGAACAGTGTAAATATCCGTCTACTGTTAAATGAATAAATAAAGTCTGGCACACTATACAATGGCATACTACTCAAAAATAATACAGAATGGAATACTGATACATGTGACAGCATAGATAAACCTGAACTTTATTATTGCAAATTAAGAAACCATTTCAAAAGGCTGTATATTCTATGATTTGGTTTATATGTCGTTTGGGAAAAGCAAGAGCTATAGGGATATAAAAAAAAAAAAACATGGAGTTACCAGGAGCTGGGGGTGGGGAGGCTTGATCACAAAGAAGCACAGAGCAATTTATTGTGGTGATGGAACTGTTGATATTGTTGATGTTTCTATGAATATGCGTTTGTCAAATCACAGTGAGATACCGAAAGGTGAATTTTAAGGTATGTAAATTATATCACTAAACATGATTTTAAAAAATACTGAAAACATCAAGTTTTGGAGAAAATGGGGAGCAACTGGAACTCTCACTCATTCCTGTTGGGAGTGCATAGCTGTATAGCCACTTTGGAAAAAAGGGAGTTTCTTATAAAGCTGCACATAAATTTGCCACGCAACCCAGCAACCCCAAATATATTCACCCAATTAAAATAAGATCATATTCACACAAAAACTTATATGGAAGTATTTATAATAGATTTATTCTATACAGCAAAAGAAACACACACACCCTGAAAAAGCTAACAGACAAAAACCCTAGAAAACCCCAGATGACCACTAACTGGTGAATAGATAAATTGCAATATAGACACACACATACACACACACACACACACACACACACACACACAATGGGATACCATTCATTAATTAAGGTAGACAGTATTGTTTAATTTTATTTACATAAATTTCCAAGAAAAAACCCCCAAAAGAACACCAAAAACAAATCTTTGGAAACTGACAGCAAATCAGAGGCAGGAATGAAGGGAGTGTACCTGTTAACGGAGTATGGATAACCTTGGGGTAATAGAATTATTCTGTAATTTTTTTTTTTTTTTTTTTTTTTTTTTTTGCGGTACGCGGGCCTCTCACCGTTGTGGCCTCTCCCGTTGCGGAGCACAGGCTCCGGACGCGCAGGCTCAGCGGCCACGGCTCACGGGCCCAGCCGCTCCGCGGCATGTGGGATCCTCCCATACCGGGGCGCGAACCCGGTTCCCCTGCATCGGCAGGCGGACCCTCAACCACTGCGCCACCAGGGAAGCCCCTATTCTGTAATTTAATTGTGATGGTGTCTGGAGAGTTTGTTAAAATCCTGTCAAATGGATAAACTTCAAATGGGTTCGTTTTATTGTTTTTGAATTGTCTCATTAATGTTGATTAGAAAATGGAAGCAATGACAGCTAAGTGTATAAAAGCCACACTGATAAAATGATTTCTTTTAGATGACTTTTGAATAAATTAATTTGACTACACATCATTAAGGGGATATTTTTTAGTGTCTCTAAATTTGAAAACAGACTAGAACATCTGAGCAAATGAGTCTAAATGAGTCTAAAATGGATAACATATCCACGAAGATAGAATTGTTTCAAGTGATTTTTGATAGGGTAGTGACTGTATCTTTCAAGAAATGTGTTCTACTTTTATTTTTTACTTAGTTATTATTTTTAATTGAGTTATAATTGACTTATAACAGTGTATTAGTTTCAGTTGTATAGCACAGTGATTGGTTATTTGTATATATTGTGAAATGATCACGGCAGTAAGACTAGTTAACATCCATCACCACACAGAGTTAGTTTTGTTTCTTGTGATGGGGACTTCTAAGATTTACTCTGTTAGTGATTTTCAAATGTGAAATACAGTATTATTAATTCTGGTCACCATGCTGTACGTTCTATCCCCATGACTTAACTTATTTTATAACTGGAATTTTGTACCTTTTGGCCCCCTTAACCCATTTTCACCTACGCCCCACACCCTGCCCCTGGCAACCACCAGTCTGTTCTCTGTGTCTGTGAACTTGCGTTTATTTGTTTTTTATTTCGTTTTGTTTTTCTGATTCCAGATACAAGTGAGATCATGGTATTTGTCTGACTTATTTTACGTAGCATAGTGCCCTCCTAGTCCATACATGTTTTCTCAAATGGTAAAGTTTCCTTCTTTTTTATGGCTGAATAATATTCCATTGTTTATTTTATATATATATATATATATACACATATATATATATATACACATATATATATATATAATCTCACATCTTCTCTATCCATTCATCCCTCGATGGACATAGGTTGCTTCCATGTCTTGGCTATTGTAAATAAAGATGCACTGAACATGGGGGTGCATATATCTTTTTGACTTAGCGTTTTGTGAGATATGTGATAAAGACGAAAAAGTGCACAACAATTTTAAACAGCATAGAATGGTCTTATTTTTAGGAATAATGTTGGTTTTGCCATCTTGAAACCATAATATTTAAATTGCAGGTTAAAGTAAATAAACGATAATGCTATTATAATTAGAAACCATGATTTCCGATGCAAGAGAAAAGAAGTACAATTATAAAATTTTTAAAATGTTAAGTAAATCTTTTAGGGCTTAATTTGTCTTGGAAGTCTCAGTATGAACTCATAACTTTTTAAAGATAATTTTGCTGTCTCTACATTGAAAAATTCTGGAGGCAATAACTTTCAGGACCAGTGAGCCCTCCTGGCATTCCTGTTTTATTCTCTAATTACAATTTCTCATTAAAGGAATTTAGGGTTCTTTGGATAAATGACTGATTTCAGGTCTGGTGCAGTGAATGCCCTGGGTGTTCCTGGGATGTCCTAGATGTACTAGAAAGCAGAAAATATTTAAAGGTTAACATGGTCCTTAAAAAAGACACAGAGCCAGTTTAAGGGGCTCCTACTGTCCACAGTTGTTATAGCTCAAATAACAGTAAGAATAATTTTAATTTTTATAGCATTACTAATGTATAAAATTACACAAGTCCATAATCATTCTCAAAAGAAGAGAAATCCACAGTAAAGCCAAATAATGACAACAATTTAAAAAAAATCTCTTTGAGTTTTAAACAAAGAGGTACTTACTCTGCCTTTCCTCTGCAAGCTACATGTCAGAGTGATTGAATGAAAGCTCTATTGTCTTTTTTTTAACAAAAGGCTTCTCGCGTAATAAACATAAGAGAAATAAAAGAATTTTTAAAAATGACCTTTTGAATTACCTAGTGAAATAGTTGAGTCAGTCAAGGATCATCCGTTAAACCATTTCATCAATGAGCGATTGATAAGGAATTAGATATAGGCATGTTGTGCCCTCCTCTCTCTGTGTCTTATACTACCTGCTGGTAGCAAGTCAGGATATGTCATTCTACAAAGGCAGGATCAAGCCATCACCACCCTTAAGCTGGAAGGGTTAAGGGGTGCATCAAGATGTTATGTTCTTTTTGACATCACGTATTGTAGTAAGAAATGTACAGCATCGCCAATCAAGTATTTTTTCCAAAAATGTCTGCCTTGAATCTACTCAAGGCTTTACACCTAACTTCCAGCTTATATGAAATATAGGAGAAAGAACAGGTTAAATGCCAGCATAAAAAACCTTCAGGCAAATCCAGAACCAGCCCAGTATCTTTAATTAGTTAACATCATGTAGGAAAAAAAAGGTGGCAGGATTTTTATAGATTATAAAAGATACAAACTATTGTAAAGACTGGACCGTATTTGAATCTTGTTGTGAACAAACCAGTTTTGGGGGACAACTGGATTAATATGGTTTGGAAATTTGACATGAAGAAAATATCTGTCGTGTTCAGTATGTTCATGGTGTTGTGTTTCTGTAAGAAAATACCCTTTTCCAAGATTACTGAAGTTCTGGAAGGATGAACTATGTCTGTAAATTACTTTAAAATATTTAATCAAAAACATATTAGAAGCATATATGGCAAGTGCTCTCTGAACTTTGCTGAATCCTTGCAAAGTTTCTTAATAAAAATTTGAAAAGCTCCATTTATAATTCTCCATGATCACGCTAGCCAGTTACTTCATCCCACCGCCTCATTTTCTCCATGGCACTGACCAGAGTTGTGCAGTATTTAATTTTCTGAGGATTCTGACTTCCTCCCCCCAGAATGTTGTTTTGATCAGGGTTGGGAACTTCATTATCGTTACTAACCTGTGTAGTTCTGAGAATGGTGCCGACACATAGTAGGGCAGATATTTTTTAAAGTCAGTTTAAATAGAAGAACAGACTATGTGTGGATAGTTAAGTTTGAGGAAGATTAGGAAATGTCAGTAAGGATAAGATATAAGAATTAAACTGTAGTAGTTAGGCAGTGAGATACCTCTGAAGACTTTTCAGCAGGGCAGTGATATGACCCAAATTATACGATTTCTCTACACAGAGAGTTTGTGATCCTTGAAGGTTCCCGTGCTTTGCAGAGGAAACTTGGCAGGCGGGCAGCGAGTCTTTACGAATTGTCACCCAGGCTTTGTGACTTACAGGTAATATTTTATGGGGCCACTTGGGATTGTGTAGTGATTCATGTACACATAACCTATGTCAGTACTAAACTGAAAGGGACTTCTGAATTTCTGATGAAAAGTTGATACCAGAAACAGATTTCATCTCAACATAAAAAACCCAGGTGAAGTTTCTGAAATTGTTGGCAGGTAATAATAGTCCCTTGAGATGCTTTCTTAATTTTGTACAGTTCTATCGTGACACATTTTGTACCTCCGCAAAGGTGCCCTCAGTTCTTTTTCAATGATTCTTGTGAGCATCTGTAACTAATTCTTCTTTTTCTGAGTGAGTGCAAACTGTCTTCTTGCTTCCTTGACTCTCCCCACCCCACCGTATCCACCGTTTTTCCTTGAGATGGTGGATATATTCAGTGTACCACAAGGGAAATGAAAGGTACTCTGTCCTAGAGAGAAATCAACGGCAGCCTCCTTCATCATGTGAAATTTTAAATTGGGATGAGATAAATAACCTCCCTATCTCTGTGTAACAAATCACTCTAATATTTAGTGTCACGAATCAACCATTTAATTATGCTCACAGCTAGTGCACGTCAAGAACTTGAACAGACTGGAGTAGGGATGGTGGACCTTTGTTCTACACTGTCTGAGACTCAACTGGGCAGGCTCAGTGGTTTGTGTTCAGAACCATCTACAAGTTTTCTCATTCACATAGCTGACACTGGTGGGACTATTAGCCATGGTACCTACGTGTGGCCTCCTCAGGTGGCTTGGGCTTCCCCCCAGCATGGCTGAACGTGGGTAGTTGGACTTCTCACTTAATAGCTCAAGTCTCCAATAGTTAGTGTTCCAGTGGCCAAGGTAGAAGCTGCAGACCTAGCACTGGGAGTCACATGGTGTCACTCCTAGTGTACTTTTTTAAAGTGATGACAAGTCTGCCCAGATTCAAGGAGAGAGAGGACTTGGACTCCCTCTCTCAATGGGAAGAGTGTTAAAAGAATTTGTAGTCATGTTTTTAAAGTGCCATAACTGGAAATATTATACAATCAGAACTACTTCCCTGGAATGACTACTTAAAATAAGCCTGCTTATTCTCAGTCTTACACAGACTTGCTGTGAAGCAGAGCAAATTTGAAGCCGGGCTGTCCTTCGCATGTCTTTATCCTTTTAGTTCTGCTTTATTGTGTTGGTTCCTCCTCACACGGTGAAGAATAGTATATAAATGTGTTGTTTCAAGTGCCCCAGCTAACAAAATTTTCTAGTTGTGCTTTGTAAATATGGATTCCACAAATTCTGTAAAATCAGTGAGTTAAAGAATTAGTGGGTCATTCATACAGTGATCAATGGATGATGGTTCCTCCCAGGTCTAGTGTTCTGTGATTCTGGACTCACTTTCTTCAGGACACATGTCGAATTGATTATATGAGACCACATAAGCTGGTACTTGTGTTACACACAGTCCAATCACGGTACTCCTGGGCTCTTGGCCCCAAGAAGCAAGGACAGCGAACAGGAACTTTTCAAATTGTACCGACAGTTGAGCCTAGTAAATTAATTATTGAAGAGTCACTACCAAATGCTGTTGACATGTGTGCAGTTTGACAAGGCTTCTGTAACATCCAGCCCTTTCAGGAAAGTAATCCTGTAAAGAAATTGCCTGCAGTAGAGGTTGTGGGACTCAGCTGGGTGACAGCCATGTCATGACAATCAATATGGGACAAAAAAATCAAATATTAATGAAAGATAGATTTGTTCATGCACAGGATCGGTATTTTGTGTAAATGCTGTTTTACTTCCACTGGCCATTTTCCAGCCGAAGGCTGAGTATAAGCTCACTGAAACTAAACTCAAGGTGACATTTCTCATTTCAGTGATTTCCTAAAGTGTTTTCCTCCTCCTTTCTCCCCACCTCTTGTCAAGAACTGCCGGCAGTATAATGAAATACTCTGTCAACTACAGAGTCTAGGGTCTGGAGAGGCAGGAGAGAGTTTTACTGAGATTTCTGAGTATAGACTGCATCCTACTTTGAAAGCCAGCGTGAGGCTTTGGGGAGCATCTTGGCCTCAGAAAAAAAGCATTAACAAGATAATTTAACCTTAAAAGAAGTCCACATTTGCATTTAGCAAATTAGCTGTCAGTGAGCTATACATTAGACATTTTCAAGATAAGAATCATAGGGGTGATTATCATAATACCTAATGCTTACTGAGTACTTGTGCTGGATTTTGTGGAAGAACACTTGACTTCTGAAGAATTGGTGCCCATTTTTTACTCAGTCATGTTTATGGGATCTGATAAACTTTTTGCTTTTGATTACTTCTTTTACATAATATGAAAGCAGCCAGGAAAATTCCTGGTGGGGGGCAGAAAAAGCAATAAGAATAACTATTTGGTGTTTCTTGGACTGGTACCAGCTGTTGAACCATTTCTGGATTGGCCATTTTGACCGAGTTGAACAAATAATAAGCAACTATCTTGAAGGGCTGTCTAAAGGAATTGAGCTGGTCACATTTATTAAAAGAAATAGATGCCACCTATCTTCAGAAACATGGAATAATTGCCAGTTATTGCCATGTTGATCTATTTCCCAGAGAGTCCTAACATTCTGCTTTTATCTTGATTTGGAATGGATGATAGTTGCTCATTTGGGCATGGAATGCACTGAACGGAATCTATCGTTCTTTCAGTCTTTAACGACTACATATGGTATATTTAATTAATAAGAATAAATACAGTTTTGGACTGGTCATGGTATTTTGTTAACCTCAGTCTGAACTCGCACAAATGTAGTTGAAGACGAGTGACCAGGAGACACGGGGGTAGACAGTGTTGCAACGGGAAATTTGTTTGGGGATCCCGGTTCTAGGTGGCGGCCTGGGATACGAGGAGTGAGGGATTAGGAGGAGAGAATCATCCCTCCTTTCCTCCCCTCCCTCCCCTTCTCCTCCTTGCTCTTTCCTCCTCTGTGGTAGACAGAGTAATGACCCATCAAAGATGTTCACATTCTAAGCCCCAGACCTATGGATAAATCACCTTTCATGGCAAAAGGGATGCAGCAGATGCAGTTAAATGAAGGATCTTGTAATGCTGTGGAGAGCCACCTGGACTATCCAGGTGGGCCCAGTGTAACCACAAGGGTCTTTGTAAGAGGGAGGCAGGAGGGTCAGAGTCGGAGAAGGAGAAGTTGAAGTTACATTGTTGCCGGAAGGAGGCTACAAGCCGAGGAATGAAGGCAGTCTCTAGAAGCTGGAAAAAGCAAGGAACAGATTCTCCCCTAGAGCTTCTGAAAGGAACACAGTCCTGCTGGCGCCTTGCTTTTAGCCACATAAGACTCAGTTTTGGACTTCTGACTCATGGCTCATGCGTTTGTGGGATATATGTGAATGAGCAGAGGGGGTCCAAAAGCAAAGAGACAGACAACTTTAAATACCTTGTGCAGTTGCTTTGAAGGGAATTAGCAGAAGTCAGAGGAAGTGGAGGTTGTGTTTACATGGTGGTTTGGAAGGTCTTATTAAGGAGGTGACATTTACATGGAGATGCTAAAACTGGAAAGGGGCTCCGTGCAGTGGAGCTGTGCATGGGTTGGGGTGAGTAGGCGGTGGTGACCATCTGTCCAGACAGAAGGGCCAGTAGGAGGCAGGGAAGAGTAGGCAAAGGTGTTCAGGCTGCTTTCTAAGGATAAGACTTTTCAAACCATAATCGTTCTTTTAACCTCTTTGAGTAAAAAGTCAACACCTCATACATGGGATTTCAGGCTCTCCTCTAACATGTAGCTTAAGCTGCTAAAATGCTTGTTTTTCAAGAAATGGAGGTTTGAAGGGAGGTTAATTGGTTTGGATCCAAGTTCCATCCTGTGTTGGGTATTAATACTGTCTAGTAATGTAATGGGCTGACAGCCACGGAGGGATTGGTTTGCTGGCTTGGCGATGAACCCAGTAGTTCAGGGGACTGTAGCTGCTGTGTAAGGCCTCTTATCTCATGCTTGCTGCATAATTAGGGACTCAGTGGATGATGCAGGTGCTTATCTTTCCATCGTCTTTCCATCTTTAAATTTTAGCTCTCATTTGTGTTTGGAGCCATTAATAGCATAATCTCCAGAGGCGTCTCCTTCTCTTGATAAAAAGCCTTTGTCCCAATCATGGCACCAGGGAAGGATACTGATGCCATTTCTAATCCTCTTCTCCCCGTCTGCTCTTGACCCCAGGCTTTGCTAATAGCAAGTGGAAGGTAGAGGGGACGTCTTCAATAATTCACGTCACTGAATGCTTTCCTTTGTCTTATCCAGGTAACTATGACCAATGGCTACCTTTTGGCTTGATTTACCTGGAAAATTGCCTTTTTAACAAATACTGTGTTTGAGGTTTTGACTTATTATTACAACAGATAGCAAGATATTGCATTTATAATAATAAAAGGAAGAATGGGGGGCTTCCCTGGTGGCGCAGTGGTTGAGAGTCCGCCTGCCGACGCGGGGGACGCGGGTTCGTGCCCCGGTCCGGGAGGATCCCACATGCCGCGGAGCGGCTGGGCCCGTGAGCCGTGGCCGCCGAGCCTGCCTTCTCTTGATAAAAAGCCTTTGTCCCAATCATGGCACCAGGGAAGGATACTGATTCCACTTCTTATCCTCTTCTCCCCCTCTGCTCTTGACCCCAGGCTTTGCTAATAGCAAGTGGAAGGTAGAGGGGACGTCTTCAATAATTCACGTCACTGAATGCTTTCCTTTGTCTTATCCAGGTAACTATGACCAATGGCTACCTTTTGGCTTGATTTACCTGGAAAATTGCCTTTTTAACAAATACTGTGTTTGAGGTTTTGACTTATTATTACAACAGATAGCAAGATATTGCATTTATAATAATAAAAGGAAGAATGGGGATAATGAAAGTAAGTTAGATAAAATAATGAGTAATTATTTTGTTTCTCTTGTCACTACAGTCTTAAAATTATCCTCTCATTTTTGCAACGTCTTTCTCACCACCTGTTTACTCCTTGACTTTTCCTGTTTATTCCACCTGCTTTCTCAGAGGTCCCTGATACCCTCCTGGTAATTAAATTCAGTAACCTTCTGCTCCTCACTATTTTTCTCTTACAGGTGACCTTGTGAACATCCCTTCCTTCTTAAAATATTTTCCACCAAGAGCTTCTCTGATACTTCACTGGGTTTTGTTGGCTTATTTTTCTGGATTTCCTTCTTCCTCTCAAAATATTCCTCCTCCGGCTCTTAAATACAAGGATTCTACTAGGATCTGCCCTTGATCATGTTTTTTCTTTTGTTTTTGTTTGTTTTTTAATACTCTTTAACCTGATGATATCCTAACATGTCATTTCTCTGTGTGTACTTTCTTCTCTCCAAGGCTGAACTCTCTCCTAAGCTGAATTTCTAGTTCCCTATAATAGACATTTGAATCCAGGTGTCCTTCTGGTGCCTTCTTAGTGTGTTGCAAAAGGTCTCAGTAGATATAGCCACCAAAGCAAGCTCGTCCATGGCTCAGCCTTTTAAATTCCCATGTGTAAATCAGGAGTGTCATGTAGCTTAAGTTCTAGGACTGAGCGCCATGGCCTAGTAGTTTTGCCACTGGAAGCTTCTACCACAACAGTCCTCTCTAGATTGATTCCTGGCAAAACCATTGGAAAATGATTCCAGGAGTTATACAATGTGAGTCAGACAGAGGCATATGTTTATTAAAACACTGTGTCCACTCCCAGCGGCTACGTCATTGTACTTTCAAAGGAAGGGGTCAGCCCTACCCTGTCCATCCTTCCTGGGGTGTGACTTGTTCATTCCCTTTCCCTGCTTCCCCTTCCTGTGCTGCTCCTGGCCGAAGGCCATCTGAGAAGGCACACAAGAAGGCATGAAGGCTTTTTTCTCCCCTCTTTTCTTGCCCTGTCTCTTACGAATGAAGGACATTGGAATTTGCAGAAAATGGAACACGATAACTTGTACTTTGGGGACGTGGTCTCATGGAGAGTGTGGGTCAGCCATGTAGTGGGCCTCCAGATATATGCTGCTTCACCTGTGTCCCCCCTAGACGATCTAGCCTTTTTCTTTCCCAGTGGACTCTCTAAGTGCACTCTTCATTTTTACCAATGGAATCACTGACCTTCCAATCACCCAAGCTTCGTATTCTGGAGCTGCCTTTGTTTCTGATTAGGATGCTATTGAAATACTATAGCTACGTGGTAATAAGGGTCTGTCTAAATGGAACCGAAGTCATGGCTGTGGGTATGGAGAGGGAGGGACCAGTACAGAAAATAAATTAAATGGCGAATTTAATGAGACTTGACAGTTCATTATGAAGTCAGGGTGAAGGAGAGGGTGGAATCAGATGGCAATAATAGTTAACATCCACAGAAGCCTTACTTACGTGCTGGGCATTATTCCAAGTTCTCCCCATAGAACCTCCATTAAGGAGTTGTAAATAGGTTAATGCTGAAGTTTAACCTGAACCATCTAGTGGGTGGTGGAAGTGAGTGCCCCTCAAAGGAAAATCCAGGGATCAGCGTCAGTCCACAAACTGTTGGTACTCATCCATGTCGCGCTGAGCATAGAAACGGAAAGTAAGGATTAGAAACTTTGATGGCAAGATGACAGAGTGACTTTATGTAATAATAAAATGTTGGCTTATATGTTTTATGCCTTTGCTTTTGCGTATCATGCAGTTTGTTCTTCAGGAAGAGGACCTCGAGGCTGTTTCAAGCCTTATCCCCCCTGCCCACTAAATTCAGTTTGTTTGTTTATTCCATCTAGAAGTAGTTACTTGTAGTAATACTCTTGCCTGGGTCTCATTTAAGTAGTTTTTGCCTTTAAGCCTTTCTTCATAGGTACCAAATGGTCCCACGATTTTTAAGATAAATAATCTAAAGAGGTATTGTGGACACAAATAGTTGAGCTGGGTAAATGGGAAGAAAATGTTGGAAGTTGGTTCAGTTCGCCTTTGAGGAAAAGACTCAGTAGATCTATCCAGGACTGTCAATGGAGGATGCTTTTGTAAAGGCGGTGTATGGGGTCTTATCACCACATTTGCGTCTGATCACCTGGATTCAGTACAGTTGAGTCCCTGCATGAGGATGCAAGTCCTGTTCCCTGATCAGCTGTGGGTCCAACCCTTCGTGACTTCGTCCTGGATCTGCTGGAAGGAGCTGGGGTGACCCTTAGGAGAAAGGAGAGAGCCTTGGAGATCAAACGCACAGCCTGCCTGATGACAAGAACAGTTAGGTTCTGTTGAACACTTAGCAGAGGTGGGCAGTATTCTGAGTTCTCCACCTGTGTCAACGTCTTGACTCTTTACAACACACACGTGAGGTTGTTATATCTTGGTCTCCACATCATAGATGAAGAAACCAAGCCACAGAGTTCAAGTTGCTGATGAGTACACAGATTTGGTAAATGGCAAAACCAGGATTCACACCTGGGCGATCTCACCCCACATCCTGGACCATTGTACGTCTGAGGTGTCCTTGCATGATTTTTTTTTTTTGAGATATAGTTGACATATAACATTATATTAGTTTCAGCTATACAACATAATGATTTGGTACTTGTACATATGGCAAGATGATTATCACAATAAGTCTAGTTAACATCCATCACCACACGTCGTTACATTTTTTTCTTGTGATGAGACCTTTAAGATGTACTCTCTTAGCATGTAATTTTATTGCCTTTCATACATGTACCTGCTATAGTTATATGCATATGATATTCTTATAGAAAACATGGGGTCTCTGGATCAGAGTATTTTTGCATCAGTTTCCTGAGCCTCAGTCCTCTTGGGATGACACAGTATGAGCAGGAGAGGAACCCAGAAATTATGAGACTTGGAGCTTATAGAGGGTCGTTGGCATGTCAGCCCGTCTTCCCTCCAGAGGGAGAAAAACCTTTACTCTGGGATATTAATAATTATTCTCCAGGGAGGCAAGGGGAAAGAGATCTGTAGCTTCCCTAGCCTGTGAAATGTAAGCCAATGGCTCTAGGATAGAGAAGTCTCCAAAGCTCTACAGAGCAATATCCTGTCTTCAGCTTTTAAGGTATGTTTGCTATTAAATCATCCTTTACCCAAGTTTTCTAGTTCTCAGAAAGCTCAGACCAAACAGAGCTGTGAAAGTATTGATGGAGAATCAGCCCCCAGTGGTGTCAGTCTGAAATGGAAGAGGGAATTACAAATATGAACTGGCTCCACCCCATCGGCACACACACAGTCGTTTGAGAAGCACTAGTGTACGTGACCCAAACGAGGAAATCAAGATGTGAAGTGAGATTAGATAGTCAGTGTTCTGGGCGAAGAATTTGGTTCAGATGACGTTTCCTCGAAAGGTCCTCCTGTAGCTTAGGGGAGGGAGAGAATTAAGACATACTTTTGCAAGTCACCATTAGGATGATACTTGAGGCCAGAAAGAGTGGGAGAAACAGCCAGTGGATGGAGAAGGAGGGAAGGGAAGAAAAGAGAGAGAAGAATGTTGAGAAGCAAAATTTGGCTAAGCGTTAGGATTAGTGGCCAGAAGGGTTTTTTTTTTTATTATTATTATTATTATTATTTTTTATTTTTTTTTTTTTTGTGGTACGTGGGCCTCTCACCGTTGTGGCCTCTCCCGTTGCGGAGCACAGGCTCCGGACGCGCAGGCTCAGTGGCCGTGGACGTGGGCCTCTCACTGTTGTGGCCTCTCCCGTTGTGGGGTGCAGGCTCAGCGGCCATGGCTCACGGGCCCAGCCGCTCCGCGGCATGTGGGATCCTGCTGGACCGGGACACGAACCCGTGTCCCCTGCATCGGCAGGCGGACTCCCAACCACTGAGCCACCAGGGAAGCCCCAGAAGGGGGTTTTTGAGAGGAGTGTCTGGAGGAGGTTAGGCTGGACGGCTAGGCAGAGCCAAAGAAGACTGTGGTTCAGCCATTTTTCGGTGCTGCAGGTCAGTCCATGGCTCTGAGAGAATCTCCCCTCCGTGCATCACCAGATACTTCAGGATATCAGTGCAATCCCTTAGGCCTATTCCTATGAAATCACCTCTCTTTCGAATGCTAATTATTCTGGAAATGGAATGCCTGCCAGAACTAATATTTGAAAATGTGGAGCTTTCTCATAACATTTCGTATTTTGTATTTCTCTCTCTCTCTCCTCTCTCACCAAAAAAAACCCAAACAACAATAATAATAATAATAATAGGTGAACCGTACCAGATCTGCCTTTGTCCTTAGGTAGAGTTACATAATCCCCACCTCTCTCTCTCTCCCTGGCCTTGAAGCTGAACAGCAGCGACCCTCAGCTAGCGTGAGCATCACTCTTTTTGTTTCCCTTGTTTCCCTTGGCTGGCTTTTAATTGTTGACATGATTTGGCCCCTATAATGCACGATATTTTTCCTTAGAAGTCTTCTTTTAGAAATACACTTTTGTATCTTAAAACAACAACAACAACAACAACACTGCTAGTCCTGAACACAAAATTTGACCCAGCAGAGGGTTTAAAGAGCTGAATTTCAAATCTCAGCTCGGCTGTGTACTAGCTGTGGCAGAGAGGCTGGCTGGTCACTAGAGCTGACAGCCTCTGCTCAGAATGGTGAGAGTTGTTGCTGGGAAGTGGTGGTCCAGCCAGGCGTTCCTTGAGCTCCTTTGCAGCTAGGTGGAACCACGTGATTTGTGCTGGGAAATAAAGTGTGAGAGGCAATGATGTGTGTCACATCCTGACCTAGGAAACTTCTAAGAATAGGATTTGCTTTCTCCACACTTTGGTCCCTCTGTGATGCTCCCCTGGGCCCTGTGTTGAAGCCTTCAGATTCCTGAGTCATTGCTTGAAAAAGAGCCTCCCAACAGGGATGGGACTGACTTGATTTGAATTGTACTTTATTGGAGGAAGAAATACATGTCTAGTATGTTAAGTCCCTGAGGTTTTAGGATTACCTGATATAGTACTTAGCCTCTTGACTAAGACGCCGGCTCTGTGATCTTGGGTAGGTTACTTTACCTCTCCATGCCTCAGTTTCCTCATCTATAGAATGGAGAGGAGAATACAGGCTACCTCATAGAGCTGTGAGATTTAAATGGGGGTTATTTGTGTAAAACAGTTAAAAGAGCGCCTGCCGCATTGTAGGCATTCAGAAAATCTTAGTTATCGTCGTTTGTATCACGTCATTCTGTTTCATTAATAGAGCCAAAGGTAGTCTTTATAGAAATGAGACTTGGCCTATTTCTTCCCCAAATGTGGTCAGACCACAGAGCCAAATTAGGCAAAATGTAAAATCCCCCTCCAAAAGTCCAAGTAAAAGTAGAAAATCTACCAAAAAAGTATAGATAGAAAATCCTATCGTATTTTAATTTGCTACAATTATCTAGATAATTGGCTAGGACTTTCTTGAAATAGCCATCCTGTCAGTATCTTATTTTACTGGGGCTAAGCGTATCCAGGCACCCAATTGATGGCCAATGGGGAAAAATATGGCGAATTCCACTGAAAATAGATACATCAGATTATTCTTTTCACTACCGGTCAGGCACAGTGCCGTGGTGGGGAGTGGCCATAGGGTTGACCACCTCTGGCGTGTGATACTCCTGTGACAGAGGCTGCATTTATGGGGCACAGAACCTCAGTGCAGAGAACTTCTCTCCCGTGCAGCTTAACTCAGCCGCTGGGGCTCCTTGACTCTGTGTCTCTTCACACTCCACCCTGCCCCCGTCCCCCGAAGCTTCCGTGGTCCCCACTGGTACTGGTGGAGGTGGAGCCAGAGAACAGCCCTTTGGGAAGCATAGCCTGGCTGCCGTGCCCTCCTGTGTTGGGGGAAGACACAGGACGAGGAGAGAGTGGGGAGTCCGGAGTGGTCACACCCACAAAACTCCAGCAGTTTGTAGGAATCTGTCCTGTAGGGCAAAATCTACCGGCTTCTCCCTGTTATTTTATTTTGGTTTTGGCCACACTGTGTGGCATGCGGAACCTTAGTTCCCCAACCAGGGTTTGAACCCATGCCCCCTGCATCGAGAGCACGCAGTCTTAACCACTGGGCCACCAGGGAAGTCCTCCAGTTTCTCCCTATTTAAGGCGTGTAAGAACTGTGATTATTTACGCTCTGACCACCCTCCCACACCCCATACCTGGCTCACTCTTTCTCTTCTCCCCACCAAGTTGATTTGAATCCATATCCCGTCTTCACTGAATGTACTTCTCATTGCCTTGACTTAATTTAATTAAAAAATCAACCCTGGCTTTACTTAAACTCGAAAGGAACCCGTGAGTGGCTGGGCCCCTCCGTCTCAATCCATGATTGATTTATATTTTTAAAGGAACACTCGGGGACCCTGGCCCTTCGTCAGGACCCAAGTCACATGCCCCGTGTCTCTTCCATCCCGCACACTGATCTCTCTCCCCAGAAGGCAGCTCTGGAAGGAGCCTGTCAGCTCCGAGAAGGAAACCAAGCGGATAATCAGGAAATCAAGTATGCAGCAGGAATGGATATTTGGAGTGCAGCAAGTTCAATTTGCCAGGTAATTTGCTTCCCACATTCAGCTTTACCTGCAGCACAATGAAATACATTTCCATCTAAAATTGCCTCCGAACTCCAATCAGCATTAACTTAATAATACATATTCAACAGATATAAACACTTCAAATGACTGGAAAATGAGTGCAGATCCACATGTGTTTATGCTGATATCGGCGTCTAAATACGATTTCTATCAGGGATGGCAGTGGAAATGTTTTTCCTCTTTATTCTCCTCTCCCAAATGTGCAAATGAAATCATTTGCAAGCTGCTAAGGGATTTACATATTGGCAGGGTTGAGACGTGTGGGATACTTTGGTTTTCTGTGTGTTTGTGAGGACTTTCTCTGCTGGTCCTTACTCTGGTCTGATGAATTTCTTCTCTAGTTGGAACACAGTTCTGCCTCTTCTGGTCAGCCTCAAGAGGCTCAGCTTGGGCATCAGCGGTGATTTTATTTCCTTCTTTGTGGAAGAAGAGGGAAAACTGAGGAAGCATTAGCATATTCTTACCACCTAGTCAGGAGGGCTATCCAAAAGCCTTGGGAACCAAGAGAACATCCAGAAATGGGCAGACGCCAAGGAGCCTTGCCCAGAGGTTACACTGACCTCCAGGCCTCAGGACATCCCCAAATGCAGCTCCCCCTCCAGGAAAAATGTAAAAGACTTAAAACTCCCAGGCAACTCAGATGGCTTTTTTGTTGTTGTTCAAAGAAAGAGTTTAGCCACTGAAAAAATAATGAAAAAGAAAGTTGAGGCTTTAATACGAAAGCAGATGGTAATGATCGTGGCCAAAGGAGTTTTATATCCTTAATTCTTGTCAAAGTATCATTTTCACAGGTTAAACATGTGACTTTGATACACATATAATGTACACATGTGTCAGCTTTGTTTAACTCATTCATAAGGAAACAGATGAGATAATTACAAGGACAATTGAGAGCTTGGATATTTATATGAATTTCAAAATGTTAGCCCAGGTTTGCCAGGTTAGATACAAAAACTGGTTCATGTCCTATAGGGCAGCAAAACCTTAAAACCTTAATGTTTGGGGGTATCTTTTATACTGGACATAAATCTACAAGTTCACATGTAACCTTACAGTGTCTGAGCTCCAATCACATGGTAAACAGCAATGTCAAACACAAGTACAGTCTTCCAGAGAACCGAATGATCCCGGGTGGGCTTGTTAGGCGGTGCCTTGGTGTGCCATTGATTCAAAATGCCACGTTCCCTGCCCCTCGCCTTGTTTCCAACTGTCAGGTCATGATCAAAGCAGATTTCCAAGTGTTGGACCATAGTCACAACAGAACTTCAGAGTCACTCTTTACGTTTCTTTAGCTATATCTCTCACAACGGGAGCTGCCCTTCCCTACCCCCGCCAGTCACTTGCATGACCATCAGTCTCTTCCAGCGTCACTGGACTTAAGCCTAGTCGGTCTTTTATCCTGCTCCTCCTCGCTCAGTCCTTTCTCTTCCTTCCTCAAACTCCGAGGTTCTTTCCATTCCCAATGTCAGTCTCACGAGATCATCAGGCCTTTGTGGTTTTTCCTGTCACGGATTGGTCTCATGGTCATTAAAGGCAGCATAGCACAGGGAGATCAGCTCGGTGCTTTGTGACCGCCTAGAGGGGTGGGATAGGGAGGGTGGGAGGGAGGGAGATGCAAGAGGGAAGAGATATGGGGACACGTGTATATGTATAACTGATTCACTTTGTTATAAAGCAGAAACTAGCACACCATTGTAAAGCAATTTTATTCCAATAAAAATGTTTAAAAAAAATAAAAAGGTCTTGATAAACAAAATCCCATGGCAAAGATAGAAAGCAAAGACTGAATTTCCCTTGGGGGAGAAAAGAGTGGGGAAAACACTAAGGATACTCAAGCATTAGAGATTGTTTTAGCTCTGCCACTGATACAGTCCCGACCCAGCAACAGTCCTCTCAGAGGTTCATGGTTCTGGATAAGTTACAAGGATTTGGCTTTTTTAGGCCAATGGATCCATTCAGGTAGCGCCGACCATTTCCCTTCCCTGTTTATCGGACATATACCTTCTTGTACGATCCTTGGACTAGAAACTGCTTTGAAAATTCCAGTTTTCAGTGAGAAACTTGGTAAGATGCTTTGTTTTTCTTTCACCAAACTGTGTGTGTTCGTTTTCATGGATGTATAATTATTATTAACCACTTTGCCTGTTTATTCAGGCACATACCTCAACTGCAGTACTGAGTTCTAATATTCTAAGAAAAAAAATGTGTTCGAAGCTCACATTTCATTGGGCTTCTCACAGCATCTGAGATGTGGAATGCCTTTGCTTGGTGTAAATCATTACAGACATTTCCTGCCTTCAGTTGGAGTTAGTAAGTGCAGAATTTGTTTACTTTTAAAATAGATCAGAGACATGGAAAGTATGTGGGGCTTGAGGTTGGAAGACCTGGGCTGTCCTCTGAGCAAGGTTATAGGTCTCTGTGTGGCCTTGGGCAAGCTCTACAGATCCAGAGTGAGGAAGTCACCCTTGCCTTGAGTCATACTGGGAGCTAGTGATAGTGTGTGTGTGTGATGTGTGTGTGTGTGTGTGTGTGTGTGTGTGTGTGTGTGTTGCGGGGGGCGGTGGGTAGATGGAGGGCTGAGGCAGCATGGAAACTCATTCTCCTGTTTCTCAGTACATGGCTTGTTTGAGTATTTGTACATTTTACCTAGAACAATATAATCAAGGGTCATCCTGAACTTTGTTTTTTTGCAACACGCCTAGAGGATACAGTAGTTTTCTTCATTGACAGAACTGCATTTTGCTGACAGATTTGCAAAGGCCCTCGGAGTGGGCATTGGGTGTTGCCTCAGCCTATAAATACTCACTTCATTGTGGACAGTCTGCTGGAGGGAACTACCCTACACCCCTCCCTGTGAATTCTGATAGCCCCCAACCCCATGAATAAGAGGGGGGGCTAGGAAGAGGCCTGTGGACTCATTTCAGAGAGCCCCCGAGGGTCCTGGACTAGATGCATATTTGTGTTTCTTATCAGGAGCTCTGACACTCGGGATGCCCAGTTTCCACAGTGGATTTGTTTCCCTTTAGAGACGTGACCGGCAGGGGATGTTGATGTGCTCACAGAGTCACCCACAGCCTGCGTCACCCACATTTCCTGTCTTACGCAGCAGCACTCACCACCGATGACCTCTGATGCAGGTGTTACAACACACGAGCCTTCTCCCTTTGAGTGCATTGCATGTATGTCATTAGAGGGCATAGTGCCTCCCCCAGAGGTGTGAATCTGTCACCCAGGTCATGGTTCCTAGCACTTGCTGAGCTCAAGGACCTGAAGCTCACATTTGGACTCTATAACATTAGCCTCATCCACCTCTGCCCTGTGTTTCCTGCTCTTTGATCACTCCTTTCATCCTGGAGATTGGGAGTTCTAGCTCTTGACTAACTTTTGGCACACATGGTACGAAGTTGCCTGCCATTTCTCTGCAGCTGAATCTCTTATATGGGTTATGGGATACACATATCTCATGTAGGGGATGCATAGGCTTTTAGAATTTGTACAGATGGGCTTGTCATGTCTTAGGAGTTCTGTGATCTTTTGAGACTTCTCATGAGAGGTGAGTGCAGTCTGCCATGGAGACCAATGCTTCTCAAATTGTCTGTGGTGATGGGCCAGCTGTGTTCTTAAAATTTCGAATCCATTGTGGATTAGACTAACACACTTTTAAAATACAGTAAAAATAAAGAATGAAATTACAGATATACAAAATACAAGTTCCCTTTTTAAAATTGAGATATAGTTGATGTAAAATATTATGTAAGTTATTGGTATACACCATAGTGCTTCACAATTTTTAAAGGTTATACTCCATTTATAGTTATTATAAAATATTGGCTATATTCCCTGTGTTGTACAGTATATCCTTGTAGCTTATTTATTTTATGCATAATGGTTAGCACCTCTTAATTCCTTACCCTTATCTTGCCCTTCCCCCCTCCCTCTACCCACTGGTAGCCGCTAGTTTGTTCTCTGTATCTGTGAGTCTGTTTCCTTTTTGTTATATTCACTAGTTTGTTTTATTTTTTAAATTCTACATAGAAGTGGTCTCATACAGCATTTGTCTTTCTCTGTCTGACTTATTTCACTTAGCATAATACACCCTGAGTCCATCCATGTTGTTGCAGGTGGCAAGATTTTATTCTTTATTATGGCTGAATAGTATTCCATTGTGTGTGTGTGTGTATACATACATATATTTATATATATGTATGTATACACACACACATACATATACAACATCTTCTTTATCCATTCATTGGTTGATGGACACTTAGGGCTTCCATATCTTGGCAATTGTAAATAATGTTGCTATGAGCATTGGGGTACATGTGTCTTTTTGAGTTAGTGTTTTCATTTTTTTTGGATATATACCCAGGAATTGCTGGGTCATGTGGTAGGTACTTCTATTTTTAGTTTTTTCAGAAACCGTATTACTGCTTTCCACAGTGGCTGCACCAATTTACATTCTCACCAACAGTATACGAGGGTTCCCGTTTCTCCACATTCTCGCCAACATTTGATGTTTGCGGTCTTTTAGATGATAGCTATTCTGATAGGTAAGAGGTGATATCTCGTTGTAGTTTTAATTTGCATTTCTCCAATAACTAACAGTGTTGAGCCGCTTTTCATGTTCCTGTTGGTCATCTGTATGTCTTCTTTGGAAAAATGTCTCTTCAGGTCTCCTGCCCATTTCTTAATTGGGTTGTTTTTTTAAAAATGTTGAGTCGTATGAGCTGTCTGTATATTTTGGATGTTAACCCCTTATCGGTTATATGATTAGCAAATATTTTCTCCCGTTCAGTAGGTTGTCTTTTTGTTTTGTTGATGATTTCCTTTGACCTGCAAAAGCTTTTAAGTCTAATTAGGTCCCATTTGTTTATTTTTACTTTTGCTTCCTTTGCTTTAGCTGACAGATACAAAAAGATGTTGCAGTGATTTATGTCAAAGAGTGTTCTGCCTGTGTTCTCTTCAAGGAGTTTTACGGTTTCCCGTCTTACATTTAGGTCTTTGATCTATTTTGAGTTTATTTCTGTATATGGTGTAAGAAAATGTTTTAATTTCATTCTTTTATGTGTAGCTGTCCAGTTTTCCCAGTACCACTTATTGAAGAGGCTGTCTCTTCTCCATTGTGTATTCTTGCCTCCTTTATCAAAGATAAGGTGACCATACGTTTTGATCTATTTTGAGTTTATTTCTGTATATGGAGTAAGAAAATGTTTTAATTTCATTCTTTTATGTGTAGCTGTCCAGTTTTCCCAGTACCACTTATTGCAGAGACTGCTTTTTTGCCATTTTGTATCCTTGCCTCCTTTTTTATAGATTAATTGACCATAAATCTTTGGGTTTATTTCTGGGCTCTCTTTTTTGTTCCATTGATCTATGTGTCTGTTTCTGTGCCAGTATCTTACCATTTTGGTTACTGTAGCTTTACAATATAGTCTGAAGTCAGGGAGCTTGATTCCTCTAGCTCTGTTCTTTCTCAAGGTTGTTTTGGCTATTTGCAGTTTTTTGTGTGTTTCTGTACAAATTTTAAAATTATTTGTTCTACTTCTGTGAAAAATGCCTTTGGTATTTTGGTAGGGATTGCTTTGAACCTGTAGATTGCATTGGGTAGTATGGTCATTTAGCAATGTAAATTCTTCCAATCCAAGGACGTGGTATATCTTTCCACCTTTTTGTGTCATCTTTAGTTTCTTTCATCAGTATCTCATAGTTTTCTGAATACAGGTCTTTCATCTCCTTGGGTGGGTTTATTCCTAGGTATTTTATTCTTTTTGATGTGATGATAAATAGGATTGTTTCCTTAATTTCTCTTTCTGATAGTTTGTTGTTGGTGTATAGAAATGCAGTAGATTTCTGTGTATTAATTTTGTATCCTGCAACTTTACTGAATTCACCGATGAGCTCTAGTAGTTTTATAGTGGTGTCTTTAGGGTTTTCTCTGTATATTATCATGTCATCTGCAAACAGTGACAATCTTACTTCTTCATTTCCAGTTCAGATTCCTTTTATTTCTTTTTACCCTTGATTGCTGTGGCTAGGACTTCCAAAACTGTATTGAATAAAAGCGGCTAGAGTGGACATCCTTGTCTTGTTCCTGACCTTAGAGGAAATGCTTTTACTTTTCACCATTGAGTGATATTAGCTGTGGGTTTGTTGTACGTGGCCTTTATTATGTTGAGGTATGTTCCCTTAATAACCACTTTCTGAAGAGTTATTTTTTTTAATCATAAATGGATGTTGAATTTTGTCTCAACAGACGCAGACTTTTTCTGCGTCTATTGAGTTGATCATATGATTTTTATTCTTCCATTTGTTAATGTGGTGTATCACAGTGATTGATTTGCAGACATTGAAAAATCCTTGCATCCCTGGGATCAATCCACTTGATCATGGTGTATGATATTTTTAATGTATTGTTGAATTCAGTTTGGAGGATTTTTGCATGTATGTTCATCAGTGATATTGGCCTGTAATTTTCTTTTTTTGTGTGATGTCTTTGTCTGGTTTTTGTATCAGGATGGTGCTTGCCTCTTAGAATGAGTGCAGATGCATTCCTTCCTCTGCAGTTTTTTGAGAGGTTTGAATAGTTTGAGAAGAATAGGTGTTAACTCTTCTAATGTTTGGTAGAATTCACCTGTGAAGCCATCTGGTCCTGGACTTTTGTTTGTTGGGAGTTTTTTAGTTACTGATTCACTTTCATTGCTGGCAGTTGGTCTGTTCATATTTTCCATTTCTTCCTGGTTCGGTCTTCAGAAATTGTGCGTTTCTAAGAATTTGTCCATTTCTTCTAGGTTGTCCATTTTATTGGCATATAGTTGTTCGTAGCAGTCTCATGATCTTTTGTTTTAATATTTCTGTGGTGTTGGTTGTAACTTCTTTTTGATTTCTGATTTTATTGATTTGGGCCCTGTCTCTTTCTTCTCTTGAAGAGTGTGGCTGAAGGTTTATCAATTTTGTTTATCTTTTTGAAGAACCAACTCTTAGTTTCATTGATCTTTTCTGTTGGTTTTTTTAGTCTCTATTTCATTCATTTCTACTCTGATCTTTATGATTTCTTTCCTTCTACTAACTTTAGGTTTTCTTTTTCTAGTTCCTTGAGATGTAAGGTTGGGTTGTTGGGTTTTTAAAATTTATTTATTTTATTTTATTTATTTTTGGCTGCGTTGGGTCTTCATTGCTGCGTGCAGGCTTTCTCTAGTTGTGGCGAGCAGGGGCCACTCTTTGTTGCGGTGCGCGGGCTTCTCATTGTGGTGGCTTCTCTTGTGGAGTACGGGCTGTAGTCATGTGGGCTTCAGTATTTGTGGCACACAGGCTCAGTACTTGTGGCTCACAGGCTCTAGAGCGCAGGCTCATTAGTTGTGGCGCACGGGCTTAGTTGCTCCGTGGCATGTGAGATCTTCCCAGACTAGGGCTCGAACCCATGTCCCCTGCATTGGCAGAAGGTTTATCAATTTTGTTTATCTTTTTGAAGAACCAACTCTTAGTTTCATTGATCTTTTCTGTTGGTTTTTTTAGTCTCTATTTCATTCATTTCTACTCTGATCTTTATGATTTCTTTCCTTCTACTAACTTCAGGTTTTCTTTTTCTAGTTCCTTGAGATGTAAGGTTGGGTTGTTGGGTTTTTTTAATTTATTTATTTTATTTTATTTATTTTTGGCTGCGTTGGGTCTTCATTGCTGCGTGCAGGCTTTCTCTAGTTGTGGCGAGCAGGGGCCACTCTTTGTTGCGGTGCGCGGGCTTCTCATTGTGGTGGCTTCTCTTGTGGAGTACGGGCTGTAGTCATGTGGGCTTCAGTATTTGTGGCACACAGGCTCAGTACTTGTGGCTCACAGGCTCTAGAGCGCAGGCTCATTAGTTGTGGCGCACGGGCTTAGTTGCTCCGTGGCATGTGAGATCTTCCCGGACTAGGGCTCGAACCCATGTCCCCTGCATTGGCAGGCAGATTCTTAACAACTGCGCCACCAGGGAAGCCCGGTTAGGTTGTTTTATTTGAAATTTTTCTTGTTTCCTGAGGTACAGTCTCCCTTTTTATGTTATTATATTCAATAAGTATAAAATTGTTCTGTCAAATCTCTATGAAGTCTTGGAATGCTTTATTCTCAATTCCAGTACTTGCTGTAGAGTACTAACAAGCAACTCACAGACCAGCACTGTTGATGGCCCACAGTTTGAGTAATACTGACTGAGAGCCTGTGTAGGAAGGTTGCCAGCCCAGTGTGCATATGTCCTTTTTATGGTGGGGGGTGAAGAGGGTCTGTAGTTCTGATCATATTCTTAAAGCTATATATGCCTCCCTCCTACTTATTCCCT
Source organism: Physeter macrocephalus (assembly GCF_002837175.3). NCBI lineage: Eukaryota > Metazoa > Chordata > Mammalia > Artiodactyla > Physeteridae > Physeter > Physeter macrocephalus. Next base: position 12,624,528 of record NC_041231.1, read on the forward strand.
CCCAAGTAGTTAGGATCCACATTTGGAGAGTCTGTCCTGTGCAAGTAGCATGTAGGAAGATATTCTTGTACATAAAAATGAATCAAAGCTTGAGGACTCTTGGGTTCCCTTGGGGTCTTTTTGTAATAATAAAAATTAAAGACCTTCACCATCCAGCACAGTCTTGATTTTAAGTTAACCATTACAGTATTTTTGGTGAACCTTTGATTTTCATAGCCGTGATGGAGTTACCGTAAATTACCTTACTCATGACAAATGACTTCAGTCTGTACACTGAGGCATCAATTTAATAGCCCCTTAAATGAGGGAAGCAGGAATGTAGATGTAGCAGATGATCTAAGTCATTCTGTGTTTTCCCAACATGCCAGTTTGAGAAGCTTTGAAAGTATAGATATTTAAATGTAAAGACGTCTGTATAGGGGATGATTACCTTAAAATAAAAATAAGGAAGCCAGTGACCTCAGCTAAATGCCTCAGATAATAACCCAGATACAACATGAAAGGGAGGAAAAAAGGGTGGGGAGGAGAGAAAAAAGGAGAAGCAAGAATCTGAAAGTTTGTAACAGTGGATGCCCACTGAAGGAGATGGATTTGAGCAGTCAGTGCTAATCTTTAGGTTCAGAAGCATTTGCGTTTTTAACTACATCAGAATCAATTAAATTGCTTTTTACTCTAAGGAGTACTTCCATAATGGTTAAAAAATAATGCATCATAGCATTAACTACTTTAAGCATATTTGCTCATTGCCTGAAATTACTGCATCAGTCAAGAAGATTGCAGCTGGCTTGGTGTATAGACCAATTAAATGGAGAGATAATACCATTATCTGAAAAACTCACATAAAAAGGAGCTACTACAAAGATAAAATTGTACAAGGAATTTGGGGGTATCATCAGAGAGAATTGTCTAGTTTGACACATTGCAGGAAGAGTTGATTTTATCTAACTAGCCTAATACTTATTAATACTGGAGTGTATGATGCTCGCATTGTTAGTGCCCTCACCAAAATGATAACCTTTTTGTCACTTAGAGAAATGATATGATAGAACTGATGCAATAAATTGATATAATGGAATGAAAGGGGTTACACATTGAGGTTGCCAGTTATTAGGGGGTATCAGAATTGCCTGGAGTGCTTGTTAATAATGTAGATTCCAGGGTCCCAAACTCAGATCTGAGTCATCAGATCCGGGGCCATGTAAACTGCCATCACAAACACACCAGGTGAGTGTAACACAGGTGTTTCCTAGAACACATTTTCAAAATTGCTGTGACTTCCTTAGTGTGTGAATGCAGAAATGGAGATACCTTAGCCGTATGACCTTGACGAGGTCGTTTCAATTCTAAGATGTAGAACCAATGCTGGAACTCAGGGATGCGGTCCCACGTGCGTGCTGCTTTAGACCTGTCTGGGTCTCTGGATGACTCGAAGCCCCTATACAGTACCGTGGAAGCAAGCACATCTTTATCAATACACAGCTGGAAGGATTTTGCCAATACCAGGGATGACCCAAACAAGAAAAGTTCCTAGTAGATCGTTCAAGGTTGCTTCTAAGGTTTTACTTTAGTTTCAGCGTATCCAGTGATTGCCTTGGATCTCCATAACCTCAGACACAGCCTGAGGACCTCGAGGGGGAGGTGCAGACAGCTTCTCTTTTAGCTCTAGATGAGGAATCTAGAGATCACAAGAGGAGGTATAAAAACTGGAGTTCATACCCAGTCCAGTCAACAACATACGAAAAAAAGACTCAGAAGAAAATTCTCTTTCGCACCATCCCAAAAGCGATTATCTCACCCCCACCGGGTGCCTTATATCTCTATTCAGTTCTGACACCAAGTACTCAGAGTTGGCACAGACCACACAGATTAAGGGTTCAGTCCCACAAGACTGCCCCTACTTCAGATGGTAGCCCTAAGGCCTAGATGTCCCCAAGCCACCTACACTTTTGCTGAGCCAGCTGCAGATTTGGGAGTTTCCGTGACTCCCTTTTAGACTCAACAATTTGTTAGAACAACTGACAGAACCCAGGAAAGAGCTGTACTATGACGATAGTTTTATTGTAAAGGATACAACTCAGGAACAGTCGAATAGAAGAGACGTAGAGGACAGGTACGGGAGTTGAAGCTTCCATGCCCTTTCCAGGTATGCACCCGCTCAGCGTATCAATGTGTTCGCCCTCCTGGAAGCTCTCCGAGCCTCTGAGTTTCAGAGTTTTTATTGAGGTTTCATCACATAGGCATGATTGATGAAGTCATTGGTCACGTGATTGAACTCCACCTCCGGTCCCTCTCCCCTCCGCAGAGATTGAGAGATGGGGCTAAAACGTTCCCCCTCTTTAACCCCGTTTGGTCTGTCTGTTGCCAGTCCCCAGTCTGCGGCTACCTAGGGGCGTGGCTGTGAGTTATCTCATGAGCATGTGGTCCAAGAGGGCTTGTTGTAAATAACAGCCTACCTACCACTCAAGAAATCCAACGGTTTGGATGCTCTGTGCCAGGCACTGTGGACAAAGACCAAACATGTTTCTTTTTAGATTACATCTTTCAATTTTGTTTTGAATGAATTGTCAGAGAAGGCCGTTTGAATAATCTGCAGTACTGTGAAAGGAGACCTTTCCTTTCTGGGTCTGGGCTGTGATATGGAGCAATATTAAAAATGATTATGCATTAAGAGTTTTTTTTAACATCTTTATTGGAGTATAATTGCTTTACAAACCACCTAGCTGATCTCCTTGTGCCATGCGGCTGCTTCCAGACTCACACACATAACCTATTTTAAGTATTAAATGTTTGCCTAATGTGGTACTTTTTTTGGTAATAAGACACATTGTAAATATGAAAATAAACCCAAATGCCTCTCTGAATTTATATTAATCGCAGTATGATTTTACCAAGTAATAAAAACAATGCATAAAGGATGGAGAGGCATCATTTATTTTATGTATTGTATTTTACATAAGCATGTGTTCCAAGAAAATTAAGAAAAACATTTTAATGAAAAATGCTTTATTGTGACCACCTAGAGGGGTGGGATAGGGAGGGAGGGAGGGAGACGCAAGAGGGAGGAGATATGGGGATGTATGTATATGTATAGCTGATTCACAGTGTTATACAGCAGCAACTAACACACCATCGTAAAGCAATTATACTCCAATAAAGATGTTAAAAAAAAAAGATTATGTGTGCAGTTTGCATTTATTATTATTAAAAATGATGAGAAACAAGATGATTTTATAGATTATTTTGTAACTGCTTAAGTGCTATTATGATGTATAAGAAAGATTTATATAGGATGGTACATTTCCTTGTTAAAAAAATAGGCTGTACTAATAAATAACATCCAGTGACACTTTACAATTTATAATGTAGTTTCATGGGCAGCATAATAAGCTGATAGCAATTATAAAACACATCTTTGGACCAGTCTCCGTGCTATGTGCTGATATGCATGCTAACTCTGGCTTCTCTTCTACGCGTCATAACTGTACTAGGTAGGCTAGTACATTTTTGCTAATGAGGAAACCAAGGTGTATACAAGGTTAAATAACATGCTCGAGGTCATGAATTAGTATTAGCATCAGAACTTAAAACCAGAGTCCTCCATTCTACTTATAACCCCTACACTATAGCCTGAAAGTAGAGGAGAGAATCCTAGACTAATAACCAGGATGGCCTGGGTTCTTGTCCTTGTCAAATAGACTTGCTATTTGACCTTGGGCAGTTTACTTTTTAACCTCCAATTTCTCCTTTTGCCTTGTTTGTTGGGGGCGTAGGTTGGGATAGATGCTCTCTGACATGTTGAGTTTTGCTGTTTGTGATCTGATGCCTCAGTTTGGCTTCTTCTCTTGTCTCATTTCTTGCATTATGGGAAGGGACATTTGTAAATCTGGGCGCTTGGAGGATGAGAGGCAGCCTCCTTGAGAAATTCTAGGGCCAGTGCCTTAATCTTCTTTAATGCTGTAATTTCTATTTCTGGCATTGCCACCATATTTATTTTCTCTGCTTTTCTCTGAATATAAATGGGGACCATTTCACAGAGCTATATGCACAGTGTAAATGCAAATATCAAAAGAAACAGCATCCTGGGCTTCCCTGGTGGCGCAGTGGTTGAGAATCCGCCTGCCGATGCAGGGGACACGGGTTCGTGCCCCGATCCGGGAGGATCCCACATGCCGCAGAGCGGCTGGGCCCGTGAGCCATGGCCGCTGAGCCTGCGCGTCCGGAGCCTGTGCTCGCAACGAGAGAGGCCACAACAGTGAGAGGCCCGCGTACCACAAAAAAATAAAATAAAATAAAATAAAAAATAAAATAAAATAAAATAAATTTTAAAAAAAGAAACAGCATCCTGGGAAACCACCTTAAAAACCCATAGACTTAATATTGCTCATATTTTTTTCATGAATGATTGAAATCTAGGAGTATCTGGCTGACGGTCTTTTTTTCCCCTCCTGTGCTTGTAGAGCATAAACTTGTTCACGTCAGTCTGAGGTTTTACTTTCTCGCTCTTACTTCCCAACAGGGCTGATCTTAGTTAAGTGACTTAACAGCTCTGCACCTCAGTTTCTTTATGTGTCCATTGACAGTAACATCCACCTCACGGGATTACCGGAAGGATAAAATGAAAGAGCTTGTGGACTACTTGCTACATGTTATTGACTTAACTCCAGTTTGAACCTGAGTCCCCCATTACTGTCCCCTTTGCCCTTTTTCCTCCTCAGCTGTACACGAATCCAATGTATAGCGAGGTCTCGGGTAGCCTGCTGGATAGGAAGGCACCTCGCACTTGCTATTGCTTGTTTTATTTTCATATCTTCCCCTACATGTCTCCTGTTTAGAGATAGAAAGGAATAATCTTGAGGCTTGGCAGATAATTCTCCCCCGCCTCAGTGTATCAGATAGACTTTATCTCCATCTCAGAACTTTTCCCAGAGCCTTGCATTGGCTTCGGGAATAATATTGAGTTCTCAAGAGCCCCGATTAAAGATCCTAAATCTTCTGCTCTTATGGTTAGTGTGACCTGAGGAGAGCCTCAGGTATGGGACACAAATCTGCATGGACCTCCGGGATCTCACCTTCCTCGTGGTGTGTCTGTTTACCATGGCAGATAGGGGGCAGCCAGGAGCACCCTTGCTGATGCTTCATAGTGAGATATCATGGTCTAGTAAGTTATTTGGATTTTGAAGGTAGACTTCCTGAAATCAGGCCCTGGCCTTGCCACTGTCTGGCTTGGTAATCTTTGGCCACTTACTTAACTTTCCTCTGGCTCAGTTTCCTCATCTGTGCCACGGATTCAATAATAGCTGTCTCATAGCTCATGGCCAGAGTGTCTGACACATAGGAGACAGCATGGGTTGTGTATTACTCTGAGTATATGCATTGGTGTAATAAAGGAAACACATTTCCCTATTACTCTTGAAACTTTGTTATTGATCCTATGATGAAGGTAACATTATTATCAAGAATCAGGAAACTGTGGCAACATTAAATTTTGTAAAAAGCTTTATTTACATCAGAGTTTTTACAAGGGTGGGGATTAAAAGAGATGATGTTGGATGATATCAGGCAGACTTTATTTTTCTTACTAATTTTGAATTTTAATATACTTGGAAAACAGAAATAACGTATTGAGTCTGCCATTCTGTGGGTTTGCTTGGGATGAGACCAAAGCCTGGGATGGGAGAAGAAGACTCAATGTATGTGAAGAACCAGAAAAGTCTCCTTTGGAGAATTTCAGAGTATGAGATGTTCTTCACTAAATCTGTGGCTTTCTGAGTGCTTTGAGCAATGCAAGGTACAAAAGAGGCATGGATTTTCATTGACTTGTAATGAGATGAGATTGCTGGTAAGAATTGGTATTTTAAAGTAATTTTGAAAGACACTTTGAGATGAAAAATTCCATCTGTATGACGTAAAGCAAAAAACTAAGTTTGTTAGTATTATGTAGGGTTTCAGTGACGGCGAAAAGCGATTCTTCTCCCAAGCCTGGTTCTCCGTTCACTTAATGGTGAACACGTCTAAGTAGAATCGCCTTTATTATTGCTAACAGCCTGCCCAAGAGTAGAAATGGCTATTTCAAAGGGGCTAATACTGCAGCCGCGACTGACTAACAGGCAGAGGGGAGCTACGGTGCAGAGTGCTGTCTGTGTTTACTACTCGTCTTTAATTCATTTCGCAGATTATGGCTTAGTTGTGGGCTTGACATGATGTACTGAAGGAACAGCCACCAAGAGAATCCCATCCATTGTGTCTTTTGAGGGTTATGACATAAATATAGAGAGCATGAGGGATGCTGGGTTCTATTTTAAGTTCTGTCTCTTTCTAAATGTCTGATTTTGAGTGAGTCATTTATATTGTCCAGGCTTCAGTGCTTAAGTAGGATAGTTCTGACCTGAAATAGACTGCCAGTTATTGCGCCGGCATAAATGGGTTTATTGAGGATCATCAAACAATTTCAGTTCAGGATCTGCAACCATGGTGATCCGCCCGCAATTCCCTAGCAAAAATGGAGAGGAGAGCTCTTTTATAGAGGCGAAAGGATAGTAAACCCGGAGTCCGTGGCTTCTCATTGGCTGAATTGTAACCGACTCTCATTGGCGGAGCTGTTGCCAGGAAGGAAAGGGGAGTCCATCTCCGTCCTGTTCATCTCTGCTCTCCTTGTAGGGCATGAGAGGGCCCCTTCTGGCCTCCTGACTCTAATTTAATTGAGGCTTCTGTTTATTAATTTTTACAGTAGTAAAAAGTAGCCAAGAGTTGAGTCATCGATTGGTTTATCTTGGCTCCAGTTTGGATGGTGGGGATTTTTTTTTTTTTTCTGGCCCTCACAATATCTTAAACATGAGGAAATTTCACATAAAACATCTGGAAACCCTTCTTCTGTTTGAAGCTTGGAAGATCCTCTGACCTTGATCCCGTATTCCTACAAGACAAAAATCTACTGGAGCTGAGTGGCTGTTTCCTCCTTCGTATGGACTGGTCCCCACCAGTCCTCTGATTAAGTTGTAGCATCTGCCTCGCCTCTGTAGACGTGTGTGCTTGTGACTTAGAGCAGTCTCTCTTGGCTGCTGAAATGTTTTCGTTTCTATCTTCTTGGCTACTTCCAGAGTAGACTGGGTTTGCCAGATAAACAGTTTCTGGATAAAGTGCTTGTAATAAGTTTTCAGAATTTTCCACATGTGTAGTATTGATCTTCATAATTATGGTCATGAACTTTAAGTTCATTTAGGTTTTGTTTACCCTTTTAAATCTGGAATTAATTCCCAAATCACAAAATTGAGTTGCCATTTGGAAATGATTGGTTTGATGTAACTTTGAAATATGACCCAAGCTTCCTTTATTGTCTTAAATTATCAAGGGGATTAGAGGTAACTTAAAATGAGCGGGGAGGGGGAAAGTCCTGGCTTTCACGGTTTTTTGCTATTGTGTAATCTACCACCTCTCCATCTTTAGGGAGTCCAGGGAATTGTAACTGTTGGGGGAAAAGGTATCAGATAGGTGAGAAACCTAACATATAAGAAAAAAAAATAATATAAAAGCACTGATTAATAATGTGGTATTATTATTACATATAATAACAGAGAGGCTTTTAAAAAATTGCTGTGAAGAGGTATGGCACCCACCATATTCTCAACATTAATTTCAAGGTCCTGAAATTTAGGCAGTATGCCATATTTTACAGAGATTTTTTTTTTCCAGAAATTATTAATAGTTTTAGGATTCACAAGGGAAGAGTTGAATATCTGCCAAACTCCCTATTGTGATATGTATTTTTTCCCAGCTTCATATGTGACTTCCCTCATCTGACATTTTTAGAGAGTCTGTATAGCTTGTGGGAAAATAATCATCAGACTGGATGTCAAGTAGAACCTAGCCCCAAGTCCTGGCTCTAATATTTGCTAGGATCACCAAAAAAAAAAAAAAAAAAAGCCAGTTCTTGAGATGCTCAGAGGTTGTGTTTCCTCATCTGTGAAGAGATAGTATAGTAATGGGACTTACTCTCAGGGGAGGTCATGAAGACCAAAGGCAACAATCTTCCTAAATCACCCAGCATAGCATCTGTTATAAAATAAATACATCATAAATGTTCTGTGTTTTGTTGATGGCACAGAAAATAATTACTAGGACCTGAATACTCCTTCACTCCTGACAACTCTTAAGTAGTCATCTTGTCTTACTTAAATAAATAGTTGGACTGTTGTCTCTTTCTTTAAGAGTAACCCATGATATCTAATAAAAATAGATTAGTGCTGTTTTTTTTCTCGCCCCTAGTAAATCATCACGATTTATGAGCAGATGTATACTGCCTTTATCCTTGCATCTGAGCTATATTCTGCCATGCAACAGTCCCGCCTATTCTAGAGTGAAACATTTAGCAGACACTCACTGCTCATATTCACTTATCTTCTGTTTACAAGGTTAGGTGTTAACTCATCTGATCCCACACGGCGCTTATAATATTGGGGACGTGTGAGGTGCTTGTTTTGTTGAGGGTATTGGTGAGAGTGCCTGTGGTACCGGATGCTCTTACGAAGTTGTATGATATCGTGTAGGCAAAAGAGCTGCTTGGCTGGGGCTCCCACTTCCCATCTGGTTGTTTTAGTGTCTGATAATTTGAGATTACCCCAATATTCTCAGTTGCTATGAGGATTGAGCGCTTGGTAAATCACTGTGCTATAGTTATGTAAGCTCTTACCATGCTAAGCCAAAAGAGTCAGAAGTCCTTTAAGAAATGAAAATCAAAGTATGTTGTTCCCTTTGAGACTTACGGCCCGACACTTTGGAGTAAAAGATGCAGAGAAAGGAAACCCAACGCTGGAGGAAAATACACCAAAGCCCATGAAATCCACCTGAGTGCAAATCAGCACTTTTAACTTTAGCTTCTAAGTTACTGCTCGGCATCTTACTCGACTTGATTCCTCACTTGCTTAAAGAAGAAAAAAGTGAAAGTGAAACATCTATAGAGACAAAATCGGATCATTCCCTCTTGGTTTGGATTCAAAGGAAGGTTACATATTTAAATAATTCTTTTTTTTTTGTAGAATTACTGAAGGTATTTCTTTTTACTTTCTTTGCTTCTTCCTTTATTTTTAAAACTTTTCCTTACCTGTGTGTTGGTTGTATTTATTATAGGCGTCATATAGCTAGCTATTATTCCATCTTTAATAAAAGGATGCAGCCATTTAACACTATTGTGATATATTGTCTTAATTCCTCTGTATTCTTTTAAGTCTATTATCTCTTCTTTTTTTGCATTTTCTTTAGTTTTCCTATCTTTGCATTTATAAGATTGATGAATACTTTTTGTTCTCTGCTAATGTGAGATTTCACCTGTATATTTTAATTTTGTATTGATTACCTTCATATTGTAACTGTCTTATTTAAACCTATTTCAAACCTCCTACTTTTGTTAGCATTTTATCTTGAAAATTTTTAGGCATCTTCTACAGCAGAAAGAATTTTATGGTGAACATCTATATACTGTTTACCTAGATTCTACAATTAACTTTTTATTTAAGTAAATTTGTCAATTAAGACATTCCTTTTTGAAAATTTATTTGCTGTTTGCAAGAGTGTTTGAACATTTTCATTAAGTAAAATAAGTGCATTCAAGCTTTTTAAAGCCCTGACAAAAAGAGGTGGTTGAGCTAGCATGTGCCCCCCTCACTGAATTTATAGAGGAAACTTCCTAGGGCCATGAGATCCAGCCTATCTGCACAGCGACCTCCAGGATACTTCACTAGCCCAACACTGGGCCTTCTGAACTAGTATCAATTGGACTAACAGAGAGAGCTTCTCAAATTTTCAGTGTCTAATGTTAAATTTGTTTATCAGATGCAATTGGATGTCATCTGCTATCATTTCCAGAAAAATGGGTAATTGATCTAGCTGTTTACCTTGATAAATTTGCCAAAAATTGTTAATTTTTAAGTAAATTTACAGATGGTAAAGTCTCAACCTGTTTTTTTTTTTTTTTTGATTATTTGTTGCTTAGAAATCTCCTTTTCCTAATAAGTGTGAACTGATTCTACTCATTTAATTTCTCCTAAAAGCATCAACATTGGTGCATTTTAAGTGGAAAATATTTTAAATTATATTTTCTTTTCGATGTGCATCTTTTCAGCATTTTTCTGCATATCCTTGTTCACAGCACTCTTCAAATGTATCATGTTTGTCTGTTGCCTTTTCTGTATCCAGCTTTCACCAAACACTACTAATGATAAAATTAAGAAAAGCAATCACTCCTACTATTTATTGGATGCTTCTTTCATGTGAAGGACTGTTCTAAGAGCATTACTTGTAAGGATTAAATAAGTTAGCACAATAACTGTATGGGGTAGGTAGTATCAAGAGCTAATGCAACAACTGGATGTGGCAGATGCTGTTAATACTCCCATAGAGATGAAACAGTCGCAGAGAGGTTAAGTCAACTGCCTAGGATGTCGTAGCTGGAAGTGATAGTACCAGTATTCAAGTGCAGGCAGCCGGATCTCAGGACCCACATTTTTAACCCGTGAAGGCTGGGGGGACTCACTGTTATCACATCTTTGGCATCTAGCATAGCTTCTAACCCAGAGTAGGTGCTCAATTAATTGTTGCCGATAAAAGAATAAATGAGTGATATCTCTGGACACCGTGTCAAAGTCATCAGAGCTCATCAGGTGGAAATATTTCTGCCTTCATGCCTCATTCCTTCTCATGCTCCCAGGCTGCAAGGTAAAGCTTTCGGAAGCACCAAATGCTTTCGTTTTTCTTGCTTCCTCTCCAAAGCAAAAATTACCTTATAGGAAACCAGGCAGCTCTAATTGCCTATTGGCAGTACTTCCCCTGTGAAAATATATTCTTGTCTGCAAATGAATGAAACCAACTTTGATTGAATGACCCTGAAATGGGGTCTCTTAGAAGGCTGTTGCGTAGCGCATGGAATCAGTAGCAAGGGGAGGTTTGCCAAGCAGGACAGAGCCAAGATGTACTTGCAAAACAGGTGTGCACGGGACCCCTCTAAGTGAGCAGTCTTCATTAATTCACTTTAAATACTGTTGCTGGCATCTTCTCCGTTGATCTTTGTCTCCCAGTGGACCCCGATGGCTGTGGCATCACAGGATTTTTGAGCTTCCAACTGCCAGCTGCCATCACCTTGAAAATACCTTAGTTGTGGCTGGGTATTTGTGTTGCCCCTTTAATATTTAAAGTCGTTTTCATGAACGTCTAACCGGCTCCTCTAAGTCTTGGGTCTTTACTGTGTGCTGGCCCATCCCTCTCAAGTCCCCCCTCCCATCTTCCACTATCCTGGGATTCTCCAAAATAGAAAAACAATTTGGACACCTGGTGGTCACCTTTATTCCCAACCAAAGTCCACACATAGAGAAGGTGCATCCTCTAAAGTTAGAAGGAGAAAGTGATAAACTGAAAGAAATCTTCGCATTGTTACCACTTCCCACCCGTTCTCTTTTGAAGTTAAGGAACTGAGTCTGAAATAGGCTAAGTATTGATCATTCAGAGGGACACCGCCTTCTGCTGTACTAAGTAATCATATTCTGTTCACTCACCTACCACATGTTGATCAAGCAGGTGCTGTGTGCTGAACACTACCCTGGGCATGTGATCCATAGGAAAGAAGGTGCCCCAGCTTTCCCAGAGCTTATAGAGCCTCTTAACGCACTGGCAATGAGAAATCAAATGGGCTTGTCAGAGTCCAAACTCTCAGCAGAGGGTTCTGAAATTTCTGAAGACCGATGTAGCAAAATATAATTCATTATTCTTTGTTTTGGAAGGTTGGGAAACAAGTTACTGGATTCAGTTCGACAAAGACTTCGCAAGCTCATTTTTAGCTTCTTTGCCTCAAGGGAACTAGCTCGCTATCTTCTCAGCAGGTGGCAAGCCATTTCAGCAGATGGTCCTGAGCTGCATGTCCCAGCCACAGGGCATTTGCCAGGCGTGTTTGCACAGAGAGCTGTTCTTGTCCAAGCAGCTGGCCATCCATGCCGAGTGTTTTCCAGCCCTCTCCGACAGAGTATGGAGAGGGAGGAGGAGTCCATGGGAAGAGATCCAGAAGTGGTTTTCTATCTTTCTTTCACTTACGATCCTTTGCAAGCAGGCTCACTGCTTGGCAGGCTCCAGAGGCGGAATGAAGGGACCAAGAGAATCCTAGAAGCCCATGAACACTGGAGAGCTTAGAACAGTACCTGCTAGGTATATGCATGGCCAGCTGATTTTCTGGACATCCTTACTTCTCCAATATACCATTTCTCTCCCAGCTGAAGACACACTAAACATTGAAATCAAGAGACACCGGTCAGTCACTGAGTAGCTTCAGTTTCCCTTCTGGTCTTTTGCCTGCTCCAGTGGGACTGAGTTATAAGACTTACTGTGATAATAAATGAAACTGTTATTTTGTTTCCTACGTAAAATCATTGGCTGCTTCTGGTCCAGATTCCAGTCCTGAGTGTTACTGTGTGGTTTGAGCTCTTCCTTTAACTACTCTGAAGCTCAGTGTGCACATCCATACAACTGGGGAGAAGAAAAATATCTTTTTGGCTGTTGAGAAGATGGAAATTAAGTGCACATAAAAGCATTTGTAAACTACCAATTGCTTTTCGAATATTCATGTTGTAGCTACAATTATGGTGATGAAGCATATAATGAAGGCGATATTTAGGAACCTCAGATATTCCTAAAGGAAAAAGTTTACATAGGTGAAAAGAACACAGGACTTTAAACTAGGCATGGATTTAAACTAGTTTTCTTGTCTATAATACGGGGACAGTGATATCTAGGTTACAAGGTTGATACATGAGGATTAATGAGGTTCAAGATAAGAGCAGCTGTATAGATCTTCACTCCTATTTCGACTCCGTGTGGCTCTGGATAAGTTCCTTAACCTCTCTGAGCCTCAATTTCTTCATTTTAACAAGGAAGAGGATAATAACTACTTTTCATCACTGTTGACAGTACTCAACAAGAGGATTTATAGAATGCATCTAGCCCAAAGTAGACTTTTTATAAATATGAGTTACGTTTGTCTTTCAGTGTAATTTGTAAGGGGATAAGCGTTTCCAGAATTTTGTGATTGTTTATGGGGAAGGGGTGGGCACGTAATCTCATCTTTCTTCCTCTTCAGTGTTATGGGAATGATCTGCCCCTGGGAAGTGGATTACAGAAAGAAGGAATAGCTGTCAGTATTCTTTATTTTTATTTTTTTATTTTTTTGCTGTACGCGGGCCTCTCACTGTTGTGGCCTCTCCCGTTGCGGGGCACAGGCTCCGGACGTGCAGGCTCAGCGGCCATGGCTCACGGGCCCAGCCGCCCCGTGGCATGCGGGATCCTCCCGGACCGGGGCACGAACCCGCGTTCTCCGCATCGGCAGGCGGACTCTCAACCACTGCGCCACTAGGGAAGCCCAGCTCTCAGCATTCTTAATGGATCCACTTTAGGTACATGCTATGAAGAGAGAACAATTAGTTAGACGTGAAAATATCATTCGGTGGTCTGTTTTGCCATTACTGTCAAAGTCTCCTGTTGAACTCTTCCCAATTAACTGATAAATGATCTTGGTGTCTTTGACTATTAGCCTAAGATGCTTGTGGCTCCAAGACCCCTCAGTAAGCATATCCAGTCCTCAATTTTGGCATTTTCCGTAAGTTGCTGTTGATACTTGTATTGTTTTATATAAACAAATCCAAGGCAGTTCAATGACCATTTCCCCCCCAACCCCTTAAAGCAAGATAGAAGACACCAGGCTTCCAATGAAAATGTCCATCCTATTCAATTTATTGAATCTCCTGTTGCTATTTTATGAAGAAGCTTCCCTAATAACCTATTTTTTCCTGCAATGTTTATCTGCGTTATAACCATCCTGTTGGTAAACACCCGAATATCACAATTCTGTTTCTTCACCATTTTTCCCTCTCAAGTTCAATGTAATTTGTTCCTACAAGAATAATAGGGTTTGTGAATTTTCTAATCAGTTAAAATACTTTCAATCTAAGACAGTAACGGAAAACTACAAATATTTTTCTTTTGAACCATCTGAGAATAAGCTACACATGTAACACTCCAGTATGCCTGAATACTTCAACACAAATTTCTTCCAAACAAAGACATTTTCCTTCCTTATAGAATAATCATAAGAGTAGTCATTAAAATCAGGAAATCGATGTTGCTACATTACTAACGTCTATTCCAAAGATTCCATGTAAGTATTGCCGGATATCTCAATAATGTCCTTTATAGCCAAATATTTCAATACAGGGTCACATCTTGCATATAGTTGTCATGTTCTTTTAGTCTCCATCAATCTGGAACAGTTCCTCAGTCTTTATTTAAAACTTTTTCAAGAATTTGAGGCAGTTGTTTTGGAGAAAGTCTTGCAAATTAGGACTTTGAGGCTCTCATTGTGGATATAGCTAAGAAGTATAGGTGTACGTGTGTGAATACCCACCTTTACAATCCTCTGTTTCTCTGTCTCAAACCATGAGTTATTATACTCCAATTCCATTGGAACACTAGAGTGTCTTTCCAGTGTTTTCTCTTTCTGGATGTGTAACTCCCTTCCCCAACAGTGAGAAACCCAGCTGCTGTTATCTTCTCCCTTCTTGGGACCCATCTCCATAACCTCCTGTGACGCCATCTTTCTCACTGTGTCCACCTTGCTTGCACAGACCTGGGTCCTAGTGACCTTTGAAAGAAAAGAAAGGCGGCAAACAGGCAGACCAGTTGGCTTCTAGCTCCTTTGTATGTCGGCCTCTAACTATGGATTCAATTCCATGTGAATATCTGTCTCTTTCAGTGTCTTTTCACTCCCATGTTGTGATTGGCCTGGAGGTACCTGAAAGTATCTTCTTCCCCTTCCCTTCCTGTCACTGGTTTCTGGATTTATACCGTTTGTGAGTCATTCCCTTGCAGTCGAGCACTGACTGCCCTCTTGGAACTGTGAACATCACTGAGTGCAGCCTCCTTGCGATACTGTGTGATTTTTCACGTCACAGATCTCATTTTACAGCCTCCCTTTTAAAACTCTCACTGACTTCTCACTTACAGTAGTGTTTTCAAACTTTTCATTTATTTTATGTTAGAAGCAGATGTTCTCTTTCGAATGACATCATAGGTGGTGGAGCAATTTAGAACATGTAAAAGCAGGCCTCTTCCTTTTAGCAAGGCAGCCTCTCAGGGCATTCTGTGAGACCCACCAGTCTACAGGGGGAAATTTTCTGCTTTGAAATTGGTCCTCAGTTGCATGGAATTGATTTTACCTTAATCATTGATTCACAACATGCTCTTATCATTAGTCTAAGAACGGCCTGGTGTTCATTTATTTATTTATTTGTTTAGTGGTTTAAGAATGTACTCAGCGCCTACAAACCCACCACCCCAAGCAAATCTAGCACCTTAATTGACATTAACCACATGACTTTCCACACCACCATGCCCCCCCTTGGTATCTCCCAGCTGAAAAACCACCATCCTGAATCTTGTGCTCATCAGTCCTTTGCTTTATTTTTTAATAATTTCAGTGCCTCTCTGTATATCTCTATTAAGTATACTTTTATACGTTTTTAGAAGTAGAAAGCGTACTTCTCATTGGTTTTAACTTGATAAAAATTATAATTAAGTTTTTTTCCACCGAATAGTACATTGCTAAAATTCATTCAGTTTGTTTTATATACCGTTTTAGTTAATTTGTTTTGACTGATGTATAATATTCCATTGGGTGAATGTACCGCAGTTTATTCTTCCAAAGATGGGCATTTACTCTCGTTCTAGCTTTTTCCCTTCCGAGCAGTGCTACTATAAACAGTTCATGATGTCTCTTCTTGTAAATGTGTAAGCGTGTGTTGGGTATTTATCTATGTATACGACATATGCTATATATATAATATATGTAATTAGTTTGTTCCAGTACGGAATTTCTCAAATGTGACATTATTGGCATTTTGGTCCTGATAATTCTTTGTTTTGGAGGCTGTCCTGAGCAGTGTAGGATATATAGTGGCATACCTGGCCTCTACCCGCTAGATGCTGGAAGCATCTGCAACCCAGTTGTGACAACTGAAAATAACTCCAGACATTGCCAGACATCCTCTGGGAGGGCAAAAATCACCCCTGGCTGAGAAGCACTGCTTTCAAAGCTAGAGCCAAGGTAGTTTTTCGAAGTACCAATTGATATACGCATCAGGAATGTTAAAGAGATCCTCTGCATCTATACCCTTTGCAACACTTGCTTTTGTCAGCCTTTTGAATTTTTGCCAGTATTCTTTAGCATGGTATTCTTTAGCATGGCAGCTTAACCATAGCTATCTGTTCTCATCACCAGCTTCTGCCTTAGTCCTATGCTGTGATGACCAACCTAGTCTCCATTGGTTAAACTGGACCAATATACTTCTTTATTTGTTCACCCTGCAAATAGTTAAACAGCAACTTTATGCCAAGGCAGGAAGATGCACACCAGGCAAAAGCTACAGGGGTAGTAGAAATAGATATGGTTCCTCCTCTCATGAAGCTTACCCACTGGTGGAGAAAACAGACATTAATCAAACTGCCACCCTGTTTAATGTGAAGGAAAAGGAATGGAGTGCTAAAGACCGATAATCTGGTGATTTGACTCAGTCAGCGATACAGAGAGGAATGGAGAGGACAACTATTTTTGGAGGGCAGAGAGTGAAGGGATTGTGGCATAAGGTGATGCAGGAGATACAGATGAGTGTCAGACCATGGAGGACCTTCTTGGCCATCCATGTTCAGGAGTGTGGATATTAGCAGAAGAATCATGGCAGACTGTTGGTACTAGTCGGCTCAGGCTGCCATAGCAGAATGTCACAGACTAGGTGGCTTAAACAACAGCAATTTATTTTCTCACAGTGCTAGAGGCTGGAAGTCCAAGATCAGGGTGCCATTAGGGCTAGTTTCTCTGGAGGCCTCTCTTCTTGCATGAGGTTCAAGATAAGACTAGCTTATGGGTGCATTCTTGCTGTGTCCTCACATGGCCTTTGCTCTGTGTCTGCACACTCCTGGTGTCAGTTCCTCCTATTATATGGACACTGGTCGTATTGGATTAGGACCCCAGCTTATTACTTCGTTTAACCTTAACTAACTCCTTAAAGATTGTATCTCCAGACATGGTCACGTGGAAGGTTAACGTGTATTTGCCACTGAATTTCTATGAATCTGAGAGGGACACAATTCAGTCCATAACACCATTGAAATAGTTGAAGTAAGGAAATACCTTGATCAGTTGTTTATTTAAAAAAAAAAAAAAAGGAAAAAGATCATTTCACTCCAGTATGAATTGGAAGAAGGCCTGGGTGGATGAAGGAAAATAGTAAAGAAACCACTGTGGAAAACCACTTGAGGGTTAGGGTCGCGAGGACCAGGATGGTGATAGAGATGGAGAGAGGGGATGTGATGATTTAGAAGCTAAAATTGACCTGATGTAATGATGGAGAAAGACTGACAAAGAAAGGGGTGACAGTGACAGATTCCATATCTTGGCTTTGGGCAACTAGCTGCATCATGGTGTCACGTGATGAGTTGGAGGCTGGTTGAGAAGAACTGACAGAGCTCCAGAGTCGGGCAGATGTGTGGAGCATGTGTCTGGGACTTGGATCAGGTACTCTCCTTTGCCTGGAATATTACCCCCCACCACCATTTATTTCTCTCTTCTTGTCCGTCTTAAAAACTTCTACTCATCTCTCAAGACCCACATTGGATGTTGCTCCTTTTCCTCAGACCCGTCTTTGATTTTTGTCCCCTCCCCTCCCCCTCATCACATTCTGCATTTATGGCTATCTGCAGTTATTCCTTGCTTATCCCAAATGGACTGAAGACACAGTACTTATTACGTCAGTGCAGATATTCTTTTTCTGGATCTTGTCTTATCCCCAGATGGGTAGTTCCTCTAGACCAGGAATATGTTTGGATCACCCTTTGACTTCTAGAGTTTATCAGTGTCTTCCGAGGAGGTAAATAAAATGCGTTATTCAGGTTGTTTTCATTGCGAAGGGAGAAAATTTGTAATCAGAAAAGGAAAACTTGTAATCAGCTGTTTGGGGAAATTAGCCCCCATTCACAACCTACTTTGCTGACCTCTTTGTCTGTTCTCTGCTCAGCCCTGGTCTGGCCACTGGCTATCTCCCTTCTATTAGAGGTGGGTAGGCTTGGTGCCTGGAAGACTTCCTTTGTGGATCCTTTGTTCCTACCCTAGTCTGTCTGTCTCTGCTTCATTAATTTATTCATCCATTTACTCACTGATTTATTCCTTTATTCAATAATTCAGTCCTTCATTCAGTATTTGTTAAGTAATAGGCCCACTTCTAGGTTCTGAGAATATAGCAGAGGAAAAAAAAAAAAAAACCAGATTAAAATATCTGCCTTCTTGGGAAGAATCAGACCCAAAAGCTGAGCAAAGTTTTGTCAGTGATTCCCCAGTGCCATGAAGGGTGGGGTCATCAGCTTCATCATTCTCCCTAGCAAAATTGTGGAGAAAACGGGAAGGGGTATAAAGAGAAGAGGTGATGGTAGAAGCTCTGGAAGGAAAAGAAAATGCAGATTTCCAGGATGGTGCTGTGGGGAAAGTTGAGTGTTTATCTTTGGAAGTCATTTCACAGAGCCCAGAAAGTGCTACCTGCCCATATGTGTCTTTAGTTAGACGACATTTCCCCCTTCTCTGGTATTTGAGATTCTAATCTGTGCAAAGTATCAGGTCAGTCTAAATAATCTCTAAGGTGCTTCACCTTTTATAATTCCTCATGTCACACCTGTGGACACATTGCAAAGTGAAAAAAGAGCATGGGTTTATTGTGTATATAAACCCACGCAGTAAGATACAGGAGAGCCTAGGAGTTCCCTGGCGGTCCAGTGGTTAGGACTTGGCATTTTCACTGCCCAGGGCCTGGGTTCGATCCATAGTCTGAGAACTAAGATCCCACAAGCCATGCAGTTCAGCCAAAAAAAAAAAAAAAAGGGCACAAGAGAGCCTAGAAATCCCATATATTCATCATTTACATTAATTTCAATATTTGCTTCCAAACAGCTAACCATCCAGCTCACTTCCTTCATTAGTCCTTCATTCCTAGTTCTCATTTAAAGTCGGATGAAAAGTAATCAACTCACGTTAAAACAATTAAGCTTTTTTAAAAAATAAAAACAAAACAAAAGCTCCCGCTGCAATGATGCAATAAGAATTAAGAAAGGATGTATTTGCAATTCATTGAAGCATAAAGCTGAATTGAGTATGGAAGTGCCTATATTTATTGGAACGTATGGAAAGACTGCTAGTTAAGGCATTAATTCTTAAACAAAGGGCTGCCGTCAAGGTCCTGAAATACATAGCATATGTTCAGAAGTAAAAGGAAGCCCAAACTAGAAAAATTTAAATAATCTAGACTCCTCAAAGAAGACATAAATATGCATTTGCCCACGTTCTTTGAGAAGTGAGGTGAATGCCTTCAAGCTCTGAATCAAGAATGTTGACATTCTCTACCCAGTCTTGTTAATTCAGATGTAATTTAATACTTTGCCCCTCATAGTATAAATCTCCCCGTCTGTTTATTTTACTCGCTAATGTTGATTTCAAAAATAAATATACCAGGAAGCATACTCTATGATAATTTAGGGGGGGAAAAAAGACCTTTCCATTAGGGAAGTATAATAGAAATAATACATCCTATAAATCTGTTTCTTGGTGATGCATAACCTATAATGGGAACCTTCAACCTAGCACCTTATTACAATAGTCTTTACTTGACATGACTTAGTGTGGCTTGGTACAGTTCCCCAAACCCTGACTTTCTCATCTCTGGAAGCACTGTTACTCAGGGCAGATTACATAACGTCACAGATAAACTCTGTGGGTAGTCACGTTAAGGCTATTTCATGAGAAGTGATTAGTAAGATCAGGGTTCTTGCAGATAACAGAATATACTCGTGCTGGTTGATCAGGACAATAATCACAGAGCATTAGGTAGCTTACAGAATTTCTAGGAGGACCAGAAACTAAGCTTAGAGCTACATAACCAAGATCATGTGGCCGGGAGAAATGCCCAACCACAACATGGAATGTTCTCAATGAAACCCCACTCTTGCCCTTCATGTCACTTGGTACCACTGATGTTGGGGAGTCCCTTGAGAGCTGTGCCCAGAAGAACCGTACACCTTCCCCATCATGCCTGGCACAAGGTCCACTCACTCTGCATGCTGCCACCTTCCCATACTGCTCATGATTGGCTTCCAGCGTCATGGAGCTGTGTGTCAGTCTGGCCGAGCCTAGGTCACCTACACACCTCACTGCATGGGCATCGTGGGAATGTCGTTTTCTATTGACAGGAAATCCTGCCAGCAAGGGACTAGAGTGGGAGCTGCGGGAGCCAACCTGCCCTAGGTGAGTACCTTTATCATGACGTTTACCTATTTTTGGCCCATCACCCAACTTCAGGTTCTGAAAACCAAAGAATTGATCCACAGGAAAGGAAGCGATTCATCAGTGTTAAACTTTACGGTACTTGATATACTTTGGAGATATTTGTAAATACAGTGATATGGAGAGGTATTAGGGAAAGTACTCAGCTCTTAGAAGTCACAGGTTCTAGATGCAGATATGTCATTTTCTATCTAGTGATATTAGACATTCATTTATTCAGCACATTTTGAAATCTTTTGTCAGACTGTTACTCGATATATACAGATGAACGTAACACAGCCTTGTTTACTGGTAGAGAAAGTAAGTAAATAAATAATTGCAGATCAGTGTGATAGGTGTTAAAATGTGGGGTAAGAATGGTAGCATGGGGGCTTGCAGGAAGAAAAGCTTGTGCAGTCTTGGGGTGCCAGGGTCGACTTCCTGGTCCTGTTGGAAGTTAAATCTAAGCTGAAACCCAGATGCCAAGGTTGAATAAGAATTAGGCAAAGGCGGCTTTTGTATGTGCTATTTCCTTTCTCCAGAGCACTCTCCCAGGGAACACAGGTGACTCAAGGGATTTGAAACGTGTATACAAAGGTCCCGTGTTGAGAAGAAGTAGAGAGTGTTTGGGAAAAAGCCAGCACTGCCACTGGGTGGTGTGAAGTGGGCTAGGGGGTCAGGAGATTAGTCTGGAAAGGCAGTAGGACCAGTTCAAGGGGGACGTTGTATGTCAGGTTATAGAGTGTGTACTTGACCAGCTATTTAACCTCTCCTAAACCTAACTTTTTTTTTTTTTTTTTTTTTTTGTGGTATGCGGGCCTCCCTCTGCTGTGGCCTCTCCCGTTGCGGAGCACAGGCTCCGGACGCGCAGGCTCAGCGGCCATGGCTCACGGGCCCAGCCGCTC
>NC_041231.1:12645903-12669762 GCF_002837175.3 Physeter macrocephalus
GCGAACCCGGTTCCCCTGCATCGGCAGGCGGACGCGCAACCACTGCGCCACCCGGGAAGCCCTCATAACTTTTTATTTTAGCCGGAGCTCTCTCAGCTCAACAAACAACCCCCTCCCCTCCCCCTCCCCCCCACCAGAAAAAAACCAGAGGGAGAATAAGAATTTATTAACTTGGGAAAGATAAGTCACAGGATCCAAGGAGGACATTCAGGAAACAGAAGTAAGCAAGCTTTGGAGGCTGGAACACCAGGATTGAAGATATTCCAGGCATGGATTCATATCTCTCTCTCTCTGCCTGTCTCTCTCTTCCTCTTTCTGTTTCACTTTTACTTGTTCCTATTTGGCTTCACTCTAATGATAGACTTTCCTGATATGTCAGATTAGATGGCATCCAACGTCCTGAAAGTCACATCTTCTAGCCAAGATATCCTACAGGAAAGGGATCCTCTTCTCTGTTATCTGTAAGCCAACCTTCGGGAAGCACTCCGATTGTCTCTACTTGTTATATGACTATCAGTTTCAGTCACTTAGCAAAGGGGATGGCCCACCCTAATTGGCTATACCTGGATCACATGCTTTCCCTGGGGGATGGGTGGATAGAGTATTTTGTGATTGACTGCTTCATTAAAATCTTATTTTATTTTTTTTTTTTAAAGAAGATGTTGCGGGTAGGAGTTTATTAATTAATTAATTTATTTTTGCTGTGTTGAGTCTTCGTTTCTGTGTGTGGGCTTTCTCTAGTTATGCTTAGCGCCTCTCTTGTTGCGGAGCACAGGCTCCAGATGTGCAGGCTCAGTAGTTGTGGCTCACGGGCCTAGTTGCTCCGTGACATGTGGGATCTTCCCAGACCAGGGTTTGAACCCGTGTCCCCTGCATTAGCAGGCAGATTCTCAACCAGTGCGCCACCAGGGAAGCCGTAAAATCTTATTTGATAGACAGTTTCTCTTCCAATGAGTAACATGGCTGTTAATAGTTCTGTGTTTATATACTTGTAGCTTATTATTCCCAGCAGATGTTACATATTCAGTACATTTACTGTGGGAGTAGTATACACTTCCTGACCCATTGATATCAAGTTTGGCTATATGATACGTAGTACTTCTCTCTTTGGGAAATGTGTACTTCTTTACTGCGTTGGTATCATATTTGGAGCAAGAAAGAAAACTTGGTTGTTGAAAGCCCTTGAATTTTAGGAGTTTGTTATAGCAGCATTACTGAACCTAAGCTGACCAATATAAACACATTTTCCTCAAATATTTACATATTAAACCTATGGAAGAACTCTGTTGGCTCTGCTGTCCAGACCTTGAGCCAATCGCTGTCATTGGAGGGGGCAGAAATATGATTAGCTAGCTCAGGAGGTCACATGTACAATTCTTTGATCAATCAGGAAAGGTTTAGTGATTGTGAGTTGGATGTGGGAAGTGCTCTTTTGGCGCCATTAGGATTTTATTGTATGGCAGCCAGGGTTGGGGAGGGGGAGGAGAGTAGAGGGATATAAGCCTCAAGAGGAAAGGGAGCAGAAGCTGCTAAACACAGTGTATCCACTAGGATTTCCTCCTTCCTCATCTTTAGAATTCCAGAAACTTCCCTACCTACCTCTCAGAGTTGCTAGTTCCTTTCTCCCTGTGCACAGAAGTTTGTGGACACGTGACACTGAAAAGGTTTCTGGGAATAGAAAGAATAGAAAGAGAAAGACGATTTCATTTGGAGGGCAGAAGTCTATTTCCTACTTCTCTTCCAGGAGGCCGGTGCCACTGTGTGCTTTTTATCTTTTGATTTATATCAGAGACTAAGTGAGCATTTCATCTTCTTTTATAAACATCGTTCACCCATTTTAGTTCCCAGAAGGCTTGATAAAAGTGAAAGCTGAACCTGAAAGAAAATAGAGCCATAGAGCCACCCTTTCAGCTGAATAAATAGACCCCTGCTCTGTATCCTGTCCCAGACCTGCCTTTACCTCACCTCGAGACTGGACCCGCCTGGTGGGGGGGTGGGTAGTGTTATCCACACGTTTATGACCATCTTACCTTGGTGGCAGGCATTTCCTTTGTGCCTTACAGAAATCTTCCAGACTGATTTGGGGCCACTGGTTTGTGCTTCCATTTGTAATCAGGGAGAAATTATGCACTAAACCTGTTGCAAACATCATTATTTAATTAATATCTGGGCCCTTGTGACATAGGACTACATGAACATCACCTATTATCTTGTATTGTTGAGGTCTAATGTCTACCAAATGCATTTCCCTGGGCACTGCCTTTGGGATTTTAAACCTGAATTGAATTATTATTGGTAAAGTATGAATGAGGACTCCCCCCACAGACTAGCCCAGTATCTGTAATAATCAGGGTCACGCTTGTTGTCGCTTATTCTCAAGCACAGGTGATCGGATGACACAGAGTCCTCAGTGCCATCTCATGTCCAGTGTTGGATTGTTCCTTTTTGAAGCCTGGTGGGTCCACTACTGCTTACTGGGACAGAGCAGGTAAAACAGAAGGAATATGTCACTGTATCTTGTATTATTAATGATGTTCATGTCGAACTCATATGGGAGCTAAAATTTCCAGGACTGTTGCATTTCTACTTATTTCATCCACCTTGGAGAACTGAAACATGGTGAATACAACAGGTTTTTACCTGTGCTTAACGGAAAACAGTATATTAACTCTACATCCTTTATTTTACAAATGGAGACCTGAGGTCTCCAGGGAGAGTACGTTCCTTTGTGAGGTGGAACTGAGGATTAGTAATGGTGGAGCTGGGTCACTGTCTGGTTTCTTTGCCTCTTCTTTCCGCTGCACCAGCATTTGCCAAAGTGCGGGGCTTCTCTTGGTGGTCCTTGAGATGGGTTCAGAGGGCCCCGTGCTGAAGCAGTCACTCCCTCTTCAATTCTCTTTCAGCCTTACAGGCTCCAAGGAAATGGTTTTAGTTCAATGTCAGACCGTACCTCTGCTGAACACTTGCTAATGTTCGTGTGACGGAGACAGTGAGCCTCATTAAATTCTGCTAGATTTAACGGCATAGCTTTGTTTCCATTGAATTTATTTTCACAGTTACTGTCTCTGTATGAGAATTGATGCTGCTTTTATATTTGCAATAGGTATATAAAGTTACTTTTTTTAAATAGGAATTTTAAAAGAAAGTGAGTTGATTCAAAGCAAAACATTAAGAGATAAAGGTGGCATGGGGATATGGTAACAAATTTTCTCTAGCGCTACAGTTTAGGAAATATGGGGCTGGATTACATTGCTTTACAAATAGGCTTTGGAAACAACTGGGCACCAGTCTTCACCAAGTTTGCTCCCTCCCTCCTTTCCTTCCTTCCTTTCTACTTTCTTAAGCCGCGGTCTAATTGC
Source organism: Physeter macrocephalus (assembly GCF_002837175.3). NCBI lineage: Eukaryota > Metazoa > Chordata > Mammalia > Artiodactyla > Physeteridae > Physeter > Physeter macrocephalus. The sequence continues at coordinate 12,649,263 of NC_041231.1, forward strand.
TTTTCTGATTGGCTGAATTCTGTGCAGTCTTGGGCTACTTTACATGGGCCTCTCAAGGTAACTGTCATCTCTATTGTACCTTTAAGTAAACAAATATGCAAGCAAGCAAATAAACCAACAAAAAGTCCAACAACCTTGAAATACGGTGGTTTTGCTTTACTTTTAAAAATGTGCATGCTGGGGCTTCCCTGGTGGTGCAGTGGTTAAGAATCCGCCTGCCAATGCAGGGGACACGGGTTCAATCCCTGGTCCGGGAAGATCCCACATGCTGCAGAGCAGCTAAACCCATGCGCCACAACTACTGAGCCCACGCGCAGCAACTACTGAAGCCTTCATTCTAGGGCCTGCGTGCCGCAACTACTGAGCTCGTGTGCTGCAACTACTGAAGTCCGGGCGCCTAGAGCCCATGCTCCGCAACAAGAGAGGTCACCGCAATGAGAAGCCCGCGCACCGCAACGAAGAGTAGCCCCCGCTCGCCACAACTAGAGAAAGCCTGCGCGCGGCAACAAAGACCCAACGCCGCCAAAAATAAATTAAAAAAAAAAATGTGCGTGCTGATTGGAACATAGAGAAAAGGAAATTTGTGAGAAGAACCTTGCTTCTCAGGATCTGCATCTCTCTGTCTTTCAGGCATAGGTCCTCATAGCAGCCCCCTGGACAGGTGTGTCTATCGTGAAGGATGACTGGACAGAACAGTGCCTCTGTCGGGTCTTCCTGAAGCTTTCAGAATGCTTGCCAGCCCTCAAGGGATAGGGGTCGCTCATCTGTTTTCAATAAGAAAGGCGTGTTAGGTTGGCCCCTGCGATGGTGGCAGCACCAGAACACAACTTCTGATCATGCCCAGGTAGCTCCTGCTCCTGGAATGCTCCGTTTGCCATGCTTAGTGGTAAGCACGGGGCACGTGATATCTTGTACGATCCTCTCAACACCTCTAGAGGCTTCTCTTCTTCTTTTACAGCAGTGGAAATGGAGGGCCCACTTGCTCATAATATTTGCCCTTGTTTTCCAAGGACTTCATCCTTACACATAAAGCATGGCTACAGTTCCTAGATTCTGTGCTGAGGATTCACTTACCACCCACATCTAGGCTCTCATTAGTTAAGCAGTTTACTGAGTGTTTACTATGTTCAAGCGAGCTGGGATACAGAGATAAGTCATGCAGCCAAACTCTCAGTGATTCCCTGGCTGGTCCAGGACACATGCATATAAACAGATCCGTCATGATACTGTTTGGGGGTGTGGTTTGATAGAGGAAGGCAAATAGAACTGGACCTTGCAGAGAGAAGAAAGGTCAGGTGAAGAATAAAGGAGGAGCAGGCAAGGCACCAACGTGTATAGACTTCCCATGTCCAAGAGGCTTCACTAATAATGAGGATAACGCCTGTTTTTTGAATGTCTACCGTATGGTTGACGTGGCATTGGGGACATCACATCCTTTAACTCATTGGAGACTTTAACAGGTATAGGGTAGCTATTAGCGTACCCAATTTTTATAAGAAACTGAGAGTTGGATTTGTGAGTCGAAGCTGTCATTTCAGAAAGAAGGCACACCTGGGTGGAAGCAGGGAGCTGAAATTTACATTACTATATAGTTGCTGATGTGATTGAATGAAAGTAGCTTCTGGAGTCTTCTGTGGAGATGCAGGCTGAGGCCACATCCCAGCCTTCTGGAAAGGATTAATTAGCGTGGGTTTGGAGAGTGGAGAGCAGCAGGGTGAATGATGTGTGATCTCAGAATAAAGGGACAACATGAGTGGTGTATGCACGAACAGTGACCAACAAATGGCTCCATGAGACAAAATAAAGCTCCCTTGAGCCCCCCCCCATTTCAATCCTGACCATTTTACATCCACATTAGTCTTAATCCACTGACAGTTCCTCATGTCTTCCGTCTACTCCTCCTTCAATACATTTTCCACACATGCACCAACTTTTCCTTTTTCTTTCAAAAGTATGGTGTTGACCCTTTTACTTCCCATTTACCATAACCTGGAGTCTAAGCTTCTGATACGAATCCTTGGTCCTTTTTCCTTTCACTATTAAATGTAATTCTCTAGTGTATCCTCAAGAAATTGGTTGCTTCTAAACATCACCCCCAATCACCATAGAAACACGAGTCAAACAAGCCTTTTCAACGTCATCATTTAATTTTCTCTTATTTCTAAAGACATGCTTTGGGATGCGCTTTGCCTTGACTTGACAGACGTCATAACCTGTGATTGAAAGTCTAATCTTTTTATACTTGCAGTTTCCCAAAGGTGATTCCTATGATCTTGGCAAAGATGGTGAATTAATTTCCATGCCTTAGAAGGGAACATATGAACCATATCCTTCCGACTAATATATGCACCATCAACAAAATGAACGCCCACTCTGAGGGGTGGCCTCTGGTTGTCCAGCTCTGCGCAGCACAGGATAGGTAAATCTACCTGATTCGGGGTAATAATAGGGAACAATTTTGCCCACAGATTAAGGCTGTATTCTCCAAAGAGCTTTCTCAGTAATAACTTTAAGATTCTGATTTCTGTCTGTCAGTGTCTCTTATCTTAATTCTCATGTGGTTCCTGTTCTAGTCATTTGCTTATTTTTCCTTAGATTCTTGCTCATTTCCCTCTCTTGATTACCGGGTCCTGACCCTTCAAACTACATTTCCAACTTTGTTGATGACGGATTCTGGCTGACTGAGTAAGGATATGTACTAACAGGGTATTGGAGAATAGGAGGAAGGAAGAAGCCAGGGTATTTTCCCCTCTCTCCCTGCTTGGGACAGTGCTTCCAGCCATGGTTGCTGCAGACAGTCCTTCATTCCAGCTTCCACCACCCAGCTGGCCCCTCTGGGGATAGGTGCCTTCCAGAAAGCTCCAGTGTAATTCTTGTTCCTGCTGAAGGTACCGTCTCCTGGGCTCCTCTGACACTCTCCTCCTCTGTCCCTCCAGTCCTAAAGGAGGTACTGGCTTCCTCCGTATGCTGATCTCTGTATCGCTAACCCTTTCTGTGTTTGCTTTTTTTTTAGCTCCTCTAACATTGTTGTAACTAGTTCCCCATTTTCAGTCCTCTCTGCTCAACTACCTGGTACAGGTTTTGTTCTCCTGCCTGCACTCTGATGGATACAGTTCCAAATTCAGAAGGGAAAAAAGGGACTCAATATTTTACTGATTACGTGACGTGCCGTCAGTATCCAGTCTAAAATCCAGACCCCTACATGTACTTATAGTCCATTTGCATGCCCTATTAGTGGACTAGGAAAAATGGATAAGATTAATGATCTGAACACAAAAGGGTTAATACGGATACTGTTGGAGAATATTTATATAATCTGGGTGAGAAGACCTGCAAATCTTCACCTCATTTTACAGCTGAAGACACTGAAACTCAATGGGGCTTTGCAACACATCTAAGAATAGAAACGCCCCTAGAATTTCAATCCTAAAAAAGCAAGAGCCTTGCTTGTCTTGCCTACTGCTGTGTCTTCAGGACCTAGAAATACTTGTCACATGGTGTCGTGTTCCAGGTCACAGTGGCAACAAATGGTAGGGCGAGAATTCACGTGTAGTGCACCTAGCCTGTTAGCTTACTGTTTATCATTAGTGGCTTCACAGGGATCTCAGGTGGCCGAAGCGGAGGCACATGGAGTTGTAGGGACGTCTGCGGGACGGTGAGTGAGGACGTCACAGCCACAGCGGTGACGTCGAGCAGGACTAGTTAGGACGTGATAGGCTCTGGTTACCTTGGCAGTGAGGTACAGATGCTCAGTGGATGAGAAAGCGCCCAACTTCGGCAAATGTGACCTTACAAGAAATACCCAGAGCCTGTCATACAGAGTGAAGTTAAGTCAGAAGGAGGAAAACAGATATCGTATATTAACGCATATATGTGGAATCTAGAAAAATGGTACAGATGATCTCATTTGCAAAGCAGAAATAGAGACACAGACAAAGAGAACAGACATATGGAAACCAAGGGGGAAGAGGGGGTGGCATGAAATGGGAGATTGGGATTGACATATATATGCTACTATGTGTAAAATAGGTAACGAATGAGAACCTACTGTAGAGCACAGGGAACTCTACCCGGTGCTCTGTGGTGACCTAAATGGGAAGGAAATTCAAAAAAGAGGCGATATGTGTATACAAATGGATGATTCACTTTGTTGTACAGCAGAAACTGACACAGCAGTGTAAAGCAACCATACGCCAATAAAAAAAATATCCATAAGGGTGTAGTAGAGACGAAGAGACATAGAAAAATATTTGTCCCACCCAAAAATGCAAAGTAGACCAGAAAATAGATTAGTATCTCTAAATTAAAAGATAACATTGGAGCCTGCTAACACAAGGTGAACACTCTACTTTGTCTCATGCTGCTTTCTTTTGTTATTTCAGGGTTATTTGTAGAGTTTGCTCCTTTTTGCTGCATTCTAATCATGGAGGAAAAGTGGCATAAAGAAAGCAAAAGTACCGCAGCGGCTCCAGAATATAAAATATATACATACGTATCAAAGAAGTGAAGGCAACCAGATCTGCCTTCCAGTCAACATGATCACAACTGGGCTATTTTATAAGTTAAAGTTTTCTCAGTGAGGACGTAAAAAAAAGGAAAGACATTGCATTTTTAAAGTAAATGATGATAACAAAAGCATTTTTCTCTTAAGCAATATTCAAAGCTGTGCAAGACCCTCTGGACCTGAGGAAGCCCACAGATTTTTAGTATATTGAAATATTTCTATATTCTTATCACAAGCCCCCCAAGGCCCTCCTCTTACTGCTCCTGCCTTTCCACCAGGTTCCAGAACCACTGGGGCCTCCAAAACCCTGCTTCATCATCTGTTTTAATTGGTCAAGGCTCAGTCTGTATTGCTTGTGAAGTCTTTTTTTTTTTTTTTTTTTTTTTTTTTTTTGGCCGTATGCGGGCCTCTCACCGCTGCGGCCTCTCCCGTTGCAGAACACAGGCTATGGACGCGCAGGCTCAGTGGCCGTGGCCCACGGGCCCAGCCGCTCCGCGGCACGTGGGATCCTCCCGGACCGGGGCACGAACCCGTGTCCCCTGCATCGGCAGGCGAGAACACAGGCTATGGACGCGCAGGCTCAGTGGCCGTGGCCCACGGGCCCAGCCGCTCCGCGGCACGCGGGATCCTCCCGGACCGGGGCACGAACCCGTGTCCCCTGCCTCAGCAGGCGGACTCTCAACCACTGCGCCACCAGGGAAGCCCCGCTTGTGAAGTCTTTTGAATGTCATCTCTGGAAGCATTTTTTACAAAAAGCAGAACTAAATAATAATTGCGTGATAGAAACCTTACCTCTACACGGTCCCTAGATGTTATTAGTTTTGCACTAAGTGTACTGTTAGGGATTGAGTTTGTCCCCCCAAAATTCATACGTTGAAGCCCTAAAACCCCCATTGTGACTGTATCTCGAGATAGGATCTTTAATTAAAGTTAAATGAGGTTATATAGGTGAGGTCCTAATTCAATAAAACTGGAGTCCTTCTAAGAAGAGGAGGAAACGCCAAGAGTGGTTGCACATAGAGAAAAAGGCCATCTACAAGCCAGAGAGAGAGGCCTCCCCAGAAACCAACCCTGCCAGCACCTTGACCTTGGACTTCCAGCCTCCAGAACTGTGTGAAAACACATTTCTGATGTTGAAGCCACCCACTCTGTGATGTTCTCTTACGGCAGCCTGAGCAAACTAACACAGGCAGTAATGAATTTAAAAGGGAACAACGTTTTCTTTTCATCAGCTGAAGAAGGGTGAGCACCTAGAAATAACAATAGGTCTGTATTATCCACCTTACTGTATCAAGACCCTGCAGGGGCAGTGCTGGGCCTGAGCAACATCTAATGGTAGAAAGCAGCATGATGCCAAACCCCAGGCCGCTGAGATATGTTTTCTTTCAGTAGGTGATGTAGCTCTGCATGTCCTTATTACCTTCTGCTTGCATCCATCAAGTGTTCCAATAATGAAAATTCAGTGATAGCTCTGACAGAAAGGACATATCCCCCTTGAGAAGGAAGGGCCATCCTTGATTTTCTGACGATAGCCTTTCAACCTACACTTTAACATATAATTCTTGGCATCCCAACATGTCTTTTCATTTTTTTAATACTGATTTGGCTTTATATACGCCCGCCGATACGGATTAGGCGATATTAACTAGCATCTTCCCTGGGACAGTTGCTCAGAGTTTTATTCCTCCCTTGTGTATGATATGTAAGTTGTGCGTGTAAACATATATTCATTGTGATATATAGTGAGCGTTTACAGTTTGAAAGCCTCTGTGCTAGTTCCGAAATGAATCAGATGCTTGCTCTTTAGTGGGCAGTGTGCGTGCATTCCAGATGTTGAAAAGAATTACAAAGAATCGTTGTGCTATCCAAACATTCATTCCCCATGGAACAGTACATTCTTCCTGTATCAGCCCTTTGCTTTTCCTCTGTAAGCATGTTAAGGCATCTTTTGGTGAGGGGTATAAATTATTTCCCAGAGTAGACACCCAAATGTGGGTTCCTAAGATCAAATTAGAGGTTCCCCAAGTTAACCCTGGGGCTTTATGAGGTTACTAAAAGGACTAGTTGCAAATGGCTGAATCCTATGTGTAATCCAATATGTAATATGATAATTATCCATTCAACTTAAGGACACGTATACAGTTTCCTCTTCAGTAAGAGGTCGTGAAAACCTTTGGCATGGACTGGTCAGAAATATCTTGTCTGCATTTAGCATTCTCTTTGTTCTCCACTGTTTATTCTGTGGTCTCTCTACTCTTACATCACACCATTCTTGCCCTGTCGTGTGTGCCTTCAGATGCCACGTTGACTTGTAAAACTCCTTCCTTATCCTCAGTCTTTTTATTTGCTCAAAACTCAGTTGAAGCACATTCTCTCATCAGTTGTATTGCTAGAAAGAGTTTGCTTTTTTCCACTTGCATGCTGTGAAGGGCCTACTGCTAGGTCCGTATTTCGTGGAAATGGCTTCTCTTTCGATCTGTGAGGTGATCTGTGAGTTGTGCAAGAGACTCACACCAAGGGAATGGATATGTGCCCATTTATTGCGGTGGAAAGGGTAAGTTGAGATTGGATCTGAGTTACAAATGTGTTCCCCCCCCCTCACTGGGCAAGCTTGGGAGCACCAGGAAACATGGGACATGCTAATTTTCATCCTGTCTGGTGGTGTAACTTACTGTAACCATTTCATGCCCATCTCAAATCGACATCTAATACCATGATAATGACGCCACATGGATCTTGCCGTGTTACAGCTCTGGTGCCCACTGTCTTAGCCCACATATGGAAACGTGGTCCAATATGTGCTCATAGAGATCTTTTCTGATACTCATTGAGTATCTACTCTGTTGTGACGGTTACAGGCAATTGTCCAGTCCACAGATATTTATTGCGTTTATTAAGCGTCTACTGTGTGCTGGGCATTGTTACACGTGCTAGAAGCAGTGCAGGGAAGAAGCAGCAGGTCCCTCTTCTCATGGATCTTACATTAGTTTGGATATGAATCAGCCTTACCGTGAAAGAAACACAGGGCAGGCTGACGGGGCACTCTGTAGTGCACTTTTACTAGCTTCAAATGTGGTACAGCACGAGGTAAAAATGTAAAGAAGAGTTGTGGGGATTAGGACGAAACTGGCTAGGAGCAGACTTTGGAGAGTCTTGAGCTGTGTGAGAGTTGTTGGTGCTTCTTTAGTGTTAAATTACTGTTATTCATGTCAGTGTTTTTAATATAAGGAAGTAATAAAGATGGTAACATTCAGAGCATTTTCTTGACCTTCACTTCGGTTGAAATCAGCAGATCGATCTGACAAGTGTCAGTAGTAACCGCTTTTTGTTTCTGAGCAATAGCGTTCATCTACATACACATCCATTGAGGCATATCTGCCTAAAATGAACACATATTTGCAGTTTCATGTTTTGAGTATATGCTCAAGTAGGAAGCAACATTCTGCCTTAATTTGGCATTGGTAAAGCAATCTGTTGTATGGTTGATCTTCCTGGAAATACTGCTTTTGAATTAATGTATATTTAAGAGAGACTCCTGGGAAAATGAAACAAAAAGCTGACATGAATGTGATAGAAAAATAAATGTATCCATTCTAGTGGAAGGAAGTTAACTAAGTATGAACTAAGTACGCTGTTTTTTCAGGATTGTAGACTAAAGAGGCAGTCAAAGAAGAGGATTGAAATAGAAAATATGAATTTAACTTAAAACTGTCAGTATCAGGGTAGAAAAGAGTCTAGGTCCTTTTCCCTGCAAACGCCACTCATCAAAATTTTTCGAAATTTTACGAGTAGGAAAGTGACTTATTCCAAGCACCGTCTTCTCCAGGATAGTACTTCAAATATTTGGGAATGGCTGTCCTAGCTCCTCAAAGCCATACATAATGTCAAACACGCACGCGCAGACACACTTCACAAGCTGAATCACTGCTGCTTTGACTAACGTATACAAGACATCATGTCATCATCGTAGGTCACTGAATATTCTCTATGGAGATACTGGCCTTTAATCACTGTGTTCCACAGATACCTGTCTATAGGCATTTCTAGAACTGTCTCTCTAGTATCCTACAATCTCATTCTTATTTCAGGTGTTCAACGTATTCATGGGTTTCTTATGGATAAAGTGCATTGATATTGCTTTTGAGTAAGAATGACTTGTAGCGAGGACGTGACATTGCTTCAGTAGGTTAAAAATATCTTGAGAGCCGTGAGACTCTGGTCCCTAACTTGGGAGGTTGGAGAGGTAGTTATGCAAAGGTAGACTTTTGAAAAAGGGGAAACTATTGCTTATCAGGGAATACAAAGAGCAGCTCGTTTGGGAAAGGGCCTGACACTGATTTCTCTTCGGTGGCACAGAGGCAGTTGGCCTGCAGTTTTCACACTGTACTTGGCTTGAATTGTTGGGGAAAAATAAAGTTGTTTATTGATTAGCATTTGGAAAACCAATTAGTACTTTGCTTGAAAGACAAAACAAGAGCACAGTGTCAGAACCAGATGTAAGCGTTGCCAGGAGTAACAAGCACCCCAGGACCAATAAGCTGGCCCTGAAATTCTGAAGAAACAGAGTCTGAATGGGAACTTGATTTCAGCCCGCACTCTGGGGTCTGAGTCCACAGTTTGGGGCCAGTTATTGCCTCTTTCTGATCACAGGACTGTATATTGATGTCCTATGCATGTTTCTTTGATAAACGTAATATTTTTTGTGTTTATTTTTATGACGTGCTCTTTGCACCAACTCTTCTTCTCCTAATCTCTTTCTTGGTAGCATAATGGAGAGAAAGTTGTCATAAACATAGAAAAAGATCAGGAAAGCAGCAATTTCTAAAACATACCACATGAACCACATCTCAGTTTAGTAGAGAGCCCTTAGTATGCTAATGTTACATGGGGGCTCTCCAAGACAAGAGAACTTAGGAGGATGGGCTACCTCCTTAATTTTTTCTCTTTTTTTCCTGTTCTGTTTGTCTGTCCGTCCATCCATGTATCCATCCATGCATTTAACAAACTTCTTTCATTCAATAAACTACTGTGTGAGACCCTGGGCAGGTAGCTGAGATGACGTACTGTTGGGATAGAGAAGAGAATCTTAAGGTTCTAAGTGAAAGAAACTTGGCCTAATCTTGGAGATTTTTCAGGACTTCTAATTTGGAGGGTTTGCCTGCTTATGTGAGATTTTAGTTTCCTGAGAATATTAAGAGGTGTTTTTCTTTCCTATTTGAATTGGAGGTGCCTTCCTCTTGGAAGTACTGACTGGAGTGGAACTTAGAGGCAGCTGAGTAGGCCTGGAGGAGACGAGACTTGGGCTGACACTCCAGTCTCAGTGGTGGTTCAGTCAACATTTTGAGTGCCAGGTCCTGAGGTATGGGGGTGAATGAGACACAGTCGTTGGACAACTCATAGAGCCCAGAGGCCGCCTGTTGCCCAGCCAGCTGAGCTTAACAGGGAAGTGAAAGTGAGCCAGAGAGAGACTCAGGGCACAAGTTCTCAACAACTGTTATTGTCTGAGCTTGTCAGATGGGGGCACAAAGATCGGGGACCCCTTGCCTTGTCCAGATGAGCAAGAACTGCACATAAGGATGATATAGCAGTGAATTCTCAGATCCAGCAGAAAACTCAGCCCCCAGCCAGCAAATCCTGGCAAAGGACATGCACGATGACTCTTGAAATGCAGTCTTTTCAAGCTGAGAGTTTCCTAGCAATAAAACAAAGTGAGGACCAGGGGCTTGCAAATTACAAAACACATGCAACTTCATCGTTATGAGCTTAAATAAGTCAGTAGCTAGAGGTCTTTCCAACTGTCAGAATCTTTATAAAGACAGGAATATCAGTTGTCCAGCCTAAGGGCTAAAGCAAAACTCCCCCATGTTCAACATGAGTCAGGGTTACCCAAAGACGTTCTCTGCCTCAGGAGGGAGAGGAGTGAGATCCACCACAGATCAAGATCATCTCCTGTGAAAGCGACACGTTACCTCTAGAGTCCACTGCATGTTTTATTAAAAATTTTTATTAGGTCACTACAACATGAGGTGCGCATATCAATCAAATTAGACCTCTTGGAAGAGTTTGGTTCTTGCTGAGCGGTTAACAGTGCTGTGGGTCTTGCTGAAATATGGTGGAAGTGGTGTCTTCTGAGCAACTGTGCGTGGCTGGGGAGAGGGCAGCTGCAAAGGTTTCTCAATCAGAAGAAATCTCTGTCTCCAAAATTTGGGGCTTGAAGACAGCCCTGTGCCTTTGATATCTCTGGGATTTTAATGTGTTTCGGTCTCCAGGACCCCATAAAGCATCTTGAAACGGGCTGTTGCCTGCTTGGTGTTTTTGTTGGGTTTCCGGAAAATCTGCCTTGTCCCTGCACACATCTCTGCTGGCTGAATCTATAATTCTACCCTCTCATCTTCAGTCTTTTAGCTGGAGGCTTTGGAGCCAGTGAAAATGCATGTGTGTCTTGGGTTTTTGTTAGAAAGCTATTTACTGGTCCTTAATAAATACGAGAGTATAAATGTGCTTCAGAACACTTCTCCACATCAGTAAACCCTCGACTTAAAAGTACGCATTGAGTTGTGCCAGGTACCTTGTTAGGTGCTTGGGGAAATGTAAAGAATCGAGCATAGGTGGCCCCTGACCTCTTATTGGGTTGGCCAAAAAAGTTCGGGTCTTTCTGTCATTGGAAAAACCCGAACGAACTTTTTGGTCAACCCAATAGCATTTCTCTATTTCAGTGGCTCTCACAATCCTTTTAAGCAGGGATTGACGAAACTAGAGCCCCTGGTGAAATCCAGAGGGCTGCCTATTTTTGTAAGTACAGTTTTACTGGAACATAATCACAGCCATTCGTTTACATATGTTTTAATGGCTACTTTTGCATTACAACTGCAGAGTTGAGTTGTGGCAGAAATGTTTACTGAATATTTGACCCTTTATAGGAAAAGCTTGACAACTCCTGCTTTAAAATTCTGGGAACTGGAGCCCCATCCCAAGATATTTTAAATCAGTAGACCTGTGGGCATGCAGACAGCCTTATATGCACAGAACTCGGCTGGGCCCACTTTTCCCATGAAGGGGTTCTCTCGGTTTTCCTTATCTGCCTTTGATTTTGCTTTTTTTTTTTTTTTTTTTTTTTTTTTAATTTTTTTCGGTACACGGGCCTCTCACTGCTGTGGCCTCTCCCGCCGCGGAGCACGGGCTCCGGACGCGCAGGCCCAGCGGCCATGGCCCACGGGCCCAGCCGCTCCGCGGCACGTGGGATCCTCCCGGACCGGGGCACAAACCTGTGTCCCCTGCATCGGCAGGCGGACTCCCAACCACTGCGCCACCAGGGAAGCCCCTAATTTTGCTTTTTTGAGCAGTTTCTCCTCTCCTTCCCGCTCCTTTCCAAGGGGGAGCGTTCTGCAGCCAGTTTCCTGTCCTCTGTAATTTTCCTTGGGCATTTCATCTCCCGACTTCTTCCACCCTCCTGATATTAACCATTCTTTGACGATGCCCTGGGAAATCTACATTTTCAACCCTCATTCTTCTCCTAGATTCCCTCCCTATGTTTCCATTTGCCTGGACTAGAGGGCCCTCTTCGCTCAAATTTATGTCTGAAACCAAATTCATCATCATTTCCCCCAAGCTAACTCACTTTCTGGACTTTCCAATTTTCTTTTATTGGTAACATCAATCTCCCTCCCTGAGGTCTTAGTCATTAATAATAATGATCATATTCATTTCAATTTTACCTCTTGGTCCTGAAAAACAACTCTAGTTGAAATCAGGACCTAAGGAGAAATAATGAAGGGCAGAGCTTTGTTAAAAGTTCACAAAGCTTACCTGATGTGTAGACTTCCTTAATTTTCCTACCAGAGAAACAAGGAGAGAAGGAAATTAACCATGGCCAGATACCCACAGCCAGCCAGGAACTGTGTAGGCTACTTTTTCTACATAATGCTCCCAATAATGCTATGAGTAAGTACTTTTATCCTCATTTTTACAGATGAGAAAACTGAGTCACACAGATTAAGTAACTAACCTTGCCAAATGTCATACAGCTAGTGGATTATGGTACTGATAGGCAGATCTAAGTTTTAAATATTATTTCCCATCCTTTTCTGGTATAGCAAACCCAGCTTCTACTCATGAAAAGTATTTTGGGATTTTATTGAGTGGATATATTTGCTGAATTTTCTTTTTATTTATTTATGTATTTTTAATTTTTATTGGAGTATAGTTGCTTTACAATGTTGTGTTAGTTTCTACTGTACAGCAAAGTGAATCAGCTATACATATACCTATAACCCCTCTTTTTTGGATTTCCTTCCCGTTTAGGTCACCACAGAGCACTGAGTAGAGTTCCTGTTGCTATACAGTAGATTCTCATTAGTTATCTATTTTATACATAGTATCAGTAGTGTATATGTGTCAATCCCAATCTCCCAGTTCATCGCACACCCCCACTTCCCCCTTGGTATCCATACGTTTGTTCTCTATGTCTGTGTCTGTATTTCTGCTTTGTAAATAAGATCATCTGTACCAATTTTTTCAGATTCCACATATATGCGTTAATATATGATATTTGTTTTCCTCTCCATGACTTAACTTCACTCTGTATGACAGAGTCTAGGTCCATCCACGTCTCTACAAATGACCCAATTTCGTTCTTTTTTATGGCTGAGTAATATTCCATTGTATATATGCACTACATCTTCTTATCTGTTCCTCTGTTGATGGACATTTAGGTTGTTCCCATGTCCTGGCTATTGTAAATAATGCTGCAGTGAACATTGGGGTGCATGTGTTTTTTTGAATTACGGTTTTCTTTGGGCATATGCCCAGTAGTGGGATTGCTGGGTCACGTGGTAGTTCTATTTTTAGTTTTTTAAGGAACCTCCATACTGTTCTCCATAGTGGCTGTATCAATTTACATTCCCACCAACGGTGCAAGAGGGTTCCCTCTTCTCCACACCCTCTCCAGCATTTATCGTTTGTAGATTTTGTGATGATGGCCTTTCTGACCAGTGTGAGGTGATACCTCATTGTAGTTCTGATTTGCGTTTCTCTAATAATTAGTGATGTTGAGCATCTTTTCATGTGCTTATTGGCCATCGATATGGCTTCGTTGAAGAAGTGTCTATTTAGGTCTTCCACCCATTTTTTAAATTGTTTTTTCTTTAAATATTTTTTTATTTTTATTTATTTATTTGGCTGCATCAGGTCTTAATTGCGGCACACAAGGTCTTCGTTATAGCATGCGGGTTCTTTTGTTGCAGCACACGGGCCCTCTAGTTGTGGCAAGCGGGCTCCAGAGCACATGGGCTCAGTAGTTGCAGTGCACGGGCTCTGTAATTGGGGCACACGGGCTCTAGAGTGCACAGGCTCTGCATTTGCGGCGTGTGGGCTTAGTTGTCCCGTTGCATGTGGAATCTTAGTTCCCCGGCCAGGGATGGAAAACGCATCCCCTGCATTGGAAGGTGAATTCTTAACCACTGGACCACCAGGAAAGTCCCAGGCTGTTTGTTTTTTTGATATTGAGTTGCATAAGCTGTTTGTATATTTCACAGATTAATCCTTTGTAAGTTGGTTCGTTTGCAAATATTTTCTCCCATTCTGAGGGTTGTCTTTTTGTCTTGTTTATGGTTTCCTTTGCTGTGCAAAAGCTTTTAAATTTAATTAGGTCCTGTTTGTTTATTTTTGTTTTTATTTTCATTATTCTAGGAAGTGGGTCAAAAAGATCTTGCTGCAATTTATGTCCAAGAGTGTTCTGCCTATGTTTTCCTCTAAGAGTCTTGTAGTGTCTGGCCTTACGTTTAGGTCTTTAATCCATTTTGAGTTTATTTTTGTGTACGGTGTTAGGGAGTGTTCTAATTTCATTGCAGTTGGCAAAGAAGTAACACTGTCACTGTCACTGTAGATGACATGATACTACACATAGAAAATCCTAAAGGTGCCACCAGAAAACGACTAGAGCTAGTCAGTGAATTTAGTGAAGTCGCAGGATAGAAAATTAATACACAGAAATCTCTTGCATTCCTATACACTAACAACGAAAGATCAGAAAGAGAAATTAAGGGAACAATCCCATTTACCATTGCAACAAAAAGAATAAAATACCTGGGAATAAACCTACCTAAAGAGGGCAAAAGACCTGTATGCAGGAAACTGTAAGATACTGATGAAAGAAATCAGAGACGACACAGATGGAGAGATATACCATGTTCTTGGATTGGAAGAATCAATCTTGTGAAAATATTGCAGTTGGCAAAGAAGTAACACTGTCACTGTAGATGACTGCACTACCCAGAGCAATCCACAGATTCAATATGATCCCTCTCAAGTTACCAATGGCATTTTTCACAGAACTAAAACAAAAAATTTTACAATTTGTATGGGAACACAAAAGACCTCGAATAGCAAAAGCAATCTTGAGAAAAGAAACAGACAAACAAAAGAAAAAAAAACAGAGCTGGAAGAATCAGGGTCCCTGACTTCAGACTATACTACAAAGCTACAGTAATCAAGACAGTATTGTACTGGCACAAAAACAGAAATACAGATCAATGGAACAGGATAGAAAGCCCAGAGATAAACCCATGCACCTATGGTCTCCTAATCTCTGACAAAGGAGGCCAAAATATACAGTGGTGCAAAGAGAGCCTCTTCCATAAGTGGTGCTGGGAAAACTGGACAGCTACATGAATTTTCTTTTTAAATATACATTAATCAAAACTGACTAAAATGTATTTAATTAATGCTGACTCTAGTTTTAAGTCTGTTCCTCTCTTGCTACATGCTGAGAAGTAATAATAATGATGACAGTGATAACAGTTGACACTTGAAGGAGATACACTGTAGTAGGCACCCTGTCAACCACATGGCGTGTATGTTTGATTTTTGTTTCACTACTACACTGCAATGCTGATTCTTCTGATATGTCCATTTGATAAATAAGGACACTGGAACTTAGAGATATTTAATAACTTGTGTATAGTCGCTTAGCTGGTAAGTGGTCAAGTAGGGTTCAAACTTGGGCAGTCAGACTGTAGAGTCCTTAAACATGTCATCTGTAAATGATAGCATGTTGCTATATATTTATCAACCAGCACTATTTTTTATTTTTGAGGGTGGGATTATTTGTAGCTCTTACCAATTTCTGTGGTATAAATATTTCCAACCTCGCTGATCTTAAGCTGTCAAGGTGACGTCAGTGCCTCACTGTATACTTGAAGATTTAACAGTGGGCTCTGTGATCCTGTAGTGGCCAGCTTTGCCCAGAACCAAATATAGGTACTTTGATATATTAGGGAAATTTATTAATTTGCTTATCTATTAAGTATGCCAGAAAGGCTGGAATACTGGTGAGAGGGAATATGCTCCAGTGTCAAGAGGTTGGAGTGGATATTATTGTTTGTAAACTGGGGTAGTAAGTCTCAGAGTAAAAGTGGGGCTTAATCCTGGGGTCTTAAACAATGGGAGACATTTGGGAGGTCAAAAGGGCACCCTAGGCACAGAGTCATAAGCAAATAGGGAATGTTTGGGGGCAGTGAGGTCAGACTGACCCACCCGCAGCAGAAAGTAGCTTGGGAAGAAGAGTCTAGGAGGAGCCCACTACAAAGAGGGGCTTGCCATTTAGGGGCTTAAATGAGTGTGTGGCCGAGATCTTCAGCCTCCCCGGTTTGGACTTCGAAGGACATAGTGACCACTGCCCCCATCCCCCCAGGACACACACATGCAAGGTGGCAGCCAGGGGCACTGGCATTTTATGTTTTTCTGTAAATCGCTCTGGGTGCTTGGATTTGTAAAATCGCTTTCAACCGAAATTTTCATTACCGTGGGATTTCTGTTAATGAAGATTTGAATGATATTGGGTTGGCCCGGAAGTTCGTTGGGGTTTTCCCGCAACATCCTATGGAAAAACACAAAATGAACTTTTGGGCCAACCCAATACATATTGAAAGTGAGCTTAACCCAAAATATTTATAAAAACTCTATGCCCCAAATTTGAAATAGGATATATCCCTAATTTTTTTTAACATAATCCCCAAACTTCAAAGCTGTCAACCCACAGAAAGTTTAAACCATGTTAAATGTTCTTATCCCGTGGGTGCACCCCTTGAGCCATTGAAATGGAAAGAGCTTATTCTCCTTTGTTGGAATTCTGTGTATCCTCCTCTGGCTTCTGTCGATCAAATATTCTGCAAGTGATATGATACTTAAGTTATAACAGCAGCGACTGTTAAAGTAAAATGGTCTTTATTCTACGAAATAACTGTGTCATTTATGCAGTAGTATTTATTTTAGCACTAGAAAATACTTCCATAAAATTAGTAAGCCTGGCTTGGAATTTGAATTTGATAAGCCAGTAATGATATGCCATTGTATTACTAGAGGTGCAAACATATTGCCTAATATAAGAGATAATTCTAAAACAAAACAAAACAGAATTAGAGAAAAAAATAGTGATGTCATGGTTGCAGATTTATGCTCTGGGAAAAATAGATTCCTTTCCTGTGGATAAATTATTTATTATTATCAATATTATTATAAAGTTATTATGTAATAACAAAAGTTACTTTTGAATTAGCGGAGTTGTGGATCCTGTGAGGTCCTGGGGGATGGCATGCCTCCCATGTGTGCCCACCACACACATTTGATTATCGAGTCACAGAGCTCCTCCTAAAAGGCACCACTTTGTCGCTCAGTAGAGATTTTAGCAGTTTTGCCCCTAAGTTGCCTTTCTGCAGGCTGCGGGTTAGGATTAGAGCTCATGCACACGTGGCTCTGTAACTCCAGTAAATAAAATTCACATGTCTACAGTGGACTGTGCCCACTCATTCTTCACCTGAAATGTCTTTCTTGCAAAGATCATCTGACATGCCCCGTCTGTAAAGAGCCAGGGGAGGGCTGGGCTTCACACACTCAATTTGCAAGCCCTGCTGATTAATCCACTGCTCATTTACCTAATAGTGCTTCATTCTGGGAAGAGGCCAGTAGACAGCAGGCATTGGAAGGGACATTTTCTCCCTCTTGCAACTCTTTGCACTTTAATTATTAAAGATAATAATCTTGGCTTGTTAAGAAGCATCAAAACCAAACATTTATCCTTTCTCCAGACTGTGTGATAACCTCTCTGAGGGCAAGGAGCTCATTAACCTGTGCATCTTTGTATCTGTCCTGGCGTGTGGCATGGTGCCTACTCACACCCTGACTACTGATGCTATTTTTCTATTAGATGTTATTCCCAAGAAAGGAATGCTGCCTTGGTGCTTTTACTCCTTTATTAAAAATAAAATCTCTTTCTCTTTTCCTTCTAAAGGAAAGAGTTCTGGTTCACCCACTCACTAGCCGTGCGGTACAAAATAGACATCTAACGTCTCAGATCTGTTTACTCACTTGTAAAATAAGGTGGTAAGACTTGGTGCTGCACCAGAGGAAAGCTGGTCTCTAGGGATGCCCCGTGGAGCTCCGTCTGTGCAACGTTTCCGTGAGCCATGAGGCTGCAGAAGGCATACTAATCAGCATCGCAGAAGATATGGAGCTGGAAGGTACAGTGAATGTTGGAATGACAAAAGCAGAACAAAAAGATTGCAGCAGCTTGGAACAGTGGACTGCCTTCCATAGGTAAATGCTTCCTCTGAATGTAAAGCTTCTCTAATGGTATAAAACAGTGAAAATAAGACAGGAAGGCTACTGCTTCAAAACAGCATCTGTAAGCAAGACTTAGGAGAAATAGACTGCAGAGTTAGTGCGTGATATGGCTTCAGTAATGAAGCTTAAATTTTGTGAGCACATAAGATCAAGGACATGAGGTGTGTCCAGATCAAATCAGTTAATCTCTCTGGATAAAACTATAATTTGAGAAGATACATGCACCCCTGTGTTCATAGCAGCACTATTTTCAATAGCCAAGACATGGAAGCAAGCTAAATGTCCATCGACAGATGAATGGATAAAGAAGATGTGGTACATATATGCAATAGAATATTACACATAAAAATTGAATGAAATAGGGCTTCCCTGGTGGCTCAGTGGTTGAGAGTCCGCCTGCCGATGCAGGGGACACGGGTTCGTGCCCCGGTCCGGGAAGATCCCACATGCCGCGGAGCGGCTGGGCCCGTGAGCCATGGCCGCTGAGCCTGCGCGTCCGGAGCCTGTGCTCCGCAACGGGAGAGGCCACAGCACTGAGAGGCCCGCGTACTGCCAAAAAAAAAAAAAAAAAAGAAAATGAATGAAATAATGCCATTTGCAACAACATACGTGAACCTAGGGATTCCCATACTAAGTGAAGTAAGTCATAAAGAGAAAGGCAAATACCATATGATATCACTTATACGTGAAATCTAAAATATGACACAAATGAACCTATCTATGAAACAGAAACAGACTCACAGACATAGAGAACAGACTTGGGGTTGCCAAGGTGGGAGAGGGGGTTGGAGGAGGGATGGGCTGGGAGTTTGGGGTTAGCAGATGCAAACTAGTATATATATAGGATGGATAAATAACAAGCTCCTACTGTATAGCACAGGGAACTGTATTCAATATCCTGTAATAAACCATAATGGACAAGAAAAAAAATCAGTTAATCTGAGACTGAAGTCTTCTTCTCTACAGTGGGGATAATCATAATGATTACAATTTACAAATATCACCTTTGAATCCTAATCATTGTACTAAGTGCTTTGCTTGGCAGATGTCAGTAATCTTCATAAAAGCTCTGTGAGCGGTAATTACTCATAGAATGTCTGCTTTATAGATAAAGAAACACAGATCATAGAGAGCATTGCCCAAGGCCACACGTGCAGCCAAAGGTAGAGTCGAACCCAGCTCTTTCTGGTTTCACATCTCAAGCTATAAAGTGATATTTTCTATTTCTTCCATCCATAATGTAGAAGGGCATAAGGGTAATTGTGGCCATACAAACGCTAGCACAGTGCCTTGGTTGCAGATGCAGAGTCAATGCTAATTTCCTCCCATTTTTTTTTTTTTTTTTTTTTTTTCTTTGCATCTTCCGCTCTAATGGCCGAGTTTCAACCCAGCATGTACTTCTGGGCATTGTTCTGAGGCCTCAAGACCTCTCTTACACACGGGAACCATCTTTCCATGATTTTTTCCTACTTGGCTTAATTCTCCTTCCTAGTGCAATATAAACTGTTTACAGCCAAGCCCTATTGGAAACCAGCTAATTATTTAGCATCAGCACCGACGCTCACCTCAGCCGTGTCCGTACTCGGGAGTTGGCGAGAAGGTGTTGGAAGGGCTTGAATTTGTGTCACTGAGAACATTCCTTGGAGGAGGTGAAAACCTCTCTGCACATAGCCAAGTGAACAACGCTGAGGAAAAAGAATTCATTTTTTGATAACACAGGAGAGACCCAGGTTGAGCCACTGGGAGTACTGATGTCCTCGCCGAGGAGACCCACTTATGTCGGAGGGTCACTTGTCCTTTGAAGAAATTGTCTCACTGCTTACATTAGAGAACTGACAAGGCTAGTTTTGTCCAGAATATGGTACCCAAAGTTTGATTATCAGGTGTTTGTTAGTCCCAAGGGGGCAAATTCTCATGTTCCACTCACTTTTTTGTTTTTGAATTTTATAATTTTATTTATTTTTTTATACAGCAGGTTCTTATTAGTCATCCATTTTATACACATAAGTGTATACATGTCAATCCCAATCTCCCAATTCATCACACCCCCACCCCCCCGCCACTTTTCCCCCTCGGTGTCCATACGTTTGTTTTCTACATCTCTCTATTTCTGCCCTGCAAACCAGTTCATCTCTACCATTTTTCTAGGTTCCACATATATGAGTTAATATACAATACTTGTTTTTCTCTTTCTGACTTACTTCACTCTGTATGACAGTCTCTAGATCCATCCACGTCTCTACAAATGACCCAATTTCATTCCTTTTTATGGCTGAGTAATATTCCACTGTATATACATATCACATCTTCTTTATCCATTCATCTGTTGATGGACATTTAGGTTGCTTCCATGTCTTGGCTATTGTAAATAGTGCTGCT
>NC_041231.1:12669949-12670477 GCF_002837175.3 Physeter macrocephalus
CAGGCTCCGGACACGCAGGCTCGGCGGCCATGGCTCACGGGCCCAGCCGCTCCACGGCATGTGGGGTCTTCCCGGACCAGTGCACGAACCCGTGTCCCCTGCATCGGCAGGTGGACTCTCAACCACTGCGCCACCAGGGAAGCCCGCATGTGTCTTTTTGAATGATGGTTTTCTCTGGGTATATGCCCAGTAGTGGCATTGCTGTGTCATATGGTAATTCTATTTT
This sequence comes from Physeter macrocephalus, assembly GCF_002837175.3. Taxonomy (NCBI): domain Eukaryota; kingdom Metazoa; phylum Chordata; class Mammalia; order Artiodactyla; family Physeteridae; genus Physeter; species Physeter macrocephalus. The sequence goes on from NC_041231.1 coordinate 12,670,176, forward strand.
TAGTTTTTTAAGGACCCTCTGTACTGTTCTCCATAGTGGCTGTATCAGTTTACATTCCCACCAACAGTGCAAGGGGGTTCCCTTTCCCCACACCCTCTCCAGCATTTGTTGTTTGTAGATTTTTTGATGATGGCCATTCTGACCAGTGTGAGGTGATACATCATTGTAGTTTTGATTTGCATTTCTCTAATGATTAGTGATGTTGAGCATCCTTTCATATGTTTGTTGTCAATCTGTATATCTTCTTTGGAGAAATGTCTGTTTAGGTCTTCTGCCCATTTTTGGATTGGGTTGTTTGTTTT
>NC_041231.1:12671230-12672967 GCF_002837175.3 Physeter macrocephalus
CTGTGATTTATGTCAAAGAGTGTTCTTCCTATGTTTTCCTCTAAGAATTTTATAGTGTCTGGTCTTCTATTTAGGTCTCTAATCCATTTTGAGTTTATTTTTGTGTGTGGTGTTAGGGAGTGTTCTAGTTTCTTTCTTTTGCATGTAGCTGTCCAGTTTTTCAAGCACCACTTACTGAAGAGACTGTCTTTTCTCCATTGTATATCCTTGCCTCTTTTGTCATAGATAGTTGACCATAGGTGCGTGGGTTTATCTCTGGGCTTTCTATCCTGTTCCATTGATCTGTATTTCTGTTTTTGTGCCAGTAACATATTGTCTTTATTACTGTAGCTTTGTAGTATAGTCTTAAGTCCAGGAGCCTGATTCCTTCCTGTTTTTCTTTCTCAAGATTGCTTTGGCTACTCGAGGTCTTTTGTGTCTCCATACAAATTTTAAGATTTTTTTGTTCTAGTTCTGTAAAAAATGCCATTGGTAATTTGATAGGGATTGCCCTGAATCTGTAGATTGCTGTGGGTAGTATAGTCATTTTCACAATATTGATTCTTCCAATCCAAGAACATGGTATATATCTCCATCTGTTTGTATCCTCTTTAATTTCTCTCATTAGTGTCTTATAGTTTTCTGCATACAGGTCTTTTGTCTCCCTAGGTAGATTTATTCCTAGGTATTTTATTCTTTTTGTTCCCTACGTATAGTATCATGTCATCTGCAAACAGTGACAGTTTTACTTCTTCTTTTCCAATTGTTATTCCTTTTATTTATCTTCTTCTCTGACTGCCATGGCTAGAACTTCCAAAACAGTGTTGAATAATAGTAGCGAGAGTAGACATCCTTGTCTTGTTCCTGATCTTAGAGGAAATGCTTACAGTTTTTCACCATTGAGAATGATGTTTGCTGTGGGTTTGTCATATATGGCCTATATTATGTTGAGGTAGGTTCCCTCTATGCCCACTTTCTGGAGAGTTTTTATCATAAATGGGTGTTGAATTTTGTCAGAAGCTTTTTCTGCATGTGTTGAGATGATCATATGGTTTTTCTTCTCCAATTTGTTGATATGGTGTATCACATTGATTGATTTGCATATATTAAGGAATCCTTGCATCCCTGGGATAAATCCCGCTTGATCTTGGTGTATGATCCTTTTAATGTGCTGTTGGATTCTGTTTGCTAGTATTTTGTTGAGGATTTTTGCATCTATATTCATCAGTGATATTGGTCTGTAATTTTCTTTTTTTGTAGTATCTCTGTCTGGTTTTGGTATCAGGGTGATGGTGGCCTTGTAGAATGAGTTTCGGAGTGTTCCTCCCTCTGCTATATTTTGGATGTGTTTGAGAAGGATAGGTGTTAGCTCTTATCTAAATGTTTGATAGAATTCACCTGTGAAGACTTCTGGTCCGGGGTTTTTTTTGCTGGATGATTTTTAGTCACAGTTTCAATTTCAGTGCTTGTGATTGGCCGTTTATATTTTCTATTTATTCCTGCTTCAGTCTTAGAATATTGTGGTTTTCTAAGAATTAGACCATTTCTTCCAGGTTGTCCATTTTATTGGCATATAGCTGCTTGTAGTTATCTCTCATGATCCTTTGTATTTGTGAGTGTCAGTTGTTACTTCTCCTTTTTCATTGCTAATTCTATTGATTTGAGTCTTCTCCCTTTTTTTCTTGATGAGTCTGGCTAATGGTTTATCAATTTTGTTTATCTTCTCAAAGAACCATCTTTTAGTTTTATTGATCTTTG
>NC_041231.1:12673020-12685319 GCF_002837175.3 Physeter macrocephalus
TCTGTTGTAACTTCTCCTTTTTCATTTCTAATTTTATTGATTTGAGTCCTCTCCCTCTTTTTCTTGATGAGTCTGTCTAAAGGTTTATCAATTTTGTTTATCTTCTCAAAGAACCAGCTTTTAGTTTTATTGATCTTTGCTATTGTTTTCTTTGTTTCTATTTCATTTATTTCTGCTCCGATCTTTATGATTTCTTTCCTTCTGCTAACTTTGGGTTTTGTTGTTCTTCTTTCTCTAGTTCCTTTAGGTGTAAGACTAGATTGTTTACTTGAGATTTTTCTTGTTTCTTGAGGTAGGCTTATATTGCTATAAACTTCCCTCTTAGAACTGCTTTTGCTGCATAGGTTTTGGATCATCGTGTTTTCATTGTAATTTGTCTCTACGTATTTTTTTATTTCTTCAGTGATCTCTTGGTTAGTTAGTAACATATTGTTTAGCCTCCATGTGTTTGTGTTTTTTATGTTTTTTTCCCCTGTAATTGATTTCTAATCTCACAGCGTTGTGGTCAGAAAAGATGCTTGATATGATTTCAGGTTTTTTTAATTTACTGAGGCTTGATTTGTGACCCAGGATGTGATCTGTCCTGGAGAGTGTTCCGTGCGCACTTGAGAAGAAAGTGTAATCTGCTGTTGTTGGATCGAATGTCCTATAAATGTCAATTAAATCTATCTGGTCTATTGTGTCATTTAAATTGTTTTTGTAGGTCGTTTTCTTCTCTTGTGTTTCCCACTTAGAGAAGTTCCTTTAACATTTGTTATAGAGCTGGTTTGGTGGTGCTGAATTCTCTTAGCTTTTGCTTGTCTGTAAAGTTTTTGATTTCTCCATCGAATCTGAATGAGATCCTCACCCGGTAGAGTAATCTTGGTTGCAGGCTCTTCCCTTTCATCACTTTAAATATATCGTGCCACTCCCTTCTGGCTTGTAGAGTTTCTGCTGAGAAATCAGCTGTTAACCTTATGGGAGTCCCCTTGTATGTTATCTGTTGTCTTTCCCTTGTTGCTTTCAATAATTTTTCTTTGTCTTTAAGTTTTGTCAGTTTGATTACTATATGTCTCAGTGTGTTTCTGCTTAGGTTTATCCTGCCTGGGACTCTCTGCACTTCATGGACTTGGGTGGCTATTTTCGTTCCCATGTTAGGGAAGTTTTCGACTATAATCTCTTCAAATATTTTCTCGGGTCGTATCTCTTTGTCTTCTCCTTCTGGGACCCCTATAATGTGAATGCTTTTGTGTTTAATATTGTCCCAGAGGTCTCTTAGGCTGTCTTCATTTCTTTTCATTCTTTTTTCTTTATTCTGTTCTGCGGCAGTGAATTCCACCATTCTGTCTTCCAGGTCACTTATCCGTTCTTCTGCCTCAGTTATTCTGCTATTGATTCCTTCTAGTGTGTTTTTCATTTCAGTTATTGTATTATTCATCTGTTTGTTTGTTCTTTAATTCTTTTAGGTCTTTGTTAAAGTTCTTTAATTCTTCTAGGTCTTTGTTAAACATTTCTTGCATCTTGTCGATCTTTGCCTCCATTCTTTTTCCGAGGTCCTGGATCATCCTCACTATCATTATTCTGAATCCTTTTTCTGGAAGGCTGCCTATCTCCACTTCATTTGGTTGTTTTTCTGGGGTTTTACCTTGTTCCTTCATCTGGTACATAGCCCACTGCCTTTTCATCTTGTCTATCTTTCTGTGAATGTGGTTTATGTTCCACAGGCTGCAGGATTGTAGTTGTTCTTGCTTCTGCTGTCTGCCCTCTCCCACTCACTCTTGATTTTAAAGAATTCACAGCCCCAGCTTTGTCCCGAATCCTGATTTGGTAGAATTTACCATTAACGGAAGGAAATATATGTCAGGAGTGTATCTAATTTATCCTTCTCCCCATTGGAAACATCAGTAGCGATGAAACCCATCCAGGGAAATGGTCTTCCCCAGGAGCAGTGGGTTTGCCTCGACTAGTTTCCCCCAGACTGTTCTCTCGATTCGAACCTTGGAGGACTGTGGGTTTCATGACTTCCCAGCCCAGAGGCTGAAAATCATCATCTTATTCTTAGGCATGAAAAAGAAAAAAGCAAAAACAAAACCTTACCTAATACACATAAAGCAAGTGAAGTCTTAAAAAGAATTAAAAATAAGCCCAAGTTAAAACAAACAGACAACTTTGCCTTCATATGTATATTAAAAAACCTAGAGGGGAAAAAAACAAGCTGTTAACAAGGGTTTCCCCTATGTTCAGAGATTATACTCAGCTGAAATTTTTTCCCCTTATTTTCTAGGTGGTCTGCAAGGGCACAATTACACAAAGTGTAAATGTGTTTTAAAAAATAACCTTCAAATGTGACAGTAATAAGACAATTGGAGTATGTAATCCTTGCCCAGTATCAGTGAACTGGCCACAAAGGACACAGGCACATTGGACGTCTGCTTTACCCCTGTCTTGACCCTGCACTGCTCTTTGAGCAGGAACCAGGTGTAGTGAGGATGGCTGTGGTTGTGTAACGGAAGTCAGCTGTCAAGAGATATTTTGGAGTGAAAATACCTTTTTCTTTTTTGGAATACTGTGGAGGCTTTCAAATGCCATCAAGGACATCTATTAACATTCACACTGCCTTTTTGAGGGAAATCATGAAACTCTATTTGTTGTTGTTAGTTCCTGTTACACAACATAGTGATTCGATATTTCTATATGTTTCAAAATGATCACCACGGTAAGTCCAGGTACAATATGTCACCTTACAAAATATTTCATAGTTACTTACTATATTCCCCACAATGTACATTTCATGCCCATGACTCATTTTGCAACTGGAAGTTCGTACCTCTTAATCTCCCTCCCCTATTTCTCTCCTCTCCCACCCCTCCTCTCTGGTAACCACCTGTTGTTCTCTGCATCTATAGCTATCTCTGTTTTGTTATGTTTGTTCATTTGTTTTGCTTTTTTTTAGATTCCACATCTAAGTGAAATCATACAGTATTTGTCTTTCTCTGATTTATTTCACTTACCATAATACTCTCTAGGTCCATCCATGTTGTCACAAATAACAAGATTTTTTTCTTCTTTATGGATGAGTGGTAATCCCTTGTGCATATATAGCACATCTTCTTTACTCATTCATCTGTTGATGAGCACTTTGATTGCTTCCATATCGTGGCAATTGTAAATAATGCCGAAGTGAACTTTGGGGTGCATATATCTCTTGTAACTAGTGTTTTCATTTTCTTCAGATGGATACTCGGGTGAAATTGCTGAATTGTATGGTAGTTCTGTTTTTAATTTCTAGAGGAATCTCCATACTCTTTTCCATAGCGGCTACACCAATTTCCATTTGCACCAGCAGTGCACAAGTGTTCCCTTTTCTCCACACCCTCGCCAGCGCTTGTTATCTCTGGTCCTTTTGATGATAGTCATTCTGACAGATGTGAGGTGATATCTCGTTGTGAGTTACATTTGCATTTCCTTGATGAGTGATGTTGAGCATCTTTTCACGTGCCTGTTGGACATCTGTATGTCTCCTTTGGAAAAATGTCTGTTCAGATACTCTGCCCATTTTTTGTTTGTGGTTTGTTTGGAGTTTTTTTGATGTTGAGTTGTATGAATTTTTTGTGTGTATTTTGGATATTAACCCCTTATTGGATATATCATTTACAAATATCTTCCCCCATTCAGTAGGCTGCCTTTTCGCTTTGTTGGCAGTTACCTTCACTGTGCAAAAGCTTTTTAGTTTGATGTGGTCCCATTTGTTTACTTTTGATTTAGTTTTCCAATTCATGAAACGTTTTTAAGGAAGAAGACTAGCAGGCCTCAAAGGAGAGACGCTAAAATTTACTTCACAGTATCCCTAGTTTGGAAGAGCATAGAGAAGAATTGTTGAGATGCTGCTGCCATTGTAAAAGAGTGTTTAACAAATTCGCATTAAGCCTCTCTGTTGGTCTACTATGATAGATTGGCATTTGAGTTAAAGAGAATAAAGACCTTTCTTGTGGCTTCTCACAATGGGTTTGAGAAGTGAAACAAACATGAAGAAATGATATTAAAATATGATGTTTGCTGAGTGGGAGGGATGCACAAGGAAGGGGCATGGAGTCCAGCACTTAGCAACTCAGGGTGCCTGTAACCTCTTCTCTCTTTTGATACCTCAAAGTGGTTAACTAATGAAGTTACTTCACAGAGGAGCTTCCTAGGGTGCAGGCACTGTTTTTTTGTTTTTTTCCAATATGAATTATTTACTTATTACTCCATCTCCCATAAAAGCATGGGGGTCTGGTGCTATTTCTATCCTCATTTTACAGCAGAGGAAAATGAGGCACAGAGACATTTAACAGTTCACCCCAAATCACCCAGCTGGCAGGTGGTGAATCCAGGATTGTAATCTAGGTATTTCTCACTCCAGAGTCTGCACCCTGGCCCCTGTGCTATCTGTCTCAAGGTGGAAAAGTGTCGTTCCTAGATGACAAATGGCCATGGCAGGCCCTCAGAGGATAGACCTATCTCAAGACCAGTGTTCATCCTTCTGGGGTCAGTCTGGTGAAGGGCAGAGAGTGATCCATGAAACTGTCTTACTTCTTTGCTACATGAGCCTTCTGGAATGTTTGTAGCTTGGAGGAAAGAAGAATGCCTCTGTTTCAGGTTGTAAATTCCTGAAATTATTTTTTATTGTTAATTTTATTATGTTTCATAAAGACACCACATAGTAAAAAAGGTGGAAAGCAGGGATGAAAATTGAACTTTATTTTTTTGCTCCTCGTTCTAAGTGAGAGTAAGTCTTGCTCTTGGCAGCTGATTAAGTGCCTCTCAAGCTCTCTCTTGATGCAGAGTTGGGGAATTCATGCCCTCATGGTCTTGCTCGTGTGCTATCAGTTGCCTTTTGGAAGGCCCCCAGCATACAGGGACTCAGAAAGTGACGCTTGCCTTCCTTTTCTTCAATGACCTGCCTGTCCTGTGACCTTCAGGCTTCTTTGCATGGCATTCATGGAGTGGTCCCCAAATCCTTTTCCCACCTCAGCGCTGACTTCTCCCAGCTCACGCCTTGTACCCTTTAGTCTCTCTGACTTTGTTCATGCCCTTTGCAGATATGTCCACCTGGCCAAGTAGTAACTGTCTTTCAAGGTTCTGATCAATTACCAGTCCCCACGCCCACTCCCCTCCCCTCCCCTCCCCCCATGAATTAACTTGGAAAGGAGGGATCATTGTCTCATCTATCTGGAAGATCGATCTGGGTTTTTTCTTTTTCCATTTATTTTTATAGGGCATTGTCTTGAATGTACAATATAATTTGTACCCATGTGTGTGGTGAAAACAGTTTAACAGCATTGCCCTAATTCTTCTCATTAGAAGTGTCTATGGGGTGGAACATGTACTGCTAAAGATATTTATGGAAATGGAAGTGTATAATGCTGCATCTCTTTGTAATATACTTGTTTTTTCATTTCTCCTTCACTATTTCTCATTGCTTCAAGAAATAAAACTCTGTTCGATGCTCATAAGTCTTTAACACCCCTGACACTGGTGAATCTCCCTTTTTAATCAAAAGAACATGCCTCATGCTCCAACTCTTAAGTAGGCAAAAGCATTTAACTAGAAATTGATAAAATTGATTTATTTTCATTTTGTTTGCTTTTATAGTTACGTATTTGTGGCCATTGATGCTGGTTATAAAGTTTTCTTTTGAAGAAATCTCTGGCACTTAGTGAGGTAATTTAAGGAAAACTATTGTTTCAGTAATATAGTTGCTTAATAGATGTGGCAAAAATCAGGCATTGATTCACAAATGAATAAAATTTGAGAGACAGACAGGTCTAGTAAATGTAAGGGCCATTCAGTGGTTCATTTCTCAAATGCTATACCTGAAAAGTCGCCCTCCATGGACCTCATAAATCAAATATCATACAGGCAGAAATAAAGTTCCCTGGGACTTTATTCTACTGTGTTGTGTACTAATTACACCCACATGCGTGTATGTGTGTGTGTACCTATGTGTGTACGCTCCTTGATGACAGGGATTGTCTTTACTTACCCTGCCTGCCTCTTATGCACAGGGTCCAGCAGTCGCCACAATGTGCCCACATACACTGAACTAAGCCCTGTCCTGTGTGCCCCCTCCTCCCCAGTCATGCCTCATCGCCCCTCAGTGACGTGCCCTTAAGCCATCCTGAACTTAGATGAGAAGGACATTTAAAATATGCAGAGTGTTGAGTCCACACAGGTTGGAGTGTATGTCTGCTGAACCCAGGGTAACACTAAGAATAGATAATGCTGTGTGAGAGAGAGTTGGGTCCAGTTTTGTCCACGCTGGCAGAATTGATGGTTGGTGAGAATAGACCAGGGAATTATAGTTCATTATAACAGTTAAGAGTATACTCATAAAGACTAGCTTAAAAAATACAATGCTGTGTAGTACTAGGATGGCATGATCATGAAATTGTCTACTTGGCATCAAAGGTCTAAGTGACTAGTCAGTTTATGTACAGCAACCTTTATATTAGTGTTGCATCTCTCGGATCTTGTGTGTGTGTGTGTGTGTGTGTGTGTGTGTATTTTTTTGAGTGAGCTTAACAATCAACATCAGGTATCAAAATCATGAACCAAAATCTTAGACTCACAGAATCAGAATTAGATAAATACCAAATCATGATCCAGTTCATCTTGCATACTGAAAGGAAGGGAAACAAAGACCCAGAAATGAGAAATGATACATCAAAGATCCACTAGTAGTTGTTAGGAGCAGTACAGACAGGACTTAACTGGGAACTCTCTATCCCCAAGGTGGTATTCTTTCTTTAACCACCCTTACATGGTATCACATTACACAGATCACTAGTTACGTTGTAATGTATTCTGTTTCAACATATGCTTTATTTCAAATTCAATAGACTTTGATCTTGTAGCGTGTCGTCTAGCACTCTGCTACTGAAAGTGTGGTTTTAGAAGCAGCAGAATCCGCATCACCTGGGTGTTTGTTAGGCGTGAAGACTCTTGGGCCCCACCTCAGACCTTTTCTGTCCTAATCTGCATTTTAACAAGATCGCTAGATAATTTGTATTACTTTAAATTTTGAAAAGTTCTTTTAATTATCTCCTAGAGCTCCGAAAAGTGTTTGAACTGAATGAGGAGGTTGGACAATCTTTTAGCTCAGTGGCTCTCAAACTTTTTGATACATAAGATAAACTAGAGAGTAACTGTTAAATGTAGATCCTTGAGGATCATACCCAAAGATTCCATTTTAGGAGGCCTGGCATGGACACCAGATGGAATTATTTTAACAAGATGTGCAGGTGGTTCTAGTGCAAGAGGTCTTTGAAAAATTTTGTTCTAGCTTTTTCTTAGCTGGGTATTTATAAATGACTGTATTACTTTCCTTGAAATAAGTGCCTGGAACTCATTTTTAACACAGTTTTCAGGACTCGAATAGACTGGTTAAGAGTCTGGGATAGATGCCTGAAACAATCAGGTTCGTAAAACATGATATGTAAACTATTCTGAGAAATTTCCCGGGAAGGGCACCACTGTGCTTCTCCAAAGAAGTCCAGGTGACCTTTCTTTCCTCAGTTCTTCTTTATCTCATGGACATGGCCAACGTTAAACTGATTTAGCTTTAACAGCATGAATTTTATATTAGGATTCTCTGTTGTGGGCTATGTAAACCCAGTTGAGGCTAATTGAAGCAAATGGGAAAGTTTTGCCTTGTGTAACTGAAGAATTGGGAAATATTTAGTGGCAGCATCCAGCAGAGAGATGCTCAGGACACTCTTCTTCCTGTTCTCTCATCTTGGCTTGCTTTTGTTGGTTTTCTTTCTCTTCTCCTGCAGAGAGGTGTTTTCTGCTAAGTGGGGAAGAGGGCTGCAGACAAACACCGGTTTGCATTCTTTGGTCTCTCCCAACTCCAAACCAAAACAAATCCTGCTGAATGGTTCTGATCAGCCTTCTTTGGATCACGAGCCTATTTCTGGACTCCTTTGGAAACAGGTATTAATATGGCCAATGCCATGCTGCCAGTAGCCAGGACTGTGCTTGGAAGTCCAGCCAGATAATGTGTTTTCAGAGTTGAAGGAATTACTAGACAGAAAGATAGTAGATTCCGTTGAAACTTGAAACAGCATCAGTGCTTTGGGAACAACCAAAGTATACACACTAGCAGGAGAATCAGGCAAGGATGATGTATACAGTTAACCCCGTGAACAACACAGGGGTTAGGGGAACCAACACTCCGTGCAGTCAAAAATCCACGTATAACATTTGACTCCCCCAAAGCTTAACTACTAATAGTCTACTGTTGACCAGACGCCTTACCAATAACAAACAAACAGCACATATTTTGTATGTTCTGTGTACCTACATATAGTTTACACATTCATGACATACTTTTCTCTTAATCTTTTTGATATTTCTAGGCTACACAGTTTATCCTTGAGTTTATTCAAACTGTCACATATCTCCAAAAATTTCCCCAATATATTTATCCCAAAAAATCTGCATATAAGTGGACCTGCACAGTTCAAACCCATATTTTTCAAGTGTCAACTGTATATGCCTGGGGTAGAATATGCCACAGACATCAAAACTGATGAACATGAACAGCACGGCATAAAGTATTTTTATTTATTTATTTTTGGCTGTGTTGGGCCTTTGTTGCTGCGCGTGGGCTTTCTCTAGTTGCGGCGAGGGGGGGCACTCTTTGTTGCAGTGCGCGGGCTTCTCATTGTGGTTGCTTCTCTTGTTGGAGCACGGGCTCTAGGTACATGGGTGTATATGCCTGGGGTAGAATATGTCACAGACATCAAAACTGATGAACATGAACAGTACGGCATAAAGTATTTTTATTTATTTATTTTTGGCTGTGTTGGGTCTTTGTTGCTGTGTGGGGGCTTCCGCTAGTTGCGGCGAGCAGGGGCTACTCTTCGTCTCCGTACGCAGGCTCCTCATTGCAGTAGCTTCTCTTGTTGCGGAGCACGGGCTCTAGGCGTGTGGGCTTCAGTAGTTGCGGCGCGCCAGCTCAGTAGTTGTGCCTCGCGGGCTCTAGAGCGCAGGGTCAGTACTTGTGGCGCATGGGCTTAGTTGCTCCGCGGCATGTGGGATCTTCCGGGACCAAGGATCAAACCCGTGTCCCCTGCATTGGCAGGTGGATTCTTAACCACTGCACCACCAGGGAAGTCCCAGGATAAAATATTTAAAAAAAAAAAAAAAGTATGATGGTGTGTAAAATGAGAAAGATCTCAAAATTGTGTGTTCACTGTTGTGTTGACATGATAGAACTGTACAAGCATGTGGGATCTTCCGGGACTAAGGATCAAACCCGTGTCCCCTGCATTGGCAGGTGGATTCTTAACCACTGCACCACCAGGGAAGTCCCAGGATAAAATATTTAAAAAAAAAAAAAGTATGATGGTGTGTAAAATGAGAAAGATCTCAAAATTGTGTGTTCACTGTTGTGTTGACATGATAGAACTGTACATGTCCATCACAGGAGATCACTGGAAAACAAAGCAATCGCAGTACTGAGGTAGTGCAATTCAAAGCACCCATTTGTTTTCTTTCTTCCTTGTGTTGTCATTCTTCCTTTTGTTTTGTTCTGCTTTTCCTTTATTTTAAATGTTATTATCTATATTTAATTATCTGTAGAATAAACCACCATCATTTTATATTTTCCTGAATAATTCTATGCATGTTTCTGTGCATGTTTCTTTTTACTGTGAGGCATTATTTGGAGCTTTCTCTTATGGACCTTGGTGCTGTTTGCCTGTCTGACATGTATTCTTCCTTCTGATGATAACATCTCTCTTATTCTTTCTGTGAAGTCCTTTCCTACATTAATTTCATGAGGAGGGCCCGCCTAGCTCTGGTCTCTTGTGTACCTTAGCCACAGCCAGTCAAGTCTATTGATTCCACTGGCTTCTATATCTGGTGCAGGGCTTATCACGTGATTCAGGTTGGTTCGGTTGGAGATTCAGTTCCAGGAGATTTGTTGGAACAGTTGGGAGAGAGAAGCTCCATTTTCTCAGAGACTTCCAACCTGGTAGATATACCTCCTGGGAGCAAGGAGTGATCATTTTGCCTTAGAATGAATGCAGTTATATTCATTGAATCTCTTGATTCTGTTATACCTGAAGTTGGTACACTTGTGGGATTTTAAAAAATTAAAGTTTATATTTTGAGATAATTATCGATAAACCTGCAGTTGTAAGGTCTGTGTAAACATTTAGCCAGATTTTCCCATTGGTAACATCTTGCAAAACTATAAAAGAATGTCACTACTAGGATAATTGCTAACAGTTAAGAGGTGGAACAGTTCCATCAACACAAGAGTCCCTTGTGTTGTCCTTATATAGCCACACCCACCTCTCCCTCCTTTTTCTCCACCCGTCCCTGACCCTGCCACCCACTTATCTGTTCTTCATTTCTCTAAGTTTGTCATTTCAAAGTGCTATATAAATGAATCATATAGTATGTAACTTTTTTGAGACTGGCTCTTTCCACTCAGTATAATTCCCTGACAATTCACCCGAATTATTGTGTATATCTCTAGCTTGTTCCTTTTTAATGCTGAATAGTATTCCCTTGTGTGGACACACTGCAGTTTATTTAACCAGCCACCCACTGAAGGACATCCAAGTTCTTTGCAGTTTTAGGCTGTTATGAGTAAAGCTGCTGGACAAATTCATGTATGGATTTTGGTGTAAACATAAGTTTTCATTTCTCTGGATAAATGCAAGGAGTTCAATTTCTGGATTGTATAGTAGTTGCATATTTAGTCTTTTAAGAAAATTTCCAAGCTCTTTTCCAGAGTGCCTGGGCCCACTTTACATTCCTAACAGCAATGTATGAACCCATGTACTTTAAAATTTTTGCCTAAGTTAATTGGAGTATGATGTCTTAACTTGCCTTCTCCCCACAGTTCATCACTGAACTTTATCAGCACTTGTATCAGTTAACTGTCACCACAGTAATGCTGCGTAATATATCATTCCTAAACTCAGTGGTGTACGACAATGAACATTATTTTCATGGGCCTACAGGTTGACCGTAATTGTCCAGTCTAGACTGGACTCAGCTGGGAAGGTTCTAATGGTTGGCTCCTGACTGTGGGTGGGGCTCAGAATTGCTCCATGAGTTTTGTTTTGTTTTGTTTTTGGTGTACATAAACTCTTGTGCCTTCCTTATACCAGGATGTTCATCACAGCATTGTTTGTAATACACAACAAGTAGAAAGACTTCAGTCATCTCTCAGGATCATACAATGGTACATCATATACCAATTAAATTGAGTGATTTTATACACGCTTTTCTTGTTGTTGGTGGTGGTGGTAAGCATTTGTAGCAATTTGTTTGGTTTTAGACTTGCTTGGAGAGCAAGCAGGTGAGCAAAGAGATGAGGTTACGTATTCAAACAGCCCAAAGAATCTTGAAAGCAAGTGTAATTTCCAAGATGCAAAACTCTGTCTGAAGAAAGGTTTGGGAGGTTGGCATGTTATTTTCATTCATTCTCTTTTTATTTTGCCCCCAAACTAATGGACATTTCTGTAGCTAATTTCAAAGATCTAATTGATTTTCAGGAACTATGGAATCTACTTAGGAAATTTAGTTTCCAAACAGCATGCTATCCTGGAGAAAGATCCATTTCTAAAATATTGGAATTATTATTTTCATTTGTTTCAAATGAGTTTTTTGGGGGTTTTTTTTGGAATAAGTCTGTGTGTCATTTGCTACCTGTTGAAAGATCTTAAGTCCTCTTGTGCTTCTGCTATTACGTAGCCCCACTGCTCATAACAAACCTTTGCCTGAATCACACCTGCTAATATCCCATTGGCTGAAGCAAGTCATGTAGCCAAGTTCAAAGTCAAGGGGTAAGGGAATTCATTCCCTCTCTTGTGGGTGGAACCTCAAGTCTCATGGTAAATGGTGCGGATAAAAGGACAAAAAAAAAAGCAAATTTATTTTTCTACTATCTACTCACCCCAAAGCATTTCTCTTGGTCTCACATAATTTTTAGTGCCCACATCAACATCGCCTTTTAGTTCTTGCCTATTAGCTGTGTCTTCTAGGACTGTAGTAAATTATAGTAAGAATTTGTGCTCCTTTTTTCTTACAGTATTTTTGAACCAACCAAAGATGTAAAAGACTAGGCACACCCCAAAGATTCAGAAATCCTCTTACTTATAAGCATATTCTGCAGTATAAGCTTTTATCTTTCTGACTCCTGTCCCTTCATCACAGTAACTAAAACATGGTGGTTTCCAGGTTTTATTCTTTTTTTTTTTTTTTGCTGTACGCGGGCCTCTCACTGTTGTGGCCTCTCCCGTTGCGGAGCACAGGCTCCG
>NC_041231.1:12685349-12710203 GCF_002837175.3 Physeter macrocephalus
TGCATGTGGGATCTTCCCGGACCGGGGCACAAACCCGCGTCCCCTGCATCGGCAGGCGGATTCTCAACCACTGCGCCACCAGGGAAGCCCTCCAGGTTTTATTCTTATGAATTGGTTCTGAGATCTTCTAATATGAGAGCATTTGTCATGGCAGCAAGTACTCTCAATTTAGGATACGATTTCTAAGCTCAAATCTTAGTTAAATAGTTTTTATCTATGAACATCAGTTTACTCATCTGTAAAACAGAAATGATAATCCTTCATACTGTATGTGTGAAGATCAAATGGATTTTAAAAATGTGTGAAACGGATTTTAAAGATGTCGCAACCAGTTAAGTGCTTTACATTTGCTCTTACTGCTAGTTGTTTACATTTTAGAGAATGCCTTCTCTCAGAAATGTGGCTTTGCTGGGCTTGGTTTCATGGTTCCCTTGATCGATCGATCTTCTGACTGCCAGCACCGGCAAGAGTTAAGGAAGGACCCATCACTGATCAAAGGAACGATCTGAGTCCACAAGTGCATAGACATTTACACCTCGTGTTGTTCAGTATTATAAGACAAGATGATTTAGTTGGATGGACCTAAGTAGACTGACTATCCTTGTTCATCACCTCAAATACGTTTTGACTCAGGTATTTACATTGAACTTGAAGATAGCTAGTCTGTGTGTGGACTGGGGTTGGTGGTATTTTCCGCAGCTGGTGGGACAATCCCGTAAGATTTGATGGTCCTGCCGAGTATGGTTCTGTGTCCTTTATGGCAGTTGGAAGTTTTGTTTCCTATGGGTAAATGGGGCTGCCTACTTTAGATACATTCTTCAAGCTGCAAGCAGAAGCCTACTATGTCTCAGGAAACTGATGTCCTAGTCTCCCCAGGCCATTGGTCATCTTGGGGTTAGTTCTTCCATCTCACAGTGTTTGTGTCTCTGCTGTAAAAAAAGAAAAGAGAAAAGATAGGATAAAGCTTCCTGGCTTGTGGGATCCCTTCCAGCTTTAACACTTAGGAATCTATAGATAGGCACCAATTTCCCTGGAGCTGTGCAAACAGATGGTGCGTATCCAAGGGATTGTTAGACCATGGGAACCGACTTTCCCACAGTGGGGTCTCAGAGCATCCGTCAGTCCATGCTCATGTTTCACAGCATGGGTAAATTGTGAGGGCACAGTTCCAAGTCTGGTCAATAAACATTGGGCTTGGGTTTGCTTGCAGTCCATTCTGACCTCTGAATCTTTCTTCACCCTGACCCAGTTATTCAAAACTGGTCTGGTCATCTTCCAGCTTCGCTCATTTTGATTTGCAAAATTCTGACTATTTTGGAGTGTCTAGGAAACATCATTTTACTTGATAATTCAGGATTACTTAATATTTTTAAATTCCAATTTTGTTCTCGAAGCCAATACTTAAGAAAATAGTGAAGGACCAGTTTTCTGTTTGTTTTATTTTAATATCCAATCTATTACAGACCTATACTTATGAAATCATGAATTTGGATGTTGTGGCAGTTATAGATTGCTATAAATCTTTTTAAATGCTTGCACTCAATTTTGCACATTATTTGTTTATATGCATGGATGTATTTCTGGATTCTCTAATTCTGTTCTGCTGGTCTATTTGTCTATCCCTGTGCTGATTCTACACTGTCTAAATTACTATGGTTTTATAATGAGTCTTACTATGAGCTAAAATGAGCCCCTTATCCTCTGAGCCAACCTTCTTTTTCAGGAGTAACATGGCTATTCTTAGCTCTTTGCTCTTCCATGTAAATTATAGAATCAGCAGGTCAAGTTCTACAAAGAACCCTGATAAAATTTTCACTACAGTTTAATTTAATTCACTTGTCAGTTTAGGAATAGTTTTGATCTTTCCAGTAATGTATCTTCGAATATCTATGAGCATGGTTTATTTTGCTAGTTATTTAAATTTTGAATAAAGGTTTATAATTTTCTCAAAATACTATCTTGTATATGTTTCTTGTATATATTCTTGTATATATTTTATATTTATTCCTTGGTGGTTTATATATTTATTGCTATTACAAATGGTATCATTTAAAAAGATGTTAGAAAATATACTTTCCAATATTTTGTAGTTATTTTATAAATATACAATTGATTTTGGTATTTTAATCTTACATCCAGCAACCCTACCAAACTCATTCTTTAAATGATTTTCCCATACTTTTCTTTTTGTTTTCCATATAATCATGATTTATGAATAATAACAATCTGGTTTTTTCCAGTCTTTTTATTTATTATTTATTTTCTTATCTTATTGCAAGTGTATTAAAGGATTGTATTAGTTTCCTACAGGGCCAAACAATTGGCACAATCTGAGTGGCTTAAAACAAAATAAACTTACTTTCTCACAGTCTGAAGGCTAGAAGTGCCTAAGTATAAGTAGGGTTTTGATCACTCTGAAAACTCTAGGGAGGAATGCTTCCTTGGTTTTCTAGCCTCTGATGGCGCTAACACTCTTTGGTGGCAGAATAAGTCCAGGCTTTGCCTCTGCCTTCACTTGGCTTTTCCTCTCTTTGTTCTGTCCTCTTCTTATAAGCACAACAGTCCTTGGATTTAGGGGATATTCTAAATCCAGGATGATTTCTTCTCAGGATCTGTAACTAATTCTATCTACAAAGACACTATTTTCAAATAAGGTCATATTGTGAGGTCCCAGGTGG
Source organism: Physeter macrocephalus (assembly GCF_002837175.3). Lineage (NCBI taxonomy): Eukaryota > Metazoa > Chordata > Mammalia > Artiodactyla > Physeteridae > Physeter > Physeter macrocephalus. The sequence continues at coordinate 12,688,028 of NC_041231.1, forward strand.
AAACAAATCCTTTTTTTTTTTTTTTCTTTTTGGCCACACTCTGTGGCTTGCAGGATCTTAGTTCCCTGACCAGGGATTGAACCCGCATGCTCAGCAGTGAGAGCACCGAGTCCTAACCACTGGACCACCAGGGAATTCCCTGGAAAGGAGTTTTGAGGAGACAGTATCCAGCCCACTTCCAAGACCTTTACTGGGATGAGAATAGAAAAAGTGGTAGTAGGCATGTTTATCATAGTCCTAATTCTTGAGAGGGCTTTCAATATTTCACAGTTACTGTAGTTTGTGAATTCTAAAGCACGTGATTTTTCACATTTCAATAACTTTACAGCGTCATAAGCCTAACAATCAGTAATTACCATAGTTTAATTGGTAACTTTTTTTTTTTTTTTTTTTTTTCAACCACTGCACCACCAGGGAAGCCCCAATTGGTAACATTTTTTCTTTGTAGTGCATCTTGTAATCAATGGTACCTCAGGTTTAATAAAGTGAAATAAATTTAAGTTTTGTTATAGGTTTATTTTTGATGTTGTTAACAGCAGATTAAGAAATTCTCTTCTATTTTTACTGTAATGAGAATTTTTCATTCTGTTTTTCCTTTTTATCATGAGTGAAAGCTGTTTCACTAAATGCTTTTTTTCTTCTACTGAGATAATTCTGTGATTATTCTTCTTCAGTTTGTTATTTGGGTAAATTTTCTTAAAAGATATTTTAAGTTTAGACTCGCTTTGCATTACTTTGATAGGCTCCACTTAGTTATGTTATATTACATTTTATAGGCACTGTTGGATTCATTTCTGCCAATTAAAAAAAGAATTCTGCAACATGAATGAGATTGGCCTGCAATGTTGTCCTTCCCCTTGTTATTCAGGACTGGTTTTATAATCAAGATTATACTTGGTCATGATGCATCATTCTTTTAATCTACTATTGAATTTAGTTTGATAATATTTTGTTGAGGATTTTTATATTCATGTTCATCAGGGATATAGGCCTGTACTTTTCTTGTGATATTTTTGGGTGACTTTGGTATGAGGGTGGTGCTGGACTCATAAATTAAGTTTAGAATGTTCCCTCTTCTTCTGTTTTTTGAAAAACATTAACAAGGATTGGTATTAATTCTTCTTTAAATGTTTGGTAGAATTTACCTGTAAAGCCGTCTGGTCCTTGGCGTTTCTTTTTTGGGAGGGTTTTTTTTTTTTTTTTTTTTTTAATTATCAATTCAATCTTCTTATTTCTTATTGGTCTTTTCAGGGTTTCTGCTTCTTCTTGAGTCAATCTTGGTAGGTTGTGTGTTTCTAGGAGTTTATCCATTTTTTCTAGGCTATCCAATTTAGTGGTGTACAATAATTCAAATAGTCACTTGTGAGCTATTCTATTTCCATGGCATTGGTTATAATGTCTCCTCTTTCATTACTGATTGCAGATCAAAACAACAATGAGGTATCATCTCATACCTTTTAGGATGGCTATTATTTTTTTAAAAAGGCGAAGAAAAAGGTTGTCAATATTGGTGAGGATATGGGGAAAAAAAGTAACCTTTAAACATTGTTAGTAGAGATGCAGATTAGTCTAGGGACTAGGAAAACATCATGAAGTTTCCTCAAAAAGTAAAAATAGAACTACCAAATGACCCAGCAATCCCACTTCTGCATGTATATCTTAAGGAATTAAGTCAAGATTTTGAAGAGATATCTGTACTCTGATGTTCATTGCAACATGCAGACAACCTAAATGTCCATCATTGGATGGATGGATAAAGAGAACATTGTATATACATATTATTTTATTTATTTATTTATTTATTATTTATGCATGCATGCATACATGCAGGCTGTGCCGGGTCTTAGTTGTGGCACGCGGGATCTTTTAGTTGCAGCATACGGACTTCATAGTTGCGGTGTGCAGACTCTTAGTTGTGGCATGCATGTGGGATCCTGTTCCCTGACCAGAGATTGAACTCGGGCCCCCTGCATTGGGAGCTTGGAGTCTTACCCACTGAACCACCAAGGAAGTCCCTATACATATTATTTGACACTAGAACAGAAGGAAATCCTGCCATTTGAGATAACATGGATGAACATGGGGGGCGTTATGCTAAGTGGAATAAACCAGGCACAGAAGGACAAATACCACATGACCCCGCTTATATGAGGAATTTAAAATAGTCAAACCCAAAGAAACAGATAAGAGAATGGTGGTTGCCAGGGGCTGGGGGAATGGAAAAATGAGGAAGTATTTGTTAAAGGCTACAGAGTTTCAGTTGTACAAGATGAATAAGTCACAGAGACCTACTTTACTTACTGTACCATCTACTGTACAGCATAGAGCCTGTAGTTAACAATACTGTATCGTATACTTCAGTATTGGCTAAAGGGGTAGACCTTATGTTAAGTGTTCTTATCACAAAATAACAATAATAATAAAGAGGGTGGGAGGAAACTTTGGTGGTGATGGATATGTTTATGGTGTAGGTGCTGGTTTCATCAGTGTCTGCTTATCTCAAAACTCATCAAGTTGTGTACGTTAAATATGTATAGCTTTTTCCATGTCAGTAATAGAGTGGTTTAATATAAGATCATACTGACAAAAATAATTGATAGTTTTCCCTCTTTTTATTCTCTGAAAAAGCATCTATATACGTTGGAATTATCAGTCCAGACTTTCATTAAAACTTGCCTATGAATATATCTGAGCCTATATTTTTTTCTTTTGGTGAGAATGTTTAAATATTTGTTCAATTTCTGGGACAGATTTGGAAATGTTGAGGTTGTCTTTTCCTTCCTGATTCAGATTTATTAAGTTAGATTTTTCTAGAAACATGTCCATTTTTTGTTTTCAAATTAGCTGGCATAGAGTAAGAATTGTTTCTTAGAATTCCTGCTGTGTCTCTTATGATACTTCTTTGGTGGTTCCTAATACAGATCTTTCTTTTATTGATTGATTTTTTTTAGCCAGTTTAACTATGGTTTTTCTGCTACTTCATATCTTAACTGACTCAGTGAGGTTTTAGCTCATTTTGTACTATCTCCACTTTTATCATTCTTTCTGGTCTCGTAGTTAATCTATTTAAATTATTATTCTTTTTAGGTGTTTTAATGGCTACCTGTATATTTTTTTAATGATATAAATATTTTACTTTTCATTTCTCTCAAATTTTTACTTTTGAGAGAGGTGATTTGAAATAAAGGCCCTTCCTTATGTTCTTCAAGTTAACTATTTATAGGTTAGTGGGCCTGTCAATCAACATAAAGGAGTGTCCTTGAACGATGGTCTGTGTTCCCTCTACCCCATGTCTCTTTTAAAAGTGGTCCAGATACCACTCAGATGCAGCCAAAGTTTCCATTTATTCAGCAATAGACTGTAATTTGAATCTCATTTCAGCAAATCACTAGCTCGGTCACTTAGATCAAGAATTTCACAAACTCTGCAGTCCTAGTTTTCTTATTTGTAAAATGAAAATACAGCAAATCTCACATGGTCATTGTAAAACTTAAATTAGGGGACAATTGTTAGTGTGCCTAAGACTGGCCCTTCATAGAGTAGATGCTCAGGATATGTTATTCTCCTACCCCTGTGATAAATATCCTGTTATTACAGCATCCTAACTGTTCTGTTTGAAGACTGTACAAACGACCATGTATCAGTTATCCAGCATTTCCCAGTAACTTAGTACATCGTCTCGTTCTATAGGAATATGTGGACAGAGGTTATTTCTCTGCCTGTTTATCCAATCTCTGCCTGTTTATACAATTTATCCATTGTATAAAGTGGAAGACAAATTAATTGACAGTGGCATTGTGAGAATCCTAATCTTTCTTTTCCTTTAAGGCTGGTGCTTTAGAGAGAGCAGAGTGTTGGTTTCCAGGGGCTGGGAGTGGGGAAGATGGGAAGATGTTGGATAAAGGATGCCAGCTTTCAGTTATAAGATGAATAAGTTCTGGGGATCTAATGAACAGCATAATGATTATAGCTAATCATACTGTCTTATGTACTTGAAAGTTCTTAAGTGAGTAGATCTTAAACATTCTTATCACAGCTTAGAAATGATGACTATACGACATGATGGAGGCAGTAGCTAATGCTATGGTGGTAATAATTTTGCAGTCTATAAGTGTATCAAATCTATACTTAAACTTATATAATGTTATATGTCAATTGTATCTCAGTAAAGCTGGGAAAAAAACAGAATAGTGATTTATAGTCTCTTTTGTATCATAGAGCCTTTGAGAATCAAGTAAAAGTCATGGACACTGGGTCCCCCCATAGGCACATTTGCACATTCTTTTAATCAGAACCCATATATGCTTCAAAGGCTATCCATGAATTGAGGGGTAAGAATGCCTTGGTTAGAAAGTAACAGTTTTCTGTAAGGTTAGCTGCAGGTCATATATTCGACAGCACTGATGTTCCGATTCCATGCAGACCAACAAATCTTGAGTTAGAATATGAGTTTGAAATGGACAGGTAGATTTTTTTACAGTTATTCCTTTTGGTATCAGTCATAATGACTCCGAATGGAAACCAGAAACAGCTTATGTGTTTAGAAACAGAATATGAAAACATTTTTCAACTGTCGGGTGTTCTGAGGAATGCGTCGCCTGTGAAGTCCCAGTGAATCTTACTTTGAATGCATTTAAAACTTTCAAAACTCTGCTCCTACTTTCCGTTTCCTTTGTGTTCCAAGATATCGTGGGATGACTCTGTATGCAAGCATAAGAATCTACTTAGAGGCAAGAAAATAGTCAGTCAATAATATGAGCAGTAAGTCAATAATAAGGGCAGATTGCGCTTTATCTTTGTTTCAGAAACAAATAGGGCTTTTTTAGGCCAAAGGTAAAATATGTGCGCCTGTGCGGGAGCGTGCGCGCGCACACACGCGCGCGAGCACGCACACGCACGCACACACACGCACACACGCACGCACACACACAAGAAAGAGAATAATGACACAAATTTTTACCTCAGGCCCAGTAGTCGAAAAATATTAGAATCTAAAATGTTCTCAAATAGCTAGAACAATGGGATACATACAAGAAGGTAAATTTCAGAGGAAATAAGTGCAGAGACTTGAATTAGAAAATAAAATCCATAATGAATAAATATATATGTTAAAAATCTCCTACTGTTAAAAGGGGTGTATTGAGGATTAAGTGGGTGATACATGCAAGTACCTGGTGGGTAGAGGAGACAAGATTGTTATTAGTTCCTACTCTGTATATTAATTTTTTTAATTTACAAACACTGGGCTCTAGCATCTTTTGCTTTCTCAAAATATATTTTACAAAGTAAATTAATAGTGGAAATAATTTTGCTGGGGGAATGGTTGATCTTGTCAAGCGAACCATTTCCTAGGATTTGTTAGAACTATCTGCATATGAAAAATTATTTGCCTGCTAGGAAAGACCAAATAAATGGAATAGTTTTGATAGGAGTAGAAATCATAGCCTTCTTTAGTCTTCAAGGATGACTGGAGATAAGATCCAAGTTCAGAGAATACCTAAAGGCAAAACCGGGCTTACCAGCAGAGGTCCTAAATGTAGGAGCAAGATGCTCTTTTGGAAGGGGTTGGAAGGGATCAGAAAATATGTACTTAACAGAAAAAATTCTCTAATTTACAAATATCCTCTTGATAATTTAGGACATTTCTAAGAATCAAAAATGATTTTTAAAAAAAGTCTCATTCATGAAGAACTTAGATAAATGGTGGGGAAAGCATCCCACAGTAATTGCCAAATCCGTCCCCAGCTACTAGACTGTTCTGTTGTGCACATTGTTGTCGTATACTACTGCTAGATGTTTGTGTTCCAAATTTATTTAAACAAGTCCCTAAAGACTTTTACTCAAGGACTCTCTTAAAAGAATCAAAAGGCATTATTTTGTTGTGGATAAGAACACAAACTTTGATGGAAAAACCAAAATCTAATCCTTGAACATTCGTTTGCTAGCTGGATGACTTTAGGCCCTTGAACTCCAAGTCTGTTTCCTTTTATGCTAATGGGGTTTATAAGAGCCCTAACATTATAGGATGACTACGAGCTTTAAATGAGGCTCTGTATGTTTAAAGCACTTAGTACAGTATGCAATACATAGAAAACACTCCATACTAGCTGCTGTTGTTTTTGACACTGTTATGGATCACTCGACTAGGACATCCGCAGACCTTAAGGAAATTAGTTGAGAAAAACCACGTTGAAGGGAAGCCAGAAGTCTTAATGCAGTAAACATGCTTATTTGTAGATATACCTGAATAAGCAGACAGAAGCTGTGCATAAATGAAGCGTGAGATGCAGAAGAAAGGGAAATGCTCAGAAATGCTGACGTGAGGAAAGTCACGGTCGTTTCTGGACGAGGTGGGACAGGAAGGTGAGAGGTGGCTCCACTGCTCAGAAGTAGGCACCACAGGCGTTTCAGCACGGGTGGCCCAGGACATTTTGCCATCTGTTCGTTTTTATCGGAAATACTTGCAGAAGTCATACTGCATAATTAAGGTGGCTGTGATAAACAATTTTTAATGCCTTCATCAAGATGTGTGCAGTGGTATTTTTCCCAAAGATCATCTCTCTGTTGTGTTAAGGGGCGGAACTAGGAAGATGGATTGGAAAATAAAAATGATTCACCAACTCTCTGGGGAGAACTGAGATAAATATTTATATTGGTCATTTGTCATTCATTTACTACTCAGTGGCTTCTTATATCCGCACTCACTATGTTATCTGTTTTCAATATTCCCACATGAGTGAGTTTTCTTAGCAGCCATATAGAGGGGTCCTAATAGATGAGACATTTCTGCATCTTGGTACCACATTTGCTGAGCAACTACATTCTATGTTCCAAGAACATGTATAATCTGTTGATTTATGCACGGGGGTCTTCTATGTCATTTTACTGATTGATATGCCTCCTAGACCCAGAATCTTACAGAAAATTGCTTGACCTTAAAAATGGTGCTTTAGGAAAGTAAGAAATTAATAAAATAGAAATCATAGGCAGTAGTATTGGGGTTTATATGGACCTCCATCATTTTGCCTTGACTACATTAACAGCCTCATCTTCTGCACTGGACACTAACCTCCAGTGCCAAAGCATTGTTTATGATTCTCTGTACTCATTCCATCTCTGAGCTTCAAGCCTTTGCTCACCTCATCTCCCTGGCCTGGAATGCCCTACTACTTTACTTTTTTACCTGGCTAAATCTCCTCGGGGTGCTTTAAGACTTAGTTGAATTAATTCAATGCATAATATTTAAATTGTTTAAAAATTCATGTGCCATGGACAAAGATGGACCACCATGGATGTGTCTGTAAACAACAGGTAAGCCTAACAATGTGTAGTGGGTAGAGCTGAGAAACTTTTCACATGTTTATTTGCCATTTGAATATCTACTTTTATGAAGTATCTCTTCGAGTCTCCTGCCCATTTTATTGGATTTGATATTTTTCTTATTGCTCATAAAAATCTTGTACATATTCTGGATATACACTCTTCATCAATTGTATGTCTTACAAATATGTTTTCCTGTGCTTTAGTTTCCTTCTCTCCCTCTCTCTCTGTATATATGTATAACATTTTTTTCTAGTCAAATTGAGAATGAGTTGCGTACATAATGGACATTTACCCCTAAATACTCCAGTGTGTATTTCCTGAGAATAGGGACTATTATCTTACATAAACACAATAAAATCTTTAACTTTAAAATTTAACATTGATTGAATATTTTAATTTACCAAATATTTCTGATTTTGTTGATTGACTCAATCAGATTATAGCACTTTCTTTTTCCTCCAGCGCAAGACCCACTCATATATCAGGAATATATGTTCTGTTCATGTCTCAAGTCTCCCATAATAGGAATATTAGGAATGTCTTTTATGAAATTGACATTTTTAAAGAATAGACTTTTTTTTTTTGTAATAGATGTTTCCCTTTCTGGTTAGTCTTGTGCTTTCTCATGATTAGATTCAGGTTACATAAGGGACGTTGTGTCCTTCTCAGAGCATCACATATGGAGGTACGTGGTGTTCATCTGCCTCTAGCTGGTGATGTTAATTTTGATCACCTTGTCAAGGAATCCAATTTCTCCACTGGACAGTTTCTATTTTTCCTAACTTTCCAGTTCCAACATTCTCTCTGTATATACCAGTTGGTGCTCAGCGTTCTAGTGGACAAAAGAGCCCTCTTCCTCCTCCATTTCTTTATATGTTGGGTTGGCCAAAAAGTTTATTCGGTTAATGAATACATTCAATAAAGTTCTTGGTGAAAATGAGAAATGTCTTTTATTTTTACTTAAAACGAGCGAACTTTTTGGCCACCCCAATACTTATCTGTCCGGGTCCCATCGTATGGACTTAAAGATTTCCATTCTTTCATCAGTTTATAATTTATTACTGTATTTAATTATTTTGGTGCTCAAATTATCCCAGATTTGGCCAGTAGGTGTACCTTCAACCTATATTGTGTCCAAGCTGCCTGCTGCCCTACTGATTGCTCTCAACATCCATAACCTTGCTGTGGCAGGACAGAAGGGAATGTCTCATCTCTTACAGAAATCTGTTGCATTTGTTTTCTTCTCTCTTACAAGTAATTACGATAACAAGATCTACTTTTTCTAGTAAGATTGAAGGCAAAGCTGATGTGTGGTTGGTGGCCTTGTTAATTTTAAGGTCTCCTTTGATAGGGTGTGTGGAGTGTTTCCTAATCAAGCAGCTGCCATTTTACTCCATATTTTTAAATCCAAGACTTAAAATACTTCCAGTAATGCCAATTTTACTTTTCCAATTTTAACCCATTTATGTATTTTATTTTTTATTATGTTTCAAATAATTTTAGCTATGGATAATATAAAATATTCCCATTTTATTTCCATTCTTAAAAAGGAAGCTATAACTATTTCTTCATTAATCATAAAGTTTCTTGTAGGCTTGGTGGATAACCATAACTAGGTCAATAAAGTATCATTTCCAGTGAAGCCGTTTTCTGAGCTCTGAAGTATTCTTTCTGGCAATTTTTTAATAGATTTTTTTGAATTAATCACTTTTCTAGCTTTTAATTCTCTTCAGATTGTTTATTTTTCTTATGTCAAGGTAGTAAACAGTTTTTCTAAGATTGTGTTTTTTAATCCAAATGGGCAGATTTATCCTAAACGTGTAGTTATTCAAAATCATTTCTAATTATCTTTGTAATATCTGTAGGTTCTGTAGTTATATCTCCTTTCTAATGTATGGTATCAGTACTTCGTACTTTTATCTTTTTTCGTTATCAGTCTTCTTATGGTTTACCAATTTTATGTCTTTCAGAAGACCAAGTTTTGACTTTGTTGATGTTCTCTATTGTACTTTTATTTTCTATTTCATTACTTGTTCCTCTTAAATCTGGTATTGCCTCCATTCTAATTCCTTGAGTTTCAGTTGTTATTTCTTAAAATGAATGCTCAGCTCCCAAGTCTTCAGTCACTCTTCTTTTAAAATATATGCATACACAGTTGTAAATGTTTTCCTTACACCATGGCTTTAGTTGAATCATGCAACTTCTGATAACTCATACTTTTGTCATTCACTTCAAAATATTTTCTAATTTCCATTTGATTTCTCACATAAGCCATAATATTAGAAGTGATTAGTTTCCATGTTTGGGTTTTTTCTAGTTATCTTTTTACTCTTGTTTTCTAGTTCAGTTTCCTGATGGCTAATAAACCTTTCTTTATGACTTCAGTTCTTTAAAATTTTGTTATGACTTTCTTTTTGGCAAAATATATGATCAATTTTGGTAAATGTTTCCTGTGTTCTTGAAAAAAAATTTATGTTCTGCAGTTGTTCAGTGCCGTATTTTTATGTCAACTATGTCAACTTTATTGTGTTTCTCAGATCTATGTCCTCACATTTTTTTCTCTGTATTCTATCCGTTTCTCAGAGGTATATTAACATGTTCTTCTGTGATTAAAGATTTGTCCATTACTCTTTCAATTTTTGTTTTACATATTTTGATGTTAGGTTATCACTGCAAAAAAAATTAATCTTCCTAGTGATTGAATCTTTTATCATTATACACTATCCCATATTTGCTCTAATAATTTTTTCTTGCCTTAAAGTCTCATTGGTCTGATATTAGAGTAAATGCATCGAACTTATTTTTGTTAGTATCTTAGTCTGCTCAGGGTGCCATAACAAAATACATTGACTGGGTGGCTTAAGCAACACAAGTTTATTTTCTTACAGTCCTGAAGACTGGAAGTCCGAGATCAAGGTGCCAGCAGGGTAGTGTTTGGTGAGAACTCTCCTTTTCTTGTAGGTCACTGCCTTATCACTGAGTCCTCACAAGGCCTTTCCTCGGTACATGACTCTTCTTAAAAGGCCACCAACAGTATCAGATTAGTATCCTACCCTTATGACTTCATTTAACCTTAATTACCACCTGAAAGCCATATCTCCAGGTATAGTCACATTAGGGTATAGTCACATATCTCCAGGTATAGTCACATTCATATTAATATATGAATTTGATGGACACAGTCATTCCATATCAGTTAGTTTTGTGTAATGTATCATTTCATACTTTTATTTTCAACCTTTCCACATCCTTGTGTTTATCGTGTGTGCATTTTTAAGGCATATAGTTCTGTTTAATTGTTCAAATCATGATTATTATTCAGTCCGGCAATATTTGTCTTTTAACTGAAGTATTTAATTTATTTGCATTTAATTTAAGTACTGACACCTTTAATGTAAACCAATAATGTTACTATTTTCAGTGTTGGCCACCTATTCTGTATTTCTTTTTTTGTATACTTAAGTACGTTTCTATTATGTTACCTATTTCCTTCACTATCATATTGTACATTTTTTGTTACTTTTTTAATGGTAATTCTAGACAGTATAATATGTACACCTGTCTCATTAAAGTATATCTATTATGTTACCTATTTCCTTCACTATCATATTGTACATTTTTTGTTACTTTTTTAATGGTAATTCTAGACAGTATAATATGTACACCTGTCTCATTAAAGTATATAAATTGGTATGTTTACCATTTCCCAGAAAATACAAAGCCTTTATAATCCTTTACAGTCACTTAACCCACCTTGATTTTTATTTTATTTGTTTTAGTTTTGTATGTACATTAAACTCCATGTACTATAGTGGTTTTATACCATCAATCTTTATTTAGATTTATCCACATAGTTTTGTTTCTGCTTCCCTTCCTATTAGAAGAACTTCTTTAGGTTTTTCTCTTGGTGTGGGTTTGCTGGTGAGTAATTCCCTCCTTTTAGTTTGAAAATATCTTTATTCCCTCTATTTTTGAAGGATGTTTTTATGGGATATGAATGCTTGTTCTTTTCTTTCACCACTTTGAACATATTCCATTGTCTCTGACTTACATTATTTCTGTTGGGAATTCAACTATCTTTCTTTTTGCTGTTCCTTTGAAGATAATGTATCAGGAGTGGTGTTCTTACGATTTGTCTCTTTTCCTTTTGTTTTCAATATTTATTACGAGGACTCAAGGTTTAGTTTTCTATATCTTTGTCTGGCTTGGTGATTGTAGCAGTTCTTGAATTTGTGACTTGATATCTTTCTGCTATTAAAAAAATTCTCTGTCTATATCTCTTCAAATATTGCTTGTAAAACATTTTCTCTCTTTACTATTTCTGGTCATTCTAATAACATATATTATAGCTTTCTCCTGAGTCCCATGTGCCTTGTATTATTTTTTCATCTTTTTAAAATTTCTCTCTGCTTTAGTCTTAGTGTTTTCTACTGACCAAATTCTGGGGATGGGAGGAGGGTGGGATGAATAGGGATATTGGGATTGACACATATACACTATTGATACTAAGTATAAAGTAGATAACTAATGAGAACCTGCTGTATAGCACAGGGAACTCTACTCAGTGCTCTGTGGTGACCTAAATGAGAAGGAAATCCAAAAATGAGGGGATATATGTATACATATAGCTGATTCACTTTGCTGTACAGTATAAACTAACATAATATTGTAAAGCAACTGTACTCCAATTAAAAACAAAAAGCAAAAAAATAAATAAAAATTCTCTCTTCAACTTAACTAATTTTTTTCTAACTCCACTTACTGTATTTTTCAGTTTCATGATTTTCATTTGATTTTTTTAAGTAAATTCCAGTTACCTCCTGAAATTCTTTTTATCATATCTTCTAATGTTTTGGGCTAACAGTTGTTTTAAAATCCCTGTCTGATAATTCCAGTATATGAATCTCTTGTTAGCATTTTATTTTATTTTTAATTTTTAGCCATTTGCTTTGCTTTTTTCTTGTTTTTTGGACATTTAGTTGTGACTCCTGGTATTTCGAATGACCTAATTTTAAAAAATTGGATGTCAAATATGGGTGTAAAAAATCACAGAGAGAATTCCATGGTCTGGTGATGTTAACCTGGGTAAGATAAAGTTTGATTTTGCTTGCAGCAGTCAGCTCGGCTAGGGAAATACATCTTAATATAGCTGGGGGTGGAGCTGCTTTCAGTTGGATTCTAGTCTTTGTCAGTGTTAGTCTGTTTCTGTTTGGCCCTTTGGTGTACCCCTTCAGACATTCAACTGATTGCCTGAGATTTTTACCTGGCCCCTTGTGATTGGTGGCCCTTAAGCTATGATTTTTGTTCCTGAGCCCCTTGAGATTACCTAATTTTCAACGTCAGCCTCTCAACCTACTGCTTTATGCCCATTACTGCTTATCTGGTATCTGGTATCCTTATGCCTCTGTTGGTAATTGTTGCTGCCATAATCAGCTTGCAGGCTGCCATGTTGAACTGGCAAATGCCATGAGGGAAGAAAGCTGTCTCCAGTGTTAGGATAACTTCCATATTTCCCTTTTCTAAAGATCTTGACACCTCAGTGCTCATTGCCTTGGTTGCTCTTCGATACCATAGGTATTTTATCCAGAATTTCTATTGTTTTCATTGGGAGAATTGTTCTATTCTTAGTTGGTCTGCTAAAGATGGAAAAACTGTATACCACATTCTTGTAGAAGATTTTAAGTGCATTGATTTGTATGATGTTATCCAATTATTATTTTAGAGAAGATCATTAATTAGGCTGACTAATTTGGGGTAAAAGGAGAAGCCCAAGGTAAGCTAGAACCTTTACAGAAAGTTGCATTACATTTAAATTCATCAGACATATTCTTCATTAAAGCAGGTAATTAAAACCCTTTATATAGTGAAGTGTCCCTTTGTAATTGAGCATCTCATTTTCACAAATCTTGAGAGTTTAGATTTTCATTAAGTGAAGAACCCCTGTTATTTCTCTGGCTATTTTTCTTGGTATCATTTGAGATTTTAGAAATCTTTTTAAGTAAGTAGAGAGCTTGGTGTTTAAAGAAGTATCCACATAGGCCTGTGAGGATTTTGGAGAACCACATGACTTTCTTTTTTTAAACCAACTGTTCCAGGAAATATCCATTTTTAAAAGATGATTTGCTGACACTTCACATCTTGAATCCAAGTTGCTGATTCATGCAGTTTGAAGTTCAGAGAATTGCTTAAAGTTACAGCTTCCCACGAAATAATCATGTGGATGTCAGAGGAAGTTTGTAGAGCTATGAAGAATTGTAATTACATGGTCTGCTTCTATAAACTGCAGTCTGATAGATAAGGGACAGATTGAACGATGGGGCTGACAGCTGAGCTGTTATCGATCTTTTGTTTATAAAGCTAGCCGTGATGTATCTCATGCTATAACTTCAGTCTAAATCCACATAAATATGAAATTGCTGAAGTGAGAGTAGGACACAGAGCCAACAATTAGAAAATGTGAGTGTGTAAAATCGTAAAAAAAAAAAAAAAGTGCATCACTGATAGAAAGAGCGAATTCTTGAGGTTATCTTGTCATGTTAGGTATTTATAATAAACTTTACAGCATCTTACGACGTAAAGAAAAACAGCGAATATATGATGCCGTTATATTATGAAGTCATATATTGCATCAATCAAAAAATAATATTAGGGCAATTTCTGAATAGTTTCATACACTTAACTATTTAAAATGCTTTCAAATGTCAAATGTACCATATTTCTTCTATCTAAGATGCATATTTTTTTCATTTTGTCATCTCTTAAATCAGTACTCAGGTTATATCTCTTTTTTAATTCTTCATAAATAAATGGTGCTAAATAAATCCTGCCCCACCCCAGGGATAAACGAGTTTATAAGAATAAAAGGGAAAGTTTTAATTCTTTTTTTTGTTCAATCATTTCCATTCTGTTTATGAACCAGGTTGACTACCTTGGTAGGACTTTTAAGCACAAGAAGTAGTTTAGCTTTGTTTTATTATTAAATCTATTAACTCAAAGGTACATAAAAGTAAATAAATGGAGACATATGTCACCTACCCAGTGGCAAGTTTATTCTTTCCATTCTTCCTTTCTTCTTCCCTAGGTATAAACCATTTAAGGTTAGTGACTCTCAGTCATGTATAGAATTACATAAATTTTACATATTACATAGAGTATATGCCTTTATACTTTTACTACATGCAAGTATATGTACACAATATATGGTATTATTTGGCATTTATATAAGTTAAACATTATAGAAATGGTGTGATGCTATATGCAACTAGTTCTTTCTTTGTTAGTATTATATTTTTGAGGTTAATGTGTATGCATGTACCTCATTGATTTATTGCCACATGAGGTTAAATTTATGAATAACCTTTAAAATTTTTGCTTTCCTCTAATTATGAAAAATTACATTTTTCCGATTTTTGTTTGTTTCAAACATTATGTAATCGGTATACTTGCACGTCTCCTCGTGCATGTTTGTAACAGCTTCTCTAGGCCATTTGGTTGGAAGTGGAATTCAAGTATAGAGATTGCCAGCTTGCTCTCGGAAGTGGTTGTGTAAATTTTTTTTTTTGGTTGTGTACATTTATACACACACCACTCTGTACGATTTCTCATTTCCTTACACATTCGTCAATACGTGCCGTTATCTAGGATGTTTCAAAACAAAACTTTCAAAGTCCCCTCCATCATGACCATCAAGCAGAAAGATACCTTTAAACGTAAGAAGTGGAAAAACAAAGTCCTACTGTTTAAATATTAGGTAATAAGAAAAGACAGCTCTATCCCCAAGCACACCCCCCTGATTAGAGAAGCAGTAACATATGTCTTGTTGTTGGACCAAAGCTAGGCAGCGATGGCCTTCATTTCTCTTGATATTATATAATTTCTCTATGTAGCTCTAATAAATAGCTCATCTGGGAATGTATCTAGCCAGTGCTCCCCTAAAGTTGTAGTACAGAACAATAGTCAAAGAAATGTGTCTTGAAAAACAAATTCCATCTGGGAAATGATACATGCTGTATCCCTCTTCTGAAATTTAGCAAAGCTCTGATCAATTCCACTATGAGAAAGCCTGTCTAATTTTATTTAACCCAGCTTTTCCCAAACTTATAAAAAAAAATCTAACCCCTCCTACTAGGAACACAGTAGAGAATTCCAATCTAACCCTCCTCAAGCCAGTATTAGCACCAAATTGAATATTCAAAACCTGGGCTCAGATCCAGACTTTACCATTGATTTGTTCTGTAATCTTAGGCAAAATATTGACTGTTCATGAATCTTGATTTTCTCATCCATAAAATGAACATGAAGTCTTCTTTACAGGGTATGAGAAATAATAAAATGGTCTACACAGAGCACCCAGCATGGACTGGCACATGATAGGTATTTAGTACATGCAGGATTAACCCTTTGTTTCCACCTGCTTGAGGAAACATCATGCACTTGACTCTCCATAGTGCAAAGTCCTCGTTTCATTCTCTAAAACGACCCTGTCCGTCACACACGTATAGGCCATCTGCTATACGTATGCCAGGACTTAGAAAATCATAATGGTTCATGATTATATAAACCTCAGTCATAAAAGCCTTAATCTTTCCAGCCTGTCCTAACAGGAGAGACTTCTTGACTTCAATTTAGCTTCTGAAATTTTCCTTTCACTTCCTTATAAGTTGTTTGACCTACAGCAATGAAGAATGCATGAAATATATGATAGTTATTCATACCATATTTTTTCAGAGCCTCCTAGAACCACTGGGCTGGAAGATTCCTGCCCTGCTTGTTTCCATTGCCAGAATGTTACAGAAGAACCTGAAGGTCAGACAAGTTAAATGTGAACATTTGTGCAAGGAAAGGAAAATGGGGTGTAACATTTCCACCTCCCATGGAGCTTATGGCTTCAGCTTTGGGTTCATACATTGAACCTTTACATATGACCCTAAACAGGTTACTTAAACTCTCATAGTCTCAATTTCCTTATCTGTAAAGTAACTAAAATTATATTAGTCTACTTCAGTTTGAGGTGGGAGGAACGGGTGAGGTAATACAGTCCCAGACATGGGAGGAATGCTCAACACGGATTCATTCCTTCTTGGATTTTCTTACCTTGGAGTTGCCTCCCTCTGCTCCAGAAGTCTGTTGAGGTACTACTTTGTTTTCACATCGTTACTGAGTTCAAGTTCAGTGTCTACCATGCTAATGGAAAGAACGAGTCTGGCAAGTGTCTTGGATAGAACTGATGAGGTTGCATTTAAGTGAAAAGTGTGTTATAGCAATATCATAAAATTTATCCTCATCTCAATAAGGTTCCTTCTCAGAGAGAATAGGCAGAGGAGGAGGAGGAATGCATCTTTAGATGTTGAGATGAATCCTCAGAGCCCTGTATTATCCTTGTCAGAGAGCTACAATTTACTGAGCAGCCTCTATGTGCCAGGCACTGTGATAAGAATTTTATCAGAGTACAATTATTGATCCCAGTGGTTTTTATAGAAATTGCAGTAGGAAAGAAAAGAACTTATTACAACATGGCATGGTGATAGTGTGGGACGGAGAGGTTAGTTATTCCAGCACTACCACATCCTAATATTTATCGAGGGCTTGCTATGTGACACATATTGTGATCAGCACCTACAGCCTGGGTATTTACTGTTCCCCGTTTTTTGACACATTAGGAAACCAAGACTAGACAGGTTACACAGTTGTCCAATGTCACACTGCAGGTGAATGTTGAAGCCAGGGTTTGAATTCAGTTTCTTCTGACACTACAGCCCACAGCTAGCTGCCTCCTAAAGACGGCATCCAGAGTCTTGGTGCTTGTTTCAGAGTCCTCCATTGAGCACTCAGTCTTATAAACTTGGAAAGTGGATTTCATTTACCCCTAGAAGGACTCCCATCTCTCAGTGTGATCTCAATTTAAACGAGATCACAAGAATGATACGTAGATTAACTCACAAGAAGATACCAGGTATCTTTCCCTATAGACACCCACTTGCAAAACCAAAGTGTCTGGACAGTTGCTTCACCAAAAATGAAGGCTGAGACCCAGTAGGAGGAGTGAAGTATGTCATTGCAGAGGGTAAGGCGTTGGGCTAAAACAGCCTGGTGCATGCTCTCCTTAAGAGAGTTCGACCACTCTCAGGTAGGCGGTTGGGTTGAGGTCTAGCCCCTGGGACAGTATCAGGCTCTGTGAGCCATCCTTGCTATCCATTCCAAAGCTGACCACCTTCTAATGGGTATTTCTTTTCACTAGCTACAGCAGAACCACATCTTTAGCGAGGGATAGGTTCTTAAGTTCAAAAGGAAGTACTATTACCCAATAGTATTGGATTTCCCTTAAACTGATTGTAAAGTATAGTACCCCACAATTATATACTCCATTAAAGGTTGCCATAGCAGTTCGTTTTCCCAGGAGTATGTATCGGAACTGATTGTGTTTCTCTATACAAGTATTAGTTTACTTTTGGGACCAAGTAATACAAAGATGAGCAGGAACTGACATTAACCATAGGATCGGCTAACTTGGGAATCTGTCATCTAACTCTCCCTCAGTGGCATGTGTTCGTTTGGTGAACTGGTGAATGGAGAATCACTGCACAATGACTACTGAAGTTACTCCTTTTCTTTTTTCTTCCCTGGAAGCTAAGAATTGTGGTTAATAAAATATGCACATAATATCGCCTTTCATTTACCTACTTTCACCCATTTTGCATTCATTTTTCAGTTTAACGCTTATAGGCCCATCTTATTTTATTTCTAAGTTCTCGAGGGATGTTGAACACTGACACCCAAGAGCTGCCAATACTCATCTTTGTTACCTTTACACTGTAGAAAGGAAGAGCTAAAACTGAGACAGTTACATGGTTTGTCCCCATCCCTGGTAGGGAGTGATCTTTCCAAGGTTTGATACTAAAGCCCATTCTGTTTCTACCGTAATCACGTTTTTAAAATTGATTTTCATTAAGTGTTGAATTATCCTCTGCTGACATGTGCTTGAGGTCTAGAAGAAACATAGATTAACAGACGAGAGAGAGATTTCAGTTTCTGGGTTTAGTTGTTCTCACGTTGTTTAAAAAAATGAGCATATTCTAGGTCACCTGGATGCCTGCGTCCTTCGTGAGGGCTCTGAAGATTTATCATAGTCTATGTATTTGTTGTATTCAAATGACGTGTGAGAAGATATGCTAAATTTAATTTTAAAATTTTGTGATGAGATTTCCAAAATGAGGAAATTGTGTCTTTGTCCCCAGTGAAGGACAAATGATATCATATTAAGTTATGAAAAGTGATATCCCAGGAGTGTTTGAATAGAGAAAAGTGGTAGGCAAATCCGGACTGTCTGCAGGCCCTATCGTAAAGGATGCTACACTCTCTTGAGCCTGCATCTCAGCAGTAAGTACCGCATTCGCTTTGTGGGCTCATGTTGTTTCCAGAAAAACAACAAAATAATGTTGTTTCAGTGGTTTTATAGTTTTATTCCATTTTTATGAATAAATTTGATTTCAGGATTGAATAAGTTCTAGAAACATAAGAACTTTCCATAGTCTTTATTCTTATTTATGGTGGTTTATATAAGATAATTTTCCAACACAGAGTTGGGGGAATTTCATAATTTTTTTTCCTTTTTAAATAAGGTATGAACATTGATCAGATTAGGAAACACTGCATGTATTTGTTTGTTTTAGCTAACCCTTATATAGCACTTATTATTATGTACTTGCAGAGTATTGTTAAATCTTATCAGTTTGAAGGGGTTCTTTCCCTCCCCACATTTAACATCTCCAAAATTAGTATGCAGTTCACTGTCATTTTTTTTTCCTATTGGCATATAAAATAGCAGTGCCTCGAGCATATTAAATGCAGAGAAATTTGGTAACTCATTTAATTCTCACATTAACCATTGGAGACATATTATTATCCTCACTTTTAAGGTACGTAAACTCAGGAATAGAGATGTCAATGAACTTGTCCAAGGGCAAACAGCTAATAAGTGGGGAGGTCAGTATTCCCACTCAAGTAGTCTAATTAGAGAGTTCCTGCTCTAACTGATGTAACTGCAGTGCCTGAAACAAACATACTGTTAATAATGTACACATTAAAATTTGCCAACAGTTATTACCAAATCGTTACAGCTTAGCAAATTGCATACTAAACTGGCTGGCCTTCTGGTTAATACCCCTTAACATTCTTGCCAAACACTGCCACTGTGTCATCTCAAGAGTGTAGAAGATTGACAGGCGTGTGAAGCACATTGAATCTCAGAAGATACAACTGGGAATTGAGTTCCTCTGAATCTATAATGTGATGGAATGTGTTCTCTCTTCACCAGTGATTAATTTAGAATAACTGGGTCTGTTCTGTTGTCATTCCCTCATTTCGATTTTTCAGTTTGGGAACGAATGGAGCAAATATTACATACAGAAGAGATTCAGAATAGCCTTCAGAAGGGTAGGAACACCAGTCTCGGAGACCCACCAGAGAATTTCGAAGGGTGATAAATGCCAAAACTTTGCCTCTGTTAATGAGGACAGAGGGAAAGGTTACAGTTTATTGTAATGTCTTTGATGCTTCTTTTTTGTTAGGAACTTCTTGACTTTAGACAACTGACCAAGACAGGAGGGCAGAGTTAGAATAAGGCAGAATTGGATGCCCTTATGTCAGTAAATACTATGGAAGTCATTGCTTGGATGAGCCCTCTTAAATATAAGAATGTATACTAACTGGCTTGATTGATTGAGGTAATGCTTTGGTCCATGGCCACTTGTGTGGTCTTTAAGGAAAAAGAGATTCTCCCTCCTGACCTGTGTAGCCTGTGGTTACCATTTTCTTAGATATTTGCATACAAAAGTAACAATACCAGTCATACATTGTTAAAAGAAAACAGAAAAGATGTTTTTTTCAGTTGTGCTACTTTGTGTTTTATTGTAGATAGATAGATAGATACTGCATATAGTGCCCTGAGGATTTTATACTTTAGCTGCAGACAAGGTGTTGTCAATTAGCTTTTACTGTGAAACAAACCACCCTAAAAATTAATGGCTTTAAAACGACACCTGTTTGTTTAGTCCATGGCTCTGCAGATTGGCCCCATGGGCTAGCTTTAGCTGAGTGTTTATTTTGGTCTAGTTGCTCTCACTGATGTGCTTGTGGTCATCTGTTGGATTGCCTAGGGGATGGCTTATCTCAAATAAGCTCATCTCTGACAGCTCACCTCTGTTCAGGGTAGTCTCTCATGTTCTAGCAGATTAGCCGGCAGTGTTCACATGGCAGCTGGTCAGGTTTCTAAGAGACTGAGTAAAAGCTTGCAAGCTTCTTTAGGCTCAGCCTCAGAATGGGCACAGTGTCATTTCTGCCCCATTGTTTGGGCTAAAACCAATCACAATATCAGCCCATATTCAAGCAGAAGGTAAGAAGACTCCATCTTTTGATTGGAAGAACTGCAAATACACACTCCAAAGAATAAGGATACAGGAAGGGATGGAGATCAATGACCATTTTTGCAATCTACCACTCTTAGCTCTTCAGCTGTCCTGTGAGTCGATATTCTTTTTTTTTTTCCCTCTTCCTTCTTGGTACCATTCATGGGTTTATTCTACCAGAGCATATACCGTCTGATTTTGGTTTTGGAGCGGGGAAGGAGATTGAAGAACCCAAAGGCTATAGTTTCCCAAACGAGCAACCATAATGCCTGGCTACTTAATGGTGTCTATGATTACATGATATCTACAAGTAATCCAACCGTAATTTCAACCTCTTCCTCCGCCCCACCAGGTTATGTAAAAGGACTGATTCAGATGGAATGGGAACTCTATAGAAGATGAGTTCTTGACATGGCAAAGGGATGGGGACCCATAAGATTTGAAGGGCAGTGGAAAGGCACTAGGATCTGTGTTTCAGGGAAGAAGTGTCTCAGAGACGGCACAATTGTACCCAGACATAAATTAGGCAAGGAGTAAATTGCTTTTATTTGGCCCCGAAATTCTGAACTAGTACCAAGAAGTGGAGGTTATAAGAGTCAGGTTATGCTTTATTATATGGAAAAAGTATTTTGAACCATTAGGGCTTTTTAGAACTAAAAAGGATAGTATAAGCTAGTGGGTAACAGTATGGTCAATCTGGAGTCAGATTGGCCTGAGTTCGAGTTCTATTTGTCATGCTTCCTATCTGTGTTCTTAGACAAGTTCATTAACTTCCCTCATCTCTAAAACAGGATTAATAACTATTATGAGGATTCAATGATAGCATATATGGAAGTTCTTCTTATAGTGGCTGGCAGGGTAAGAGCTCAAAATAATTCATAGTTAGTAATAAACATATCTTTAGGCCCCAAACTGACTAAAGGCCTCTCTGAGCAGCACGGTCGGTGAAGTACCAGGCAGTTAAGAATACTAGTTTCCTGGGTAATGACACCTGTCTATAATACTATTGGAGATTTTCTCCGACTCTGTTATAATTGCCCCTAGCAATCTGAAACAAACATACTGTTAATAATGTACACATTAAAATTTGCCAACAGTTATTACCAAATCGTTACAGCTTAGCAAATTGCATACTAAACTGGCTGGACTTCTGGTTAATACCCCTTAACATTCTTGCCAAACACTGCCACTGTGTCATCTCAAGACTGTAGAAGATTGACAGGCGCGTGAAGCACATTGAATCTCAGAAGATACAACTGGGAATTGAGTTCCTCTGAATCTATAATGTGATGGAATGTGTTCTCTCTTCACCAGTGATTAATTTAGAATAACTGGGTCTGTTCTGTTGTCATTCCCTCATTTCGATTTTTCAGTTTGGGAACGAATGGAGCAAATATTACATACAGAAGAGATTCAAAATAGCCTTCAGAAGGGTAGGAGCACCAGTCTC
>NC_041231.1:12711150-12723201 GCF_002837175.3 Physeter macrocephalus
TTTTGGTTTTGGAGCGGGGAAGGAGATTGAAGAACCCAAAGGCTATAGTTTCCCAAACGAGCAACCATAATGCCTGGCTACTTAATGGTGTCTGTGATTACATGATATCTACAAGTAATCCAACCGTAATTTCAACCTCTTCCTCCGCCCCACCAGGTTATGTAAAAGGACTGATTCAGATGGAATGGGAACTCTATAGAAGATGAGTTCTTGACATGGCAAAGGGATGGGGACCCATAAGATTTGAAGGGCAGTGGAAAGGCGCTAGGATCTGTGTTTCAGGGAAGAAGTGTCTCAGAGACGGCACAATTGTACCCAGACATAAATTAGGCAAGGAGTAAATTGCTTTTATTTGGCCCCGAAATTCTGAACTAGTACCAAGAAGTGGAGGTTATAAGAGTCAGGTTATGCTTTATTATATGGAAAAAGTATTTTGAACCATTAGGGCTTTTTAGAACTAAAAAGGATAGTATAAGCTAGTGGGTAACAGTATGGTCAATCTGGAGTCAGATTGGCCTGAGTTCGAGTTCTATTTGTCATGCTTCCTATCTGTGTTCTTAGACAAGTTCATTAACTTCCCTCATCTCTAAAACAGGATTAATAACTATTATGAGGATTCAATGATAGCATATATGGAAGTTCTTCTTATAGTGGCTGGCAGGGTAAGAGCTCAAAATAATTCATAGTTAGTAATAAACATATCTTTAGGCCCCAAACTGACTAAAGGCCTCTCTGAGCAGCACGGTCGGTGAAGTACCAGGCAGTTAAGAATACTAGTTTCCTGGGTAATGACACCTGTCTATAATACTATTGGAGATTTTCTCCGACTCTGTTATAATTGCCCCTAGCAATTCAGTAAAAAAAAAAAACCTGCTTTACCTTCTGTCTATAAAACACATTATTACTATTTTGGTCCAGACCTAACTACCTTGGATTGTAACCTTGTTTTCTTTTGTTGGAGTAATCGATAATTCCCAGTGTACAAAGGTATCTACTTACAGCTATGACTTTATCTGAAAAATCATTATTTTAATGATCATAACAGCTCATTTTCTTCTTTCCTGCCAACATCATTCTTCACCAGACCATTGCTTTAGGTAACTTAGAATAAAAAATCAATTTGAGGGAGAAAATGCAGTGTCCATAGGAAGTCAGAGTAATGGTAAATGGTGCCCAAAGCATGGGCTTCTGATTTCCAGTCCACTGGAGTGCAGCTTGAGATTAGAAGCAAAGCACTCAGCCAATGGCTGCCTTGTCAGTTTGTTTGTAAATTGTGGCCTTTTGAGTTGCAGGGCATTTCAGAGCTTTAGCTGTGCTCCTGATACGCTTGGGAGACTTGGATGAAAGATGCTAGAATAGCACTACCGGGAAGCTAGGTGATTTGAATGATCCCTTGATGACTTTTGCTAATGTAGGCTAGCAATCAGGAGAATTAAGTTAGATTTTAAAAAATGCATTTCCTGTGTCCGGCTGCCCTGCTTAGAAGAAACACCTGTGAAAATTCCTACTCTGTACTGATGAGGAACTACCATAACAATCCTTTGAATAACAGCTGCTGTTCTCAGATATCTGTATCTATATATCTATATCTGCATGTACACCTGCGTCTGTATCTATATCTGTAGCTGTCTATCTGATACGTGTATAGAATATATATACATATATATTCTATATATGTCATTATATATGTATCATATATATTCGTATATATTACATATATAATTCATATCTATATATGGATAATAATCATATGTATGAATAAATAAGGTAGAAATCAGTTTACAAAGGATACTAGAAAAACAGCACAGTTGTGACCTGGTCCTAAAGGTTGCTTTATAGGAAGTAAAACACTAAAATCTAATTGCTTCAACCACAGTAGGTAAAGGCTTGGAGTTTATAAGTGTAATGTCTTCGTTCTAAGACTCTTCACTAGCTAGAGTTGTACTCTGATACAGCTGCACTGACCAGTGTGATTAATTGCTGCCCGTTATGGATACTGAGCACTTGAAATATGGTTGCTTCAAATTGAGACAGACAGTAAGTATAAAAGACACCCTGGATTTTGTAGACTTAGTACAAATACAAGATTGAAAATACCTCTGTATGGTTTTTATGTTGATTTTAAAGTGGTAATATTTTGGATATGGTAGGTTACATAAATTGTTTCTGTTTTAAGAGATTCTTTTTAGTTTTTTGTTTGTTGTTGTTTTTCTTAATGTGGCTACCAGAACATTGAAAATTACATATTTGACTTGTGTCTGTGATTTGCACTTTCTTTCTGTTGGGTGCTGCTGGACTAGAGTTTCACTCCTCACGTGAGGTCCTCAGAGCAATGATAGCAGCATCCCCTGGGAGCTTATCAGAAGTGCAGAATCTCAGGTCTTGTCCCAGACCTACAGGATCAGAGCCTTCATTAACGAGAGTCCCAGTTAATTCATTGGCACATTAAAGTTTGAGAATCGTCGGGTCAGGGTTCGGAGGAGCTTGAGTAGATCGATTAGGAGGAAAGGGCTCCTTGAGGGTTGTTAGTACCCTCGTTTCATCTGTAATGTAATGACTTCAGGTTTCTTTGGTGCGTCCAGACTATAGATGTTCCATGACACCCTGTCCATGAATTTAGGATGGAAATCAATGGGAAAAATGTAAGTCAAGTAGCAGAAAATTCACCTTATGGTCAGCGTTTTATGAGTAGCTCTTTGGGAAAGCAGAATTTGTCTGTAGCTGATTTTTTTTGACTTGCCTTTTTTCTGGAGTGTCCTGCTCGACGGTAATCGAAGAAGGCAGGGCCAAGTCTCCATCCTCACAATTTTCTCCTTTTCTTCTCTGAATCTCAACTCCGAGGTGAGAAGGGCCTTCCCCGACACACTCTCCTTCTTCCTCCAGCCTGTCTGTCCCCCCACCTCAAGCCGTCTAAGCTTCAGGGCCCGTCTCCCTGGCTGAAATCCTGATAACTGCTCTATGTGCTTGCGTTCGCCTTCTTTGTCCACTAGGATACAAGATCCACGAAGACGAGGGCTTTTTCTTGCTCACCTCTGCAGTGACTCCTGATATCGGCTCCCCCGAGTTAGGCCACGCTTCACGGGTTAAGGGCACAGTCCCCCAGAACCACCCTCACTTCTGACCCGCCGGCTACAAAATTCGGGAGCTCCCTCTCCGTCCTCAGGTTTGGTAACTCTCTGAATGATTCACAGAACTCAGGAAAAGTGCTCTACTTCCTGTTACAGTTTTATTACAGTAAAAGGGTAAAAATTGGGAGGAGCTACACCAAGAGGCACAGGGTGAAGTCTGAGAGGGTCTCAACTGCCAAGTCACACTGTTAGCTTAAACCATCCAGGGGCCCAGCTCCAGCCACCTTGTTAACCTAAAGTCAGGGGTACTCTAAGAGGCCCCCCATGAATGACAAAGACACCCCGATCCTTGGGAAATTCCAAGGGTTTAGAGGCTCCTTGCTAGAAACCGGGGACAAAGGCCAGTCGAGTTCTTTATGACACAGGAACCTCTCTGTCCCTAATGCCCGTCACAGTGCCTGGCAGGTAGTGAGCACTGTGTAAATATTGGGATAAATGAGTTCCCAGTGTCTGGCATAGAACCTGGCACTAAGTGAGGGCTTAATAAAAATCTGGCAGTAGAATGACCATGCTTTTAACTCTTCAGGTAGACATGCTCTCTCAGAACTTGGCCTTCTCAGCCACTGACCTTCTCATGCCTCATAGAGATGCAGCATTGTTGAACAGACTTAATTACCGTAATGGAGATGAAGTCCATAAATCTTTACTACTTCTAATGCCAATGCCCTGCTAATGGAGGGGAATCAGCTCTATAAAATGACTGCAAAATGGTATATGAGGCTTTTTCTCTTGTAATTTATTATCGACACTTGATGCTCGTGACACTTTTGGGGAGGAAAAAAAACACCAATTACTAATACTTAAAGCAAGCTCCCATAAATTAACTTTTTTTTAATGATTATTTTGGTGTCCCCAATAAAACATTGCTTTGTTGGGAAATGGTTTTTACAGAATTTTTTGATTCCCCAATTATTGGTTGGAATAGCTCAAATGCTACCTCTGTCGGCAGAAGCAGTGAGGGGAAAACAAAAAAACAGGAGTTTTCAGTTTAAATAAGATTAAACCAGGCACGAGATTGAATCAGTGGTGGCCTAATGTCAGTTCCAAACCGTCAGTGATTTCTGTGAAAGTGAAGGGCGTCGGTGGATAAGGAGAGTGGATTTGGAATCCAGTGCAGGGTGGGCTGCGTTTGTGGTTTGTGGTTTGTGGTTTGGGCAACAGCTTTCCTTTGCTTGTGAGTCTAGGTGAAACCTATTATGAAGTTCAGGACACAGAAATGAGCTGGTGCTTCCATGTTCATTAATCTACAGCCTTGTCTAGAACCTGTTAGCTAAGTGATTTCAGGTGAGCTACCTACCCTCGTGACATCAGTTTCCTCATCTGTAGAATGGGAGAATAATTTCTATTTGAAAATAGCATCTCCCTGGCAGGGTTGTTGAGAGGGCTCAGTAGGGCTGTGCATGTAAAGCCCATAATGTGTGTGATGCTGGGCTGCACCCAGTAAATGTCAGCTCCCTCCATTTGGACCTGCACGTTTTCTCATGTCACGTTCTTTACACTTGAGGGATATAATTGGGTGAGTGATTTTTTAGAAAATGCATGCTTTCAGAGTTTTCTTGGTAGGACCTCTTTTTTGTTTTCTGTTTTTTTTTTCAGGTGGTCTTTTGCTAGGTCAGACAATTCCAAACAGCCCACTTTGCCTCTGTGGCTGCAGTATTTCTGCTACATGTTTACTCTGCTTATCATTATTTTCGTATGGGAGATTCTTTATTTTTCTTCGTTCATGTGGCCAGTAGTTCAGGATGAAATGAAGAGCAGGCACTGGAACCGGGGTCCCCTGTGGATTGTTGGCTGTCAAGTAGTGTCGCCTTTCTTGTCCTCTTTTTTTCGGAAACGACCTTCCTCCTTCCCTTCTCATTTCCATACAGAACCACAGGTGTCCAAGGACTTTGGAGCAGGCAGCACTAGATTTACTGGTGGCTGTAGATATTGGGCAAGTTTCTTAACCTCTCTGAGTCAGAGTTTCTCTTTCCGTATGATGGGGACGAGACTTCTTGCCTTACCTGGTGTGGAAATGGACACGAGACCCCTCTTCGGTGTCTAGCTGGCTGGGAGAACGCCTCTTCCTTCTCAGCTCTCCTATCAAAGGAACGCTGGTGCTGGCTTGGCCACTGGTGACTTTCCATGTCTTGGCTCCTGACTCACATCTAGACAGTCAGGTGAATTGATGGCAAAAGAAGTCATGTCTCCCATGGCACTTCTTACGGGGTCTGTGATTCCCTTTGAAATACTTCAGAGACACCCTGATATGCGCTGTGTGTAGGTTAGTAGGGGTAGCTAGAATTTTGATTAGGGATTTGCACTAGTGGTCAGCTAGCTTCTCGATTAGAAAAGCTCTACTCTGAAGGTGCCTCCTGTAGGGCCTTCAACTATCTTTATTTCTGAGTAACCTAAAACATTTTGCCCAGTAGCCTAATAAATGAGTTTATTGGAGAGACTCATTGCTTACTAACCAGCATAATGGTTGCTAGAAATGAGCTCTCGTGAAAGTATGATATGTAGGATATTTATAATGTATATAGTATATGATATGTAGAATATTTATAATGTATGATATGATATATATCATATTATGACATCTCAGCCAAGCCACATAATATGTATATGTGTGTGTGTATTTATATAGTTATATATATCTAATATATATATTTTATGTATGTGTGTTTATATATATATATATTTATGCACACAGTTATAAATGTCAAATAGTTCCGCCCTTGCAAAGGCAGGGCATAAGAATATGGGTGAGGTTTGTTGGGTTCCTCATTCAAACAAACCAACTGTGAAAATATATCTTTGAGGCATTTGAGGTAATCCGAAAGTCAACTGGGATTAGATGATATTAAAGAAATAGTACTAATTGCTAGGTACAGTAATGGTATTGTGGTTAGATTTGCTTTAAGTCCTTATCAGAGATACGTATTTAAGTATTCTACAGATGAAATAATATTAAATCTTATATCTAGGATTTGCTTTTAAAAACTCCAGCCGCATCTTCTACCTAAAACAAAAACAGATGACAAAAATAAAAAAGCAAAAAGAAAACAAAAAATACCTGGGAGGATAGATAAAATGAAATCGGCAAAATACTCATAGTTGTTGGCAACGGGCATGTGAGGAGTGATTAAACGTTTCTCTCCACATTTGTATGTGTTTTAAAATTCTCATTAAAGGGACTTCCCTGGTGGTCCAGTGGGTAAGACTCCACACTCCCATTGCAAGGGGCCTGGGTTCGATCCCTGGTTGGGGAACTAGATCCTGCGTGCACGCCTCAACTAAGAAGTCCACATTGCTGCAACGAAGATCCCACGTGCCGCAACTAAGACCCAGCGCGGCCAAGATGAATAAAAAATAAATATTCTTAAAAATTCCCATTAAAAGTAACCTGGTGGGACATCCGAGATGAATCCTTAGGGAAGGTGTGAAGATGGTCCCGGGTCCAGTCTCAGGTGATGTCTGGGTGCCAATGGAGATGAATCCTTAGGGAAGGTGTGAAGATGGTCCCGGGTCCAGTCTCAGGTGATGTCTGGGTGCCAATGCTGACTTTAGGCTGACTCCTAATATCTCTGGGATATTGTTGTATCTGTTTCTAGTAGACCTTTCTGGAAATCTGGTGGTCAGAACCTGTACAAGGACAGTGAGCTAGGGCTGTAGGAATTTACAGAACAGCTGTAGAAACTGGTTTGGCCTATTTGCTAATAGATGTTTGTTTTAAATGTGTGGATTTGACAAAATTTGACCCAAGACTCATTTTTGCTGCAACCTAGTAATGGGGTTGTAGGTGGGTAGCTCACCCCTACTTCAGACCCCCCATTGGTGGCATCAGCCCCCCAGGAAAGGACCTCAGAATTATGTTCACACCGGGTTATGTCAGTTCTGAGCAGCACTGCAGAGAGTGCAAGAGCTGACTGAGAGAGAGCTGGCCTGAGGAGCTATGCCCCTGTGACAGAGGTAGAAGCGGGAGGAGGCGGGGCATGGCAGGTGGTCCCACAGAGGCCTTGATGGAGAACGCCACCTGGTGATTGGCCTTGGATGGCAGGTGCCACGTGGAGCTGGCTGAGGGAAGCCTAGCATGGAGCACAGCAGCGCTCCCCAACCTTTCTGGCATCAGGGACTGGTTTCGTGGAAGACAGTTTTTCCACGGACACGGTGGGGGGCGGGATGGTTCAGGCGGTCATGGGAGCGGTGGGGAGTGATGGGGAGCCGCAGATGAAGCTTCGCTCCCTGGACCACCCCTCACCCCCTGCTGTGCAGCCCGCTTCCTAAAAGGCCGAGGACCGTAACAGTCCGAGGCCTGGGGGTTGGGGGCCCCTGGTGTACAGAGTGGAGTTCTGCCAAAAAGGGAGCAGGTTAGGGGCCTTTGGAGACCAACGGGGGGTGGATAGTTCAGCTTCGCTGGGAGAGTGGAGTCACACAAGGTTACCACAGGATCCAGAACCCCACCAGGAGAATGCACTTTATTTAGAGAGGAATCCTAGCAAGAGTAAGGCGAGCACCCTTCCACCCCTACTCAGTGATGACATTTGATGACTAAAGGGATTTGTAAGGCATGATGTAGGAAACAAAAATCAGGGACTCATTACTAGAGCTAAGGGTCAAGGTGAGGCTTGCGTTTATGAAAATGGCAGAAGCTCAGTTATCCTTGGGTTGTCAGGTCAGCATGAATATATTACGTTGAGCCATTGAACTAAGTATCCTTAAAATCCCTCTTGGCTTTTGATCATATCGGTCAATAGGGACTAAGGGCACCAAGGGGTAAAGATGTGAGGTGGATTCTATTGAGAACCTGCTCCCAGGGCTTCCCCGGTGGCACAGTTGAGAATCCACCTGCCAATGCAGGGGACACGGGTTCGATCCCTGGTCCGGGAAGATCCCACATGCCGCGGAGCAGCTAAGCCCGTGCGCCACAACTACTGAGCCTGTGCTCTAGTGCCCGTGAGCCACAGCTACCGAGCCCAGCCTACACACCGCAACGAAGAGTAACCCCCGCTCGCCGCAACTAGAGAAAGCCCGGGTGCAGCAACGAAGACCCAACACGGCCAAAAATAAATAAATAAAATTAAACAAACAGACAAAAAAGAACCTGCTCCCAGTTGCTTTTCTTCCACAGACATCTCACAGTGTGGCCAGATAATTTATTGGGGATGCTATTTTGTGTTTTCTCTCCCTGCAGACCCCATTCTTTGCAGACCTTTTGTTCCCTTCTTTCTGTTTCAAGAGAAGTTGTGTTACTGAAACAATAGCATAGGTTACATGCCAATTTTTTCCCTTTGGGCCTTTTTTATCCCTTAAGGCTAAGTTCTTGAAAAGATGATGCATGACCGAGGGAGATGATGCCAAGGTCAGAGGAGAGATGCCCCCAGAGAAGAGAGAGAATAGGGGTCTGCGGAGCCTGTGGGCAGTGGGGACCCATGACTTGCTCCTGAAGTTGCTCTGGGGAGATGAACAAGTCACAGGAAATGAAATGTGGAATAAGCAGAAGAGAGTGCTAGGTAACTCCAATGGAAAACTATGCATATAACTTTCTGGGTTAAATGATTCTAACCTTTTATTGCCTTTGAGCTATTTTGCAACTCATTAAATTGTAACTAATAGTAATGCAAAATAATTCTTGTCTATATACATGCAAATAAATTCTGTCCATTGGGAGATCAATTGACTTCTTTTCCCACCCCTTGCATCTCTTTGAAAATTCATTTCCATATTTCTTTACTCCCTGTAAATGTATGCTCCTTTGACTTCTCCTTCAAGCTGGTTGTAATATCTTACCAATACCCTCATTAATCATGGATTAAGTAAAATCCTTAACACGTCTTCATTTTATATCTGATTAAAAGGTAGAGTCATGATTCTACCTTTTATGAAATTTATCATTTAACAACAGGATGGGCACATGCTACAGCTATGGCACCTGGACAGTAGCCCACGGGAACCTGTAGCAAGCTTACCTAAGCCACTTGGACAACTTGGTTGTCATTTTCTCTTGGTAAATATCTAATTGCCCCCAATAATTAAATGCAGGGTAGCTAGTCTCCTCCCCTACAATCTTGCTGTAAGAGAGCAAGGTTTAGTAACGGGGTGCCAGAAAGAGTCTGCCACTTATATAATGTCAGCAAAGAGACGTAAGAAGGAATAGCCAGTTTCTGAAGACTCAGTGAAGTACCCACTGGGCCAAGCAGTCTGAAGCAGATACACTGATAGTCTCATGGCTGGATCAGCTGGCCTTGTGGTGGGATTAGGTGACAGGAGTTCTCTGTGAAACAGGACGGTTGCAGGACTGTTGGTGTTCACCCCGCAAGCCTATAAGCCCTGTACTTGCCCAGCTGCAAGGCCGAAGAAAGAGCCCAGAGTCAGCAACAGAGATGTCCATGGTTTAATGGATGGGGGATCTTACATGTCTGAAGCAAGGTCCTGGGGCAACACCCCACCAGGTATGGCAGATGGTGGGCAGGACAGGGTAGCAGTCTTTGCTCCCGGGTGTAGGGGGAGGTTACCAGTTATGGGGGGAATTGATGTCAGGTTGGCTCATCAGTTACCAGGGAAACTAGCAGAGGGGCACGCCCCTCACCACCCTTTTGATAAACTATCATGGTGGAGATGTTCTGGTCTAAAGATTACAACAGTCATTCTCTGGGGCAGGGGCAAGTATGTAGGAAGGTCAGTCATATGAGTAGGGTGTAGGTGAAGCAGGCACTCATCCAGGGAATGTACAGAGAGCAAGAGAAGAGCCATCTTGGGTGGCCTGATCATACAAGGACCAAATAGGTCATCCTAACCTAGGATACTGCTCCCAAGTGTAAAGCTACTGGGTTTGCCAAGGCCTTAAATATTGTTCACTGAGGGCGGAAGTCCTGGTTCTATTTTTCTGGCCCCCCATGTGTTCAGGCACTGCTCATTTCACTAAGAAAAGGCCATACTGTCATCCCCGTGCTACTTAGCAAACCCTTTCTTGCCAGTTTACATAAAGATATTTGAAGCACTTTTCATGGCAGCCCCTGGGGTGTGACTTTCTGGTGAGGTCCTTCACGTGTTGGGGTCTGCCTGTAGAGTGTAAAATAAAGCTCGTTTGCACACACATGCATATCACTCTTCTTGCTGATATCAGTTAAGGGAAGTTTCAGCAGGAAATTTGAACAGAGGAGTGCTATAACCACGTGTCTACTTTAGGACATTGCGCTACACTGTTGTCCGTGTGAATCTACTAAAGATTTTTATAAAAATGCGTCATCTGATTCAGCACTCCTGGGGTGGGTCTGATAATCTACAATTGTAACAGATTCTCAGAAGATGCTGATGTCAGCTGCTGGTCCCTGGAGCACACTTTGTATAGGAAGAGTTTAAAGCAGGAATCTACAAATGTTTCTTTAAAGGCCGAAGTAGTAATTATTTTCAAGCTCGTAGGTCAGATGGTCTCTGTTGCTATTTAAGTCTGCCATTATACCATGAAAGCAGCCATTGACAATACGGAAATGAATGGATGAGCTGTGTTCCAATACAACTTTATTAAAAAAAAACAAACAGAAGTTTGGGTTAGGCCTACAGGCCATAGTTTGCCAGTCCCTGGTTTAGAAGTATCATTCTGGCAGTAAGTAGTGTTTAGATGGATTTGAAGGGTCGGGTAGGGATTGGAGATAGGTAGCCCAGTTCAGTGGAAGAAAATATGATGAAAGCTAATAAATGCTTAGACGGGGACAGAGGAATGGGAAATCAAAAATGAAAGTGGAATGGATAGGACTTGATGGGGGTCCACAAAATAGCAGAGCTGACTTCAATATCGGATGGGTTTTCGGGTCCTCAAGTGGTAAAATAAAGCATGACTTTTCATGGGCACATTTTGGGAGGATTCATTTTTGGTCTGTTGTTTCCAGGATATGACAGCTTTTGTTACTGATGTCTTTCAGGGTTTATGAAAGCCCAGGCAGCATTATGCTCCCATTAATGATGCAAAATTGGGAAATAAAATCATGTGAGGTTTCAGGTTTCAGAGGAAAAAAAAAATCATGTCATTTAAATCTTTCTACTGAAAAATGAATAGATTTGTTTTCTGCATTCATTGCGGTTTGAAGAGTTAAAGAATTGTATCTTTACAATTGTTAAATTGCTAGTTGTTAAATAATTCAGTTTCTCTTCTGCTCAAGGGCCTCTGGTAGGTGATAAGGTATATTCAAGAACGGTCAGGAAGTATTATGTGTCTGTTAGTTATTTATTATTAAAAAGTGAACTTGATAGCCGTATCTCACATTTGAAAAACGGAGTATCCTTGGAGACAGTATAAAGCAAACATCTCTAAGTTAAATAACAGAAAGGCTAAATTCTATCACAGTGTAGTGTTGCACCAGTTGAGTCCTAGAGAAAAGTTAAAAATTAGTCCTGCCAATAAAAATTTAGGAAGTACTTATTACCTCTTTCAGTATTCAGAATAAGGGCCAACTTATCCATAACCCAATACCATTATAAAACCCATGAAAATGAAAAATCCCATAACAGTATTTAATTTCCAGTTGACCTTCAATTTTCCCCAGCAGTCCCTGTAAAATCTTTGAGAGTTTGTTTTAGAATCAGCATCTGATCAAATTTCATACATTGCATTTGGTCGTTACTCCTTCTAGTCCAGTGTTCTCTAAATGTAGTTCCTGGGACCACCAGCATCAGCACGAGCTGGGAACTTGTTAGAAATGCAAATTCTCACATCCCACTTCTAGTCTCCTGAATCAGAAACTGTGGAGATGTGAACGAGCATCTGCGGTAGGGATTCTGATGCTTGTGAAAGCTTGAACACCGCTGCTTTAGTGCAGTCGTGATTCTGTTTACCTTGAACCGCTCTCCTACCCTTTCCTTAAATGACATTCACTTTTTATTTTTGCAGTTCATTTTATTTTTTTTTAACATCTTTACTGGAGTATAATTGCTTTACAATGGTGTG
>NC_041231.1:12723512-12724585 GCF_002837175.3 Physeter macrocephalus
GATGGACACTTAGGTTGCTTCCATGTCCTGGCTACTGTAAATAGTGCTGCTATGAAATTGGGATGCATGTATCTTTTGGAAGTATGATTCTCTCCAGATATATGCCCAAGAGTGGGGTTGCTGGATCATATGGTAATTTTATTTGTAGTTTTCTAAGGAATGTCCATACTGTTCTCCATAGTGGCTGTATCAATTTACATTCCCACCAGCAGTGCATGAGTGTTCCCTTTTCTCCACACCCTCTCCAGCATTTATTGTTTCTAGATTTTTTGGTGATGGCCATTCAGACTGGTGTGAGATGATATCTCATTGTAGTTTTGATTTGCATTTCTCTAATGATTAATGATGTTGAGAATTCTTTCATCTGTTTGTTGGCAATCTGTATATCTGCTTTGGAGAAATATCTATTTAGGTCTTCTGGCTATTTTTGGATTGGGTTGTTTGTTTTATTGTTATTGAGCTGCATGAGCTGCTTGTAAATTTTGGAGATTAATCCTTTGTCAGTTGCTTCATTTGCAACTATTTTCTCCCATCCTCAGGGTTGTCTCTTGGTCTTGTTTATGGTTTCCCATGCTGTGCAAAAGCTTTTAAGTTTCATTAGGTCCCATTTGTTTATTTTTGCTGTTATTTCCATTTCTGTAGGAGGTAGGTCCAAAAGGATCTTGCTGTGATTTATGTCATAGAGTATTCTGCCTATGTTTTCCTCTAAGAGTTTTTTAGTGTCTGGCCTTACATTTAGGTCTTTAATCCATTTGCAGTTTATTTTTGTATATGGTATTAGGGAGTGTTATAATTTCATACTTTTACATGTACCTGTCCAGTATTCCCAGCACCACTTATTGAAGAGGCTGTCTTTTCTCCACTATATATTCTTGCATCCTTTATCAAAGATAAGGTGACCGTATGTGCGTGGGTTTATCTCTGGGCTTTCTATCCTGTTCCATTGATCTATATTTCTGTTTTTGTGCCAGTGCCATACTGTCTTGATTACTGTAGCTTTGTGGTATAGTCTGAAGTCAGGGAGCCTGATTCCTCCAGCTCCATTTTTCGTTCTCAAGATTGCTTTGGCTATT
>NC_041231.1:12726110-12726564 GCF_002837175.3 Physeter macrocephalus
TTGCTATAAACTTCCCTCTTAGAACTGCTTTTGCTGCATCCCATAGTTTTTGGGTCGTCGTGTCTCCATTGTCATTTGTTTCTAGGTATTTTTTGATTTCCTCTTTGATTTCTTCAGTGATCACTTCGTTATTAAGTATTGTTTAGCCTCAATGTGTTTGTATTTTTTACAGATCTTTTCCTGTAATTGATATCTAGTCTCATAGCATTGTGGTCAGAAAAGATACTTGATACGATTTCAGTTTTCTTAAATTTACCAAGGCTTGATTTGTGACCCAAGATGTTATCTATCCTGGAGAACGTTCCATGAGCACTTAAGAAAAATGAGTATTCTGTTGTTTTTGGATGGAATGTCCTATAAATATCCATTAAGTCCATCTTGTTTAATGTATCATTTAAAGCTTGGTTTCCTTATTTATTTTCATATTGGATGATCTGTCCATTGGTGAAAGTGG
>NC_041231.1:12727907-12793221 GCF_002837175.3 Physeter macrocephalus
TGTCCTCAGTTCTTTTCATTCTTTTTTCTTTATTCTGCTCTGCAGTAGTTATTTCCACTATGTTATCTTCCAGGTTATTTATCTGTTCTTCTCCCTCAGGTATTCTGCTATTGATCCCTTCTAGAGTATTTTTAATTTCATTTATTGTGTTGCTCATCATTGCTTGTTTCCTCTGTAGTTCTTCTAGGTCCTTGTTAAATGTTTCTTGCATTTTCTCTATTCTATTAAGAAGATTTTGGATCACCTTTACTATCATTATTCTGAAGTCTTTCTCAGGTAGACTGCCTATTTCCTCTTCATTTGTTTGGTCTGGTGGGTTTTTACCTTGCTCCTTCATCTGCTGTGTGTTTTTCTGTCTTCTCATTTTGCTTCATCTTACTGTGTTTGGGGTCTCCTTTTGGCAGGCTGCAGGTTCGTAGTTCCCTTTGTTTTTGGTGTGTGTCCCCAATGGCCAAGGTAGGTTCAGTGGGTTGTGTAGGATTCCTGTTAGAGGGGACTAGTGCCTGTTTTCTGGTGGATGAAGCTGGATCTTGTCTTTCTGGTGGGATGAAAGAAAAAGAAAGAGAGAGAGGGAGGGAGGGAGGGAGGAAGGAAGGAAGGAGATAAAATAAAATAAAATAAGATAAAATAAAGTAATTAAAGTAAAAAATAATTATTAAGAAAAAAATTTTTTAAAGTAAGAAAAAAAAAAAACGGACGGACAGAACCCTAGGACAAATGGTGAAAGAAAAGCTATACAGGCAAAATCTCACACAAAAGCATCCAGATACACACTCACAAAAAGAGGAAAAGGGGAAAAAATATATATCTTGCTCCCAAAGTCCACCTCCTCAATTTGGGATGATTCGTTGTCTATTCAGGTATTCCACAGATGCAGGGTACATCAAGTTGATTGTGGAGATTTAATCCGCTGCTCCCGAGGCTGCTGGGAGAAATTTCCCTTTCTCTTTTTTTGTTTGCACAGCTCCCGGGGGTTCAGCTTTGGATTTGGCCCCGCCTCTGCGTGTAGGTCGCATGAGCGCGTCTGTTCCCTCTCAGACAGGACGGGGTTAAAGGAGCAGCTGATCCGGGGGCTCTGGCTCACTCAGGCCTGGGGCAGGGGAGGGGTACGGATGCGGGGCGAGCCCGCGGCATCAGAGGCCGGCATGACGCTGCACCAGCCTGAGGCACACCGTGTGTTCTCCCGGGTGACTTGTCCCTGGATCCCGGGACCCTGGCAGTGGCGGGCTGCACAGGCTCCCGGGAGGGGAGGTGTGGAGAGTGACCTGTGCTCGCACCCAGGCTTCTTGGTGGCTGTAGCAGCAGCTTTAGCATCTCACGCCCGTCTCTGGAGCTCGTTTAGGTGGCGCTCTGAATCCCCTCTCCTCGCGCACCGGGAAACAATGGTCTCTTGCCTCTTTGGCAGCTCCAGACTTTTTCCCGGACTCCCTCCCGGCCAGCCGTGGCGCACTAGCCCCCTTCAGGCTGTGTTGACGCAGCGACAAGCCTCTCGGGCTGGTGAGTGCCGGTCGGCACCGATCCTCTGCGGGAATCTCTCCGCTTTGCCCTCCACACCCCTGTGGCTGCGCTCTCCTCCGCGGACCCGAAGCTCCCCCCCGCCACCACCCGTCTCCGCCCGCGAAGGGGCTTCTAAGTGTGTGGAAACCTTTCCTCCTTCACGGCTCCCTCCCACTGGTGCAGGTCTCGTCCCTATTCTTTTGTCTCTGTTTTTCCTTTTTTCTTTTGCCTACCCAGGTATGTGGGGAGTTTCTTGCCTTTTGGGAGGTCTGAGGTGTTCTGCCAGCGTTCAGTGGGTGTTCTGTAGGAGGAGTTCCACGTGTAGATGTATTTCTGATGTATCTGTGGGGAGGAAGGTGATCTCCGCGTCTTATTCTTCGCCATCTTTTCAAATCTTTCTGGACATTGACTTTCATCTTGCTAATTATCTTGTTGAAGTTTCCACGATATATGTTTGCTTGCTAATATGCCTACTTTTTGCACCTTTGTTAGTCCTCCCATTGCAAAAGGAATTCAGAGAGATAAATCACATGTCTTTTCCAAACCCTTCCAAAAATAGCTTTGGGCTTGAATATTTCTTGCAAGTGAAACGGATCATATTACAACCATTTCCTTGGGTTGTACCTTTTTTTTAGCGAAGGGCATCTCCTCTCTGCCACCTATTTGTTCTGTGCTGCTACACCTGATTATTACTACTCTCGCTTTCAATTCTGTTTTTCATTTCCAAGATGATATTTTTTGTGGAGTATCTCTTCAGGATGTTGCCCTTTTCTCTCTGGGTTTTATCAGCTCGCTGCTCATGGCATGGACTCCTCCATTTCACTTATCACATTCTCCTATTTCAAGCTGTGTTGTATTAGAGGATTTGTTTTCAGTATCTCATCTGACCATATCCTATGTGCAAGTGGAGTCTTTGTTCTCTTGGATTTTGGTTTTTTCTCCCGCTAGTCTCTACCAGTTCACTTAGATGCCAGCTCTGAATCCTCTTTCTGTGGCATCTGTCCTGACAGTTACACTGAGTTTCTTTTTGCTTCGATCTGTAGGACAAAGCCGGCTTACAGTTAATATGTTTCTGCATTCTCACAGAAATCTTCAAATCTCAGCAGATTACCCTACTTTTTTTCTTTAACCCAGGATGCAACGGCTCTGTGATACTTTACAATGCATGTCACCTGCATATGAAAGTAAATCAAGGTGTGCATTCTACCAGCTATCATCCGCGAAGATAAAGGTAGTTGAACGTAGTGCAAAGGGAAGTGAGTATCTTCGTGAGCCATTGGTGACGCACGGCCGTGCAGAATTAGTAAGCCAAAGCAAATGGGATTTTTTATTCTTTCATAAGAACAATAAACAGTATTAAAGGATAATTTTCATATCTAAAAATGCAAAATCGTGGGTCTCCTACAGATATAAAATGAGCGCATGTTAAAAATTTTACTGAACTTATTAATGAGTGAGCCAGCCAGTTGTTATCACAGGCTCACAGGAGAAGTTTCAGAAGTACAGTGTATGTGGAGTAAAGGAAGGTTGAAATGAGTGTGCACGTGGACACCAAACTCTTGTTTTCCATGGGAGAAGGGGTGAGGTCAGCTGGCCCTCTCCCACAGAGTGTATGTGCAAGTCTGTGGATACAGTGTGTTAAGCAGTAGTATCAGTTGTACATAACTTACAGTGGTAATGTAGCTCAAGGGCAGTGGAAGACTAGAAGCGGATAACTGAAAAATGCGCTCAAAATATTGCAGTGTTTCCCACTGGGGACACCAGTAATTCTTTTTAATATTTTTAATTATAGTATATCGTTGGTTAAAAAAAGTTGATGGCTTGCAAAAAGCTTTAAAATGTATGCTTTTGAGCATGACCTCACACTTGTCAGATAGATTGGTGGTATCTTCTTATAAGCTTGGAAAGCACCTAGCATGGAACAGGGTGGGTGCCCCAAACCGCGTCGTCGTCCTTAGGGAAGCAGTGTTGGAGGTGGTGAAGTGCAAGAACCCTGGAATCATGTGTTGTGTACCTCACTTTCCTCATCTGTACAATGGGGACACAATAGTACCAGTCTCATGGAGTTCTTATGAAGAGTCAAAGAGCTAATGTGTAGAAGGTGCTGAGAATAGGGACTGGCCCAGTAAATGCTGCCTGCTCTTGTTATCATTGCTTGGTGTTCACTCTTACAGACCTGGTCCAAAAATAACATTGGACCTTCTGCCTCCAAAACCCATGTGCATCCTCTTCCTAAGATGGTACATTGCACTGGAAAGGTTGACATAGATTTTCAGACTTTCAGATTTGACGGCTTTCTTCTTTTTCCCATGTCAAGGATCATGGTGGTATGTGGAATGCAGATGTTGTTACCAAACACAGGCTCATGTGCCTGAGGCAGGCACAGTAATGCCAGACAAACTGAAATGTTGCAGTTCGGAGCAGAGAAAGGTTTATTGCAGGGCCATGCCAGGAGATGGGTGACTCGTGCCCCAAAACCCTGAATTCCTCAGAGGGTTTCAGGAAAGTACTTTTAAAGGCAAGGTGAGGGAGGGGCATGGGTAGTTGTGAACTTCTTGGTGTCAAATCCTTTGTTCTTGCAGTTGTCCGCATAGGTCAGGTCATGATGTTCCTGTAAACTTCCAACAAGACAAATGTTGTTCTGTGTTCTGCACCTGTTTATTTGAATGGACTCATCAAGGTCAGAGCCTTGAGAATGGGCTGTCCCGTATATTTCAGTCTACGGGCAACATTCTTTTACAAAAGGGGCAGAGCCAGCCAGCATGACTAAGCACAGGCAACAGAGCACAAAAGTTAAAGTAAAAGAAATATGTCTAATATGGAGTCAGTTTTGTTCTTCCCTGTTACGGTTTCATATTTGAATGAGAGGAAGTTGAGAGCAGTTCTTGAGTGGATAGTCCCTTGGGATCCTCTTTTCATCTCCATGTCGGAGGATAACTTGCTGTACTGTATTCTTCCAAAGCTGAGCTACGCTAATACCCAGCCCTGGCACTTGATGTCTCCTTAAATGGAACCTGAAAGTAAATATTTCTGAGCTCGCAGGCTGACATTTCAGCATTATTAGGAAGATGGGAAAGAGGACAGCCAACACCCATGTCAGGTCTTGGTTACGAGTCAGTGCTATTGGCTCTCTCGTAGCCATTCTGTGTCCATTTACAGATGAGAGCATGCGTGTCCCAAGGAAGTTAAGTGGGCAGAGCTTGGCTTTGAATGCTGGTCTGTCTGACTTTCGTATGTGACTCTCTCAGCTTCGCTGCCTCCTGCTCAGAGGGGTATGTGGTACAGTGGATTCCAGATAAGTTAACAATTTGGCAAATAGGAACTAAAGAGTAAGTTAAGGGGCTAGTGACTGAAGCCACTTCATAGAGTAGCAGCCTTAGCTTCTGGGGATGGGACCGGAGCTTTGGTGAAAGAGCAGCCTTTGGTGCTAAGCATTTTAAGTGTTGAACGGGAGCTCTTAGCTCTCCCTGGACCAGGAATTGCCAAGGCCTGAGGTGGCCCTAGGGAGATCGCACACAGCCTTGGCAATATTGGCTGGAGCGCTGGGAGGCCCAGAGAGCCAGTCCCGGGCTGCATAGACTGGGATGGGCAGTCAGCCTGAGTCTCCACCACACCCAGCCCTGAGGATGGAGGTCAGCAGAGGTCGTCATGGCAGTGGAAGGAAAGGCCACTATTATCCTGGCTTTGAGAGCTCTGTTGCTCGTTTAGTTGGACTTTTGGGGCAGGGAAAAAAATGTTTCTTCTTCTGAGAGGGAGTGTTACCCTGTGTAGACACGGGCAGAAGACAGGCATCTTGCATTATCACAGCTGGGGCTCCAAGCCGGTATGGTTGATTCTGAACTTGTGTGTATCTCCTTACAACATTCTGGCCACCTGTGTTAGTTTCCTAGGACTACAGAAACAAAGTACCACAAAAAGGGTGTCTTAAAAAAAAACAAATGCATTCTCTCACAGCAGTGGAAGCTAACACGTCCAAAATCACAGTGTTAGCAGGGTCATGCTCTCGATGACGGCTCTAGGAAAGGACTAGACTTCTGGAAGCTCCTTGGTTTGTGGCAGCGTCACTCCAGGCTCTGCTTCTTTTTTTACATGACTTCTTCCCTCTGTGCCTGTGTCTTCACCTGGCATTCTCTTCTCTGTGTATGTGTGTATGTCCAGATTTTCTTCTCCCTATAAAGATAGTGGTTATATTGGATTAGGGCCCATTCTAATGACCTCATGTTAACTTGATTACACCTGCAAAGACCCTATTTTCAAATAAGGTCACATTCACAGGTACTAGGGTTAGGACTTCAGCATACCATTTGGGGAAACACAGTTCA
Source organism: Physeter macrocephalus (assembly GCF_002837175.3). NCBI lineage: Eukaryota > Metazoa > Chordata > Mammalia > Artiodactyla > Physeteridae > Physeter > Physeter macrocephalus. Next base: position 12,733,727 of record NC_041231.1, read on the forward strand.
ACCTGGAACACGGCCCATTCTTTTCTCAGGCTCCCGTTTATTTTCCAGGCTTCACGTTTTCAAATACGGTAATTATTTGTTCTTGTATCTATACATCCGTCCTTCCAATCAAAAAACATTTAGTGATGGCCTACTGTGTGTAAAGCATTGCACTGAATTAATGACCCACACAAGCAGGCAGGGAACCAGCCCTTACAAAACTTCTAGTTGAAGAAGAGAGAAAGAAAAACAAGTCAACAGATGGATGAAAGACTCTCAGACTGGACTTAGGAGCAAAGCAAGGGGTTGAGACTCCAGGGTAACCAGGGAAGGTTTCTCTGAGGAGGTTACAGCTGAAATTAGACTTAAATAATGAGAAGCAGTAGCCATGGCGAGCTAGAAAATAGTGGTCCAGACCAAAGGCATAGCAAGTATTAGACTCTGAGGCAGGGACCAGCCAGCATGTTTGAGGAATGGAAAGGTGACTGGTGTGGCTTGGGAGTTGGAATAAAGACAGATTTGGAGATTTAGGCAGAGACCAGATCTTGACCAGACCATAGAGAAGAATTTGAATTTGAAGTTAGGCTAACAGCTGACCAACATGCTATCATAAGACCAACGACATGCTAATAATAGTTATTAGACTTTTTTAAGCATCTATTCTCTGCCAGCCATGCAAGCAGGCATTTCTCACATGTCATTTTATAGTGACCACGGCCCTGAAAAGGAGATATTATGAGAGTTCTCAGAGCATTTGTTCACTCATATTTATAGAGCATGTGACATATGGCGGACAGAGTACTACACCCCTAAGGGTGCGTTGATGATCCCTGCCCTCGAGTTGCGTACACTCTCGTAAAAGCATCTGCTAACAGGTGACCGTGCTAGCAGTTCAGGGACAGGGCTGCAGCCTCGCATCCACTCTGGGCTTCAGTTCACTCCATGCATCAAGTGGGGAAGGCATAACTTTCTCCCCTCAGGGTGATGGTGAAGATTCAAAGAGTCACCAGTGAGAAGTGCCTGGGCCAGGTAGATGCTCAGTCTCTAGAGGTTGTTATTCAAGCCGTGTGTGCGCTGTGAGCGACAGCTGCCGATAGCACACACACAGCCTGCGAGAAACAGCAAGAGCCCCCGGGAAAGGGGAGACAGGGGAGGCCAGGGAGGGAGGTGAGCTGAACCGGAAAGCAGAGTGGGCATTCCTCAGGCAGGCAGGGAGGAGGGCGGCAGAAATCCAGTTTCCCTTAAGCGTAATGCGTTATCATCTTTATTATTAAAATCAAGTGTGAAGAACCAATGCACCTGTGGTTTTGACGGAAAGAGGCTTCACCCTGCAATTTTTTAAAATAAATTGATTGGTTGATTGATTGATTGATTGGCTGCATTGGATCTTGGTTGCTGCGCGCAGCCTTTCTCTGGTTGCGGCGAGCGGGGGCTGCTCTTCGTTGCGGTGCACGGGCTTCTCATTGCGGTGGCTTCTCTTGTTGCGGAGCACGGGCTCTAGGTGCGCAGACTCAGTACTTGTGGCACGTGGGCTCAGTAGTTGTGGCTCACGTGCTCTAGAGTGCAGGTTCAGTAGTTGTGGCGCACGGGCTTAGTTGCTCCGCGGCATGTGGGATCTTCCCGGACCAGGGCTCGAACCCGTGTCCCCTGGATTGGCAGGTGGATTCTTAACCGCTGCGCCACCAGGGAAGCCCTTCACATCGTAATCTGACATCTCAACTTTGTCTAATGCTTGGTAAGAGATGTGTTAGGATAACACTTGTCAGTCACAGTTCTGCATATAATTTTAGTGAAAATGAGAATCATGTAGTAAATATGGGCCCCTTCAAGGGCCTTCTGTTTCCAAGAATGTAGTATTGTCTTTTCTTTTTTAAAAAAGGCATATATCCTCTTGCCCTCTAGTGACAGTATTTTGTATTTCACTCAGGTTCAGAAAATAAGCTGCCTGCTGGCTCTTCCAACAAATTTTCTTTCTGTAAGACGGAGGCCCACTGTGAGTGTACATCTACTAAAATGGCCTCTGTGAAGTGACTTTATCGTGGTCCCTTCAGATGGTGGGAGAATATCTCAAAGAGGGAGTATAGCCCGGGACCTTAGGCAAGTTACTTACACTCAGGATGTGGTCTCCTCTCCCCTGCATGAGCTCTTACCCCCACTAGAAAGTAAGCTCCATGAGGGCAGCGATTTTGTTCGCTTCACCACTGATGCCCAGAGCACAGAAGAGTGCCTGGCTTACGGCAGGTGGAAGAACGGATGAACAACAACGGGTGTGCAGGTTGAAAGGCATCAGTTATGAAGTGCCCTAGTGCATGGTCAGGCAGGTAGCTAGCGGGTGCTTGACTGCATGATGGTGTCCTTCATTCTCTGGTTCTTATCACTTCCTTTTTGTTTTGTCTTAGTCTTATTTCTCCGGGCTGTTTCCTTGCCATACGCTCTTTGGCCATTTTGAGCAAAGTTTGGAAGATGCATAGAGACGACAGTTAAGGATGGAGCTATTTTAAGTCTGAAAGACAAGGAGGCCACTAGCAGACCCTTCCTTCTGGTCGATAGTGTTTCGTGTTTAATGCTTTCCTATGAACTGTTTGTTTCTTGCTTTCTGTAGTGTACTTTGGGGCTAAATCATGTGCACTTGACCCATGGTGAAACCTGGAAATCTAGCTGGGTCTCTGCCTCTAACAGTTTTCTACTGTTCAGTGTCCATTAAGTTGGCAGCAATATTCTGGGCTTTCAGGAACGAGGTTAGCTGACTTTTTTTTTCTGGTCATCCTGTTAGTAATTTTTTTGTTCCTTTCACTGCAGAATTTACCGCTCACTTCTGCTTTAAAAGGCAGGACCTGGGGGACCACGTAGATGAAAGAAAAGTGATGGTGCTTTTCCCTGCTGATGGCTGAACATGCCTGCTACATGCCTTCAACTGCTTGCAGTTGAAAAACTACATCACCTTCAAGTGTCTTTTAGGATCGTTCAGGCTACAGAATAAGGGTGAGCCAGGAGCGGAAGCGGCAGTTCTTAAAGTGTTTTTTAAAGTCTTAAGAGTCTAAATCCTTCTTTAAACAGTAACCCCCTTGGAGAAAAGAGAACGTTATCTTTAGAGTTCCTGCCCAGCATCTGAACCCCTCAGAGTTCTATAAAGTCGGAGATGATGCTGAATAGATACCCTTTGAGAGGTAGGGGCAAAGAATGCTTATTGATTTATTTTTTGATCCGTGACGTTCTCCAGCTCAGAAGCGAGTAATGCTTCCCAGTGGGCCAAGGATGAAGTGTAAACTTCTTAACCTCACATTTAAAGACTTCGGGAACCAAGTACCAATTTATCTTTTTGACCCCCATCTTCTGGTTTCCTCCCCATGGGGTTCCCATCAAATCATCCTCTCTGCTGGCCTCCAGCTCTACTTCCTGCTTTCAAATTTTAATTCTATTTTTTTTGGTTAGGGAAGGGTAGAGTTTTGATTGATGGAGAAGAAATCTGAAAAGTACAAGACACGAGATGGCATTCATAGTTCTATTTGGAATTGATCTTTGTTGGTCATTGTCAGACTACTTCCAGTTTTTGAAAATACATGTCTGTATGTAATTACTACGTTTATATATTTTTAAAATTGTAAAAGTGATGTAGCAAATTACAGAAGTGATATAGGACATACATACTCCAAAAGAGAAGGGGTGTTTACAGATAAAATTAAAGTTTGAAAAATTATCCTTGCCAATCCTGATTCCCTCTTACTTTCCCCAGAAGTAACCACTGTTTTGTTGCATACTCTTCATTTAATAATACATGGTCTTATTCTAGGTTTATTTTAGTTCACATTAATAACATCATACAGTGTGTATAATTCCATAATTTTCTTTTTTCCCTCAACCATATTTATTGAGATCTAGCCAGTTGTTCCAAGGAGTTCAAGTTCATTGCCCTTAAACACTACTCCCCACTGTATGTGTGTTTATCCATTCACCTGCTGGTAGGTCATTGGGCTGTTTTCACATTTTTGCAAAGCTGAGGGGAAGATGAATGTGATCTTTCATGCACGTGTAGGAGTGTATCTCTAGTGTGCCGAGAAGTGGTACTGCAGGCTCCTTGTATGTGCACACTTTCAGTGATCATGGAAGCTGCTGAATTTCTCTACTCTTTTTACTAGTTTACACGCTCACATAGAGTGGGCAGAGAAGTATATTTCTCAGATATTCTTCCTCTCTTCCCTTAAATTTCACAAACCCAGGGTTCCCTGTATTCTCCTCTCCTCTTGTGGAAACTCGATCTGTTTATCAGGATTGCACTGAGATAACATACATTGGGCATTCCTCTCATTTGACGTTTACTCTAGATTTGGACCGTTTTTGTTGGACTTGTTCGTGCCCTTGCCAGAGTGAGTCAGTCAGCTTAGAGAGCACACGGCCCGCACACTCCTTTGTATTCTGGTATCGCCGAGGCCCATTGCTGGCCCCTGGTGAGTGCCAGGTATAGCAAAGTCTGACCTGGCTTGAAGTTTAGGTTCTGAAGTCAGTTGAATGGTGAACATCCGGGAGAGTCAAAATCACCCTTGACTTCTGAAAAAAATTGCTCAACATGTGCTATCTCAAAATAAGTTACTCTTAGCTAGTTTTTTTCTGGCAGCATCACACCCTAGTCAGTGCTCCTTTGCTTGATCAACAGACAGGTAAATGTGATGCGCCCTATGTGTGATAAACATCTACTGTCATTTTCAAGTACATTTCACTTAGCATGTGGGAGGCATGGATTCCTCTTGTAAGAGGCCCGTAGGAAATATAAATGATGGTGGATATAGCAGAGAAACACTTCCATCTCATTCTCCTATTGGGGCACTTATGTTCGTTGACTGGATCAGATAAGATCACCTGCCTTATTTAAAGTTCTTCCCCTTCATCTGCCGCATGCCCTCAAACACACACCTGTAACTTGGTGTGCTTTGTGACGTGACCTCACTGAACGGGCTACAGAATACCCGGATGCAGCAGGGGATCGGCACCATGACGGGCAAATCAGCTCCTGCCCCGCCCACTCTTTCTGCCCCACCGAGAGACAAGGATGAGGCTGAATCCAGTCAGGACGGCAAGAGGGTAGCTTTATTTTGTAATCAATCTCCTAATAGCCTCTAGGATCTGCCAGAAGTAAAATTTGCCGGTGTTAGGTCCCCGACATTTTCTAAGGGTCTTTTTCACTCTACTTTTGTGGAGAACATTTTATTTAAAAGCGTTATGATGCAGCCAAGATGGCGAGTTAGTAATGGCGAAAACATTTGCCCTGATTCTGTACAGGCATATTCCTCGGTGCCTCGGGCAGTTATAGACCTAATTTATTCTCACAGTGCAGGAGAAATTACTCAGTGATTCTTTTAAAATGTAGGTTTTATTTTTATTTAGGTATGACAAGGCCGACAGATCAGATGAGGGCCATTGAACACATCATTGGTTACTCACAGATGCCAAGAGGAGGGGGCGTACCACGCTGTGGAGGTCCACAGCGAGGGAAGGAAGCGTGCGAGGACTAGGTCAGCAGGCAGAGGAAAGTGGGGGAAATGTGTGCAAGAGCCTTTATTGTGGTTTGGGGGGAAAGAAGGGGCGAGGCCGGCTAACCAGGATTAGGATTGGCTAGTTTGAGTCATTTCGGTGGGCTCTGGAGTGTAGGAGCTGTCCCTGGTCTTCTGGTTCCTGCCTTAGGATGATTAGGACAGGTGGATAGTGGCCTGGAGTGTGAGAGCCTCATAAAAAAAAAAAAAAGTGGTGGGCGTGTGGGCTGTGGATTGGTTGGTTGGCACAGGCAGCGCAAGCTTGAAGGCCAGTTGTTTGCTTTCTCTGGGAATCTACTACCCTGGGTTGGGGGATGGGGGTGATGGCAGTCCTTCCTGGATCAGCAACGTCCCACCTGTCAAAGCATCAGAATATAGAAAATTAAAAGCATGCTGAACACAGTGATGCTCTCCGTGGTGCTGTTTCTCTAGGTGTGACTTGGTCTCACCTACTGTATTTTGTGCCCTTCTGTGAACACTGTAATGAACTGATAAGGGAGTAATATATAAAATGCCGCAAACTGAGTGTCAGCCCTGAAGGAGAGGAAAGGCTCCTGGGAGCAGACGAACATCCTGATTCCTACAGGTATCCTGCAGGCCTGCTCCCATTCATGGTGTCCTCCAGGCTCACCTGTTACAATGCTGTCGTCACTTGCTCCCTGAAAGAAAGCTCGTGGTTTAATCTGCAGTTTTGTGCAAATGTGTTGCCTCTCTCAGATAAGACATTTGCATTTTAAGTGTAAAACCAAGTGATCTTTGCCCTCAAATTGACTTCCTCTCTTAGGGTCCAAAGATTTGTGAAAATGGCATCAACATTATCCTGGGGGGGCAACCCAGTAATTTGGGAAAAACCCTTGACCCTTCCCTCACTGAGTGCTGATTCTTCTTGTCCTGAAATGTTTCTCATGTCCACAGCACGTCTGTCTCCATTTCCCCTCCACTGGCTGACTTCAGAAGCACTTCTCTCATCTGGGTTATTACAGTTTTAGACCATCCCTTCTCTTCTCAGGAAAAAGGAGAAAACTAGAAATCTCCAAAATCATGAATGAAGTGACGACATTACTTTCAATCCTATAGAAATTAATAGGACAATAAGGAAATATTATGAAATACTTGATGCTAGCAAATTAGAGAATTTAGACAAAAATCAACAAATTCCTAGAAAGACAGGAATTACCAAACAGATCTCAAGAAAAAAATAGAAAATCTGAATTGATCCATATAAAATGAAGACATTGTACTAGAAATTAAAGAAACGGACGAATAAACCTTTTCACAAATAAAAGTCTAGGCCCAAAGTCTAGGCTTTCCTGTTGAATTCTATCAAACATTTTTTTTTCCTTTATTAAGGAAGAATCCTTATCCTGCATAGACTTTTTCAGATAAAAGGAGGAGGGAACACTTCTCAGATCATTTTATGGTGAGAACATTATGATACTAAAACGAAAAGAATTAGAAGAAAAGAAAACTGTAGACCAGTATCCCTCATGAACAGAGACACAAAGGTCTTAACAAAATTAGCAAGTAAAATCCATCAGTAAAAAAAAGACTATACACCATGAGTAAACAAATTTGTCTCAGGAATTCAAGGTTGTTTTAACATTTGAAAATCACCTAATGTAATATACCATATTGATAGAATAAAAGACAAAAACACATGATCATCTCAACACATGCAGAAGAAGCACTTGAAAACATTCATCACCCATTTATTTATTTATTTATTTAACATCTTTATTGGAGTATAACTGTTTTACAATAGTGTGTTAGTTTCTCCTTTACAACAAAGTGAATCAGTTATACATATACATATGTTCCCATATCCCTTCCCTCTTGCGTCTCCCTCCCTCCCACCCTCCCTATCCCACCCCTCTCATGGACACAAAGCACAGAGGTGATCTCCCTGTGCTATGCGGCAGCCTCCCACTAGCTATCTAATTTACATTTGGTAGTGCATATATATGTCCCTGCCACTCTCTCACTTCGTCACAGCTTACCCTTCCCCCTCCCCATGTCCTCAAGTCCATGCTCTAGTAGGTCTGTGTTTTATTCCCATCCTACCACTAATCTCTTCATGACATTTTTTTTTCTTAGATTCCATATATATGTGTTAGCATACGGTATTTGTTTTCTTGTTCTGACTTAGTTCACTCTGTATGACAGACTCCAGGTCTATCCACCTCATTACAAATAACTCAGTTTCATTTCTTTTTATGGCTGAGTAATATTCCATTGTATATATGTGCCACATCTTCTTTATCCATTCATCTGTTGATGGACACTTAGGTTGCTTCCATGCCCTGGCTACCGTAAATAGAGCTGCAATGAACATTTTGGTACATGACTCTTTTTGAATTATGGTTTTCTCAGGGTATATGCCCATTGGATTGGGTTGTCTGTTTTTTGGTATTGAGCTGCATGTGTGGCTTCTAAATTTTGGATATGAATCCTTTGTCAGTTGCTTCATTTGCAAATATTTTCTCTCGTTCTGAGGGTTGTCTTTTGGTCTTGTTTATGGTATCCTTTGCTGTGCAAAAGCTTTTAAGTTTCATTAGGTCCCATTTGTTTTTTTTTGTTTTTATTTGCATTTCTCTAGGAGATGGGTCCAAAAGGATCCTGCTGTGATTTATGCCATAGAGTGTTCTGCCTATGTTTTCCTCTAAGAGTTTGATAGTGTCTGGCCTTACATTTAGGTCTTTAACCCATTTTGAGTTTATTCTTGTGTGTGGTGTTAGGGATTGTTCTAATTTCATACTTTTACATGTAGCTGTCCAGTTTTCCCAGCACCACTTATTGAAGAGGCTGTCTTTTCTCCACTGTATATCCTTCCCTCCTTTATCAAAGATAAGGTGACCATATGTGTGTGGGTTTATCTCTGGGCTTTCTATCCTGTTCCATTGATCTATATTTCTGTTTTTGTGCCAGTACCATACTGTCTTGATTACTGTAGCCTTGTAGTATAATCTGAAGTCAGGGAGCCTGATTCCTCCAGCTCCATTTTTTGTTCTCAAGATTGCTTTGGCTATTTGGGGTCTTTTGTGTTTTCCATACAAATTGTGAAATTTTTTTTTCTAGTTCTGTAAAAAATGCCAGTGGTAGTTTGATAGGGATTGCATTGAATCTGTAGATTGCTTTGGGTAGTAGAGTCATTTTCACAATGTTGATTCTTCCAATCCAAGGACATGGTATATCTCTCCATCTGTTTGTATCATCTTTAATTTCTTTCATCAGCGTCTTATAGTTTTCTGCATACAAGTCTTTTGTCTCCTTAGGTAGGTTTATTCCTAGATATTTTATTCTTTTTGTTGCAGTGGTAAATGGGAGTGTTTTCGTAATTTCACTCTCAGATTTTTCATCATTAGTGTATAAGAATGCCAGAGATTTCTGTGCATTAATTTTGTATCCTGCTACTTTACCAAATTCATTGATTAGCTCTAGTAGTTTTCTGGTAGCATCCTTAGGATTCTCTATGTATAGTATCATGTCATCTGCAAACAGTGACAGCTTTACTTCTTCTTTTCCTATTTGGATTCCTTTTATTTCTTTTTTTCCTCTGATTGCTGTGGCTAGAACTTCCAAAACTATGTTGAATAAAAGTTGTCATCACCCATTTATGATAAGAGAAAAAAAATTCTCAACAAATTCAGGAAGGGAATTCTTCAAACTGATAAAGAGTATCTATGAAACAACTACACCTAAGGTGATTTTTTTAAATTGAAGTATAGCTGATTTACAATGTTGTGTTAATTTCTGCTGCACAAGAAAGTGATTCAGTTACACACATATATACATTCTTTCTTCATATTCTTTTCCATTATGGTTTATTACAGGATATTGGATATAGTACCCTGTGCTCTACAGGAGGACCTGTTGTATATCCATTCTATATATACTACCTTGCATCTGCTAACCCCAAACTCCCAATCCGTCCCTCCCCCACTTCCCCTCCCCTTGCACCCACAAGTCTGTTCTCTATGTCAGTGAGTCTGTTTCTGTTTCGTAGATAAATTCATTTGCATCATATTTTAGATTCCACATATAAGTGACGTCATATGGTGTTTGTCTTTCTCTCTCTGACTTAATTTAGTGTAATAATCTCTAAGCCCATCCATGTTACAGCTAATGTGATTTTTAATGATGAAAAACCAAATCATTTCCCTTAAGGTCAGAAATAAGGCTATTCACTCTCACCACTTCTACTGAGCAATGTACTGGAGGATCTAATCAGTGTAAAAAAGGCGAGAAAAATAAATTAAAACCATACAGATTGTAAAGAAATAAAACTCTCATTATTTTCAGATGACATAATTTTGTATGTTAAAAAATCCTAAGGAATCTACCAGATGTCTACAATTACTAAGAAAGCTTAGGAAGGTAACAATTCAATTCACAATAGTATCAAAGAAACAAAAAATATAGGAATAAGTTTAACAGAATAAGTGTAAGAACCATACACTGAAAACTACAAAACATTGCAGAAAGTAATTAAAGATGTAAATACGTATACACCCCATGCTCATGAGTTGAAATTCTCAATACTGTTAACACGGCAATTCTCAAATTCACCTATAGATTCAATGCAGTCACAGTTGAAATCCTATCAGGCTGTTTCTGACTAGGACATGTCTTGGAGTTGATTATTCTTGGTTAAATTTAATAGGTATCTTGTAGGCTCCTTTAATATAGATTCAAATCTTCTTGTATTTTTAGAAAGATTTCTTATGTTATAGTTTTAAATGTTCATTATTTCTTACAGTGGCTATAGGAAGGAGATTTCTCCACCTGCCATTTTATAGAAGATGTAGGTGCCACCCCAGACATTCTGACATAATTGGGCTAAGATGCAGCCTGGGCATTGCAGGCTCTTAAAGCTGCTCAGGTCATTCACATATGAAGCCAAGATAACAACAGATCCAAAGGAAGGTTGACCAGCTCCAGCCCATCAGTGCCATGAGGGAGGAAGGACCCAGATCTACTTTTTTCTTATTTTCAAAATTATTTTTCACAGTTTGAGTTACACTGTGACACGTCCTAATTCAAAGTTGTCTCACACCTTTGTAAACAGTATATAGAGTCGTGGGAGCTCAATGTCTGACTGATACTTTGCAACCGGTGTGTCTGGAATCAGGTTGTACAGATCATTGTTGCCTGATTGGGACTGGGATGAGATTAGACCGAGGGTTTTCAAAGTGTGGTAGATGGACCAGCAGCACCTGGGCACTTGTTAGAAACGCAGATTCTCAGGACCAGGCCGGACTTACTGAATCAGACACTCAGCATGTACATTTCAACCAGCCCTCCAGCTGATGCTGCGGTTCACTCAAGTTTGGAAATTGTTGGATTAGATTCTTTTATCATTTCCTGCTTTCTCTCATTCAGTGGATAGTCTGCAGTAACAGAGGGGACCCATGGAAGAGATAAAACAAAACAGTAGTCAGAACATCAAGATTCAACTGAGCTCTGAGTGTGCAGGTACATGGAGTTGCATGAGGCACGGACCCTTCCTTTAAAACTGGTTTGGAGTCCAAAATCAGGGAAAGCTGAGCTGATGGGTGGCATTTTATTTTGTTTAGTGGATCCCTACAGTTTGCAGTGTACATTTACAGCTAATCCAAGTTCACTTTCAAATAACACTGTAGCACTTCACAGCTAGAATGAGTACCTTCTAATAAAATGGTACTGATTCCTCCGTCCCGTCCATCGCATCATTGCTGTCATTCATTTCACTTATATATAAACGTACATAAGGACACAGATTCATATATATGATATATATGTAAGCATACATGATCCAATACATTGTTGGTATTATTATTTTGAACAAACTGTATTCAGTTCAATTAAGAGAAATAAGTTTTTATTTTACCTTCACTTATTCCTTCTTAGATGTTTTTCTTTATGTGGAGCTGAATTTCTGATATATATGATTTTCCTTCTCTGTAAACACCTTCTTAACATTTCGTGCAAGACAGGTCTACTGGCAACAAATTTCCTTAATTTTTGTTTGTGTGGGAAAGTATTTCTCCTTCACTCTTAAAGGATAATTTTACGGGCGCAGAATTCTTTGTTTGTTTTTGTTTTTGTTGGTTTTGTTTGTTTGTTTTTGCTTTCAGCTTTGAAAATATTTCACTCTACTTACACGTCTTCTAACTTGCATCGTTTCTGAGGAGAGGTCGGGTGTAATTTTTATCTTGTTCTTCTGTAGGTATTCTTTTTCTCCTTTGGCTTCTTTCAGAATTTTTTATTTATTTTTGATTTTCTGTAGTTGGAAGACTATATATGTCTAGGTGTAGAACTTTTTTGTTTGTTTGTTCTGTTTTGTTTTGCATCTGTTCTATTGAGTGTTCCCTGAGCTTCCTGGCTCTGTGGTTGGTGTCTGCCATTAATTTGGGGAAATTCTCAGTTATTATTGCTTCAAATATTTCTTCTGTTCCTTTCTCTCTTTCTTCCTCTTCTGGTATTCCCACTATGCACATGTTCCCCATTTTGTAATTGTTCCACAGTCCTTGGATATACTGTCCTGCTTTTTTCCCTCTTTGTTTTCTTTGCTTTTTTTTTAAATAGATCTTTATTGGAGTATAATTGCTTCACAATACCGTGTTAGTTTCTGTTGCACAACAAAGCGAATCACCCATATGCATACACATGTCCCCATATCCCCTCCCTCTTGAGCCTCCCTCCCCACCCCCATCCCACCTCTCTAGGTCATCGCAAAGAACCGAGCCGATCTCCCTGTGCTATGTGGCTGCTTCCCACCAGTCAGCTATTTTACATTCGGTAGTGTATATATGACGATGCTACTCTCACTTCGCCCCAGCTTCCCCCTCCCACCCCGTGTCCTCAAGTCCATTCTCTATGTCTACCTCTTTATTCCTGCCCTGCAACTAGGTTCATCAGTACCATTTTTTTTTTTTAGATTCCATATATATGTGTTAGCATACAGTATTTGTTTTTCTCTTTCTGACTTACTTCACTCTATGACAGACTCTAGGTCCATCCACCTCACTACAAATAACTCAATTTCGTTTCCTTTTATGGCTCAGTAATATTCCATTGTTTGTATGTGCCACATCTTCTTTATCCATTCATCTGTTCATGGAGACTTAGGTTGCTTCCATGTCCTGGCTATTGTAAATAGTGCTGCAGTGAATATTGTGGTACATGACTCTTTTTGAATTATAGTTTTCTCAGGGTATATGCCTAGTAGTGGGATTGCTGGGTCATGGTAGTTCTGTCTTTCGTTTTTTAAGGAACCTCCATACTGTTCTCCATAGTGGCTGTATCAATTCACATTCCCACCAAAAGTGCAGGAGGGTTCCCTTTTCACCACACCCTTTCCAGCATTTATTGTGTCTAGATTTTTTGATAATGGCCATTCTGACCCATGTGAGTTGATACCTCATTGTAGTTTTTTAGTTTTAAAGTGTTCTATCAATATATCCCCTAGCTCAGAGATTCTCTCTTCAGCTGTGTCCAGTCTACTAATGAACCCATCAGAGGCATTCTTCATTTCTGTTACAGTGTGTTTGTTTTATTTCTAGCCTTTCTTTTTGGCTCTTTCTAAGGATTTCCATTCCCCATCTGTTCTTATATGCTGTCTGCTTTGTCCATTAGAGACCTAAACGTGTTCATCCTAGTTATTTTTACAGACCTGGTCTGATAATTCCAACATACCTGCCACGTTTGGTTCTGATACTTGCTCTGTCTCTTCAGATTGTGATTTATGCCTTTTGGTATGCCTTGTAATATTTTTTGATAGCCAGGCATGATGTACCAGGTCAAAGAAGCTGCTGTAAATAGGCCTTCAGTCATGTGGTGGTGACGTGTGAGGGGAGGGGACACTTTCTAGAGTCCCGTGATTAGGTCTCAGACTTAGTGAGCTTATTCCTCTGGACAGTGAACTGCACAAGAATCTCTCTGTTTTTTTCTCCACCTTAGGTGGTTCAGGGTGGATAGAATGGGCTGGAGGTTAGTGTTTCCTTTCCGTAGGTCAGTTAGGGTGATACCTAACTGCTGATAATACCCCAGCAGGTTTGCCTCTGGTTAATTAGTTTCCCCTGAGATTGGACCTTTTTAAGAAAGCAGAATGCTCCAGTGTGTTTCAAAATGGCTCCTTTTCCTCTCTTCTTGCCAGAAGCCTGAGGGGATTTTTATCTGATACTTAACTGTGGGACCATGGTCCAGCCCCTGAAGGTAAATATAACAATATTGTTGGCCTCATATGAATGGGTCCCCCTCCGCCCTAGGTTTTTAGCTCTCAGAATTGTCCACCCTGAGCTCTCAGCAATCCATCAATGACAGTTCAGGTTTTCTTACCCCTGGCATCATATTTTTATTAAAACCCCAGGTCATTCTACTATTGATCCAGAGTTGAGAACCAGTGAAAAGGGCACTGAAAAATTTTAACTAGGGACATGACTTGATCAGATTTTTGTTTTGAAACCACTGTGGCTGTAGTGAGAAAATGGATTGAATGAGGACTGAGAATAGAGAAGGAAACAGGAGGCTATTGCCAACATCGAGGTGAGTGGTCCTAGTGGCGTCTCACCAAAGGGAAATGATGGTTCACTAAAATGTGAAATTTTAGTTTTATCACCGGCAAGACCTTGTAATTGATTTGAGTGAGACTGCAGGAGATGAGTTTTTGAGACCCAGGGACCAGAGGAATGTGCAGAAATGTGGTGGTCAAAATGATTCTAAAGTTGACGGTGGAGCTTGACTTATCAATGAGGAAAATAGTGAGAAAGATCCAGCCGTGTCCAGTAAAGTCCAGAATTGGATCACAGGGACCAAGATGGCACCACGAAGGCTTCAGACCCCGTAGCCAGGAGGCAACACACGTGTTTTAGGGGACTTGATCGTGTAGCTTTCTCTACATCAACAAGAAGGGGGACGCGACATGGTGAAAGTGCTCTGTTAGGTGGCTTAAGAGGTAGGGTGCCAGGTGCAGTGGAGAGAAGATAATTAGGAGAGGGAAAACTGAGGGGGAAGAGCCCTGTGCTGAGGCTAATTATAATAGAGAAGGTGTTGAGTAATTAAAGGCCAGAACTAGTGTGATAGCACTGGGGCTGTAAAGAAGGGGGTCATTACAAGTCAAATTATAAGGGAACAATCAATAGAGCCAGTTGGCTGATTGAAAGTAGAGGGCCAGGGAGAAGGAGGCCAAGAGGACGCAGAATAATAGTAGGAATGGGGCTGAAAAGAGGATGATAAAATGAGGAGTAGGTTTTGGCAGACAGAGGAGGAGTTTGGTTTGGGTCATGTTTACTTGGAGGTGGTGGTGGATGAGAGCAAAGGAAGTGCCCGTTCAGATGGCAGCTGGGGAGAGAGGCGTGGAGTGGTGGCCGAAGGATGTCCTCACGGCACCCGCCAAGGCCAGGGGGCGCTCAGGTTACGTTCCATGTGTTTGCTCTTTGTATTCGGTGTTGGTCTAGTACACCATGAGCTAGAGTAGGGCAGGCTCCCCCAGATAAATGAGGATGCACCTTTGGTATCAGACCTCCAAACAGGCAAAAACAGAAGCTGGCATTTGTAATGTGTGGCTTCGGTGAAGCAGCGCTAAGGCAAGTGCCAAAGAGCTCTGGATGCCGACCGACTAGGGAAGGTGCGGGGACTAGTTGGTTCTTTAGTTCGGGGGTTGGCAAACTATAGCCAGCGGGCCAAATCCAAGCCACCCTCTGTGTTGGTAAATCAAGTGTTACCTCAAAACAGGCCCGCTTGTGCACTCACATGTTCTTTTGAAAGATGTTGTGGATAAAGACCAGTTTTTAAAGTCTTCATGGAATTTGTGACAATATCGCTTCTGTTTTGTTTCTGGTGTTTCGGCCGCGAGGCATGTGGGATCTTAGCTCCAGGACCAGGGATCAAATGTGCGCCCCCTGCACGGGAAGGGGGAGTCTTAACCACTGGACCGCCAGGGAAGTCTCCATTCACATATTATGTGTGGCTTCTTTTGTGCTCTGACAGACTTGATTAGATGAAGTAGAGACCATATGAGCCACAAACCTAGAAGATTTACTGTGTGGCGTTTGGCAGAAAATATTTGCTGACCCCTCCTCTAGTTTATCAGCGTCTACACCACTATGAGGCTCGGAGAGTCTTTAACCGCCCTACGACCACCTGCACCTCCAGCACCCCAGCATCATCAGTCTGTTTATCGTCAGCCAACACGTTCTTCGTTCTAACCAAGCTTATTTAAAGTGTTCTGCAGGTTACGTCGCCTGAGAGGTCTGCGCGGAGCAAGTAGTTATTCCCCAGAAGCTGCCCATCTTTTCCTTATTGGAGTGGGATTGACCCCAGTCCTTTGCCATTGTTAGTAATTAAAGAATCAGCTCTTTCCCCACGAAGCTCAAGGTTTGAGGAAAGTAAGGAAGCTTCTTCCTTGCCTGGAATGTGCATGTGGAAGAGGTTTTAACCCAGGAGCTGCTGAGAGAATCCCAACAGAGAAAGGTGCAGGGAATCTTTGGACAAATTTTAGGGAGGTTGAGACAGGACTGCGAAATCCTCAGAGACCTGTGATTGACCTGAACCCTCCCTGGCCTCAGGACTTGATAGTTGTGTGAACAAATAACTTCCTTTGTCATTTAAGTCAGTTTGAACCGGGAATTCAGCTCTAGGCAGCATAGTGAGTCTTAAATGACTGAGGCTAACAAAGCCACTTGTCATCTTCCCTGCTGATGAGCCTGGGGGAGCCACAGCCCCTAGCCAGCGGCCAGCAGGGGAGCCTGTGGCAGCCTCTCCACCTGGAGCCACCCTCGCAGTGAGTCTCCCAGCTCAGCGCTCATGCCGTCTGCTTTGGCCTCCATCCCTCTCTACTGCTGAGAGTTGCTGCTGCCTCCTCCGTCCCCCTGCATCGCGGATGCTGGGGTTTGTTCTGGTCAGCGTTGGGATGTTCTTCCTGTAGGTTGGTCCTGTTGAACAGCTTAGCAACAGCCTTCACTGTTCAGGTACTTGGTCCTTTTATGCAATTAAATTATATTTGTTAATTATTCTGAAGTTTGTAAGGATCAACAACTAACACTGGAAGGTTTTGGCAAAAAAAAATGACATTATTTTGGAAGGATACAGGGTAGATCATATGATGGGAAAAACTGAGTCACCAGAACATGGAAAGGACGGGGTCCTGGCAGCTCTCAGGGGCCAGTAAGCAGGAATGGGTTGATGCGCTCTTTGGTGTCCAGCTGTTGAGGTGAAGCCACTCCAACCGTCTTGTGTCCTGTGCCGTCCCTCAAAATCTAAGTTCCCAAGAGACTGTCCCAGAGTGGGCTACATGTTCACCCCTTGGCTACAAGAGAATAGGTGCGGGGGGGCGGGGCTTGATGGACGGGCTCTTCAGAACCATATGCAGTGGGGAATGGGTGGTTATCCAGAGGAGAATCAGGCATGACTACCCAAGAAAGGGAGACCAGATAACGCATAGGAAAACAACGGGGACCCGTTATGAAGCTCTGCTTGGATGCGTAGGGGCCCCGGTCAGTGACACTCTTGTCGCTTAAATTAGTGGTTCTTAAACTTGAGGATGCCTTAAGTTCACCTGGAGGGCTTGTTACAACACAGATGGCTGGGTTCCTCACCCTGTTTCTAATGCAGTAGCCCTTGGGTGAGGACCTGAGATTCCATATTTCTAGAAATTCCTATGGTTTTGCTGATGCTGATGATCTGGGACACCCAGACTTGTAGACTCACTGTTTTCTATAAATGAGTGTTCTTTTTGTAGATGGGTGTTTTAACTTTTTGTTTCCCCAGCGGTAATGCCTCAACACTTCTGCTCTGAAAAAAAATGGAACTCATTACATTCCTTGTTATAACTCAATAGGTGTTAACTCTGTCATTAACTTGGGAATGGTAGCATGTGTGAGAAAGTGGGACGTCTTTTAAATTGTCTTTGAATAGACCTTACCTAGTTGTCTTCAGGGAGTGTCTGTGTCTTGACCCAATTGCAATGTCGGTGTGAAAACTTAGGATGAAAACCAAATCCTACAGTGTGTTAGAAGCTATCCATTTTGACGGCTTCAAATTCCAAATGACAATGGAGTCACCTTTTTCCTACAAATGCTATGGCAGGGCTTTTATTGTCTAAGGAGAAAAGGTGTTGCTCGGGCTTTCCTCTGATAAGTTGCCCCTTAACAACAAGATTCTTTGCTGTTTTTCATAGGAAGAGGGAAAAAAAGAGATGGAGTTGACAGTGCTGCAGATTTTGGTGAATTTCTAACTGATTGATTCATTGAAGAGGTTCATAGCCCAGGAAGGAATGCTGGATGTACTCTGGTGACACCATCCTTTGCAGATAATGTCCAGAGAGGGGACATACCTTGACCAAAAATCACAGAAAGTCAGCGTCAGAAGTAGAACAGGATTCCAGGTCTCTTGAGCCTCAGCTGTGACAGTGATGGCGGGGTCAATACTATTGTTGTAGGTCATTATCATTGTCAGCACGTTCATGAGCCGCAGTGCTGGCTACCATTTATGGAGCTTCTGGCTTGTCCAGAATTATGTTAAGTGCTTAACTTGTATTTTCGAAATCAGGGGTCAGCAAACAATGACCTGTGTCCCATCTTGGTAGATAAAGTTTAATTAGGACGCAGCCATCCGCATGCATTCCATGCATTGTCTGTGGCTGCTTGGGGGCTACAGTGGCAGAGATGAGTAGTTGTGACAGAAATCGCCTGACCCACAAAGGCTAAAATACTTACTGTCTGACCCTTTACGGAAAATCTCTTCTGCCTTGTTCTCTGAGCTATTCCTGGCGTCGGTCTGTGGAGTCAGCGTTACAGTGCCATTTTACTGATGAGGAAAGAGAGGCTCAGAGCCTCTGTCATGCCGCCACATCATACATGTCATTGAGATGAGCTGCAGGTGGAGGTCCATCGGTCTCCAAAATTTATGTTGCCCGTTATTTGTATTATTTCTGATGAATTTGGTTAAGTGTGTGGCTCATATCTTATTGAAGTAATAGAAAGGATTATCATCTGGTGACTTTTTTCCCTCCTTTGAGCAAAATAAAGTGACATTTAAAAACCGAATAATGAGAAACTGGTCCCTACCAGATAATCAGATCACAGTGGCATGTTTACTTTTAAAAGTAAATCATGTCTTATGGCAATTACTAAGTTAATGAAATGATTATGTTACCAGCTAAGTGGATTTTATTATCCCATGCTTTTTGCAGGACACCTGAAACTTGACTTGTAGGCACTGAAAGATTGATGGCCCAGTGGGAATTTGAGGCCAGTGCCTCTCGACTCTTCCTCAAGCATACCTGTATGTTTGCACGAGGTGCTAATTACCCAATGCTTCGCTTAAGCAGGTGTTTTGTGTTGGTTTAAAATTTCCCAGTTTGATCGTTTAACTCTGGATCTCAGTTTTTACAGTGTATCACACTCAAATGGGAACCCTTGAAAATCAAAATCCCAAGCCCAAGTCCTATCCCCCCCAGATTAAGTAATTGCTCATTTACTTACTTTTTTAAAAATATCATTCTGGCATGTAGGCAGGGTTGAGAAAATCTGTAAAAAATACTTTTATCAATGACTTGATATTTGAAGCCAGGCATCCCTGGGTTACAGTCTCCCTCGCAGCAGGCAAAGTTAAAAATACCTTACTTGAATGAACAACAAGGAAATTAGATGTGTTATCTTGAGGATCTTATTTCCCGTTCTCTGCATCCATTTCTATTTTTCCTTATCAGCCGGTCCACGTTCACTTGAGTGTCTTTAGGAAAAAGGAAGCACCCGATAGTATAGATTAGTAAAGTATATTATTCACAGTCACATACCAGTTGTCTGGGGTGGATGAAAAGGGTACATAATCCAAACTCAAGAAAAGTTAAAAATTAGTTCTTAATTTATTGGATACAGAGCAGCTGCTTCATAATTAGTAGCTGCCCTTGCTAAGTTGCAGATTTCTGTGTCCTACCTGAGCTCTACTGGATCAGAATTTTCAGGTAGGAGGCCTGGGGAACTGTATTTTTAAATGCCAAGAAGATGGTTTTTATGTGCACTAAGTTATTAGAATGGAGTATATCAAATCATGTGGTTCTATTGATGTTTGAATGTTCCAATGTTGACAGACAGAAGGTAGGGGAAAGGGGCCCATATTCAGCTGGCAGAGCGCTCCATGCATGTTTATCATATGTCATGTACATGCTCACACACATTTACACACACATGCATGTATGTGCACACAGGTGAATACGTTTCACGTGGGCAAAGCACAAGTGCACTCCAACATTCGCACTTGCCCTCTGTCTGCCTACCACAAGCTCTTTGTCCACCTCTCTCTTCGGTCATTCAAGTTTCAGCTTAGGTGTCACTCTTCCAGAAAGACCTGTCTTGACTGTTAGTAGGTTTATGGCAACTGTGTCCCTGATCTGAGTCCTGTTTGTATCGATGCCTTTTGCAATGAGGTTTTGCAACTTCTTGCATTAAGAAGTGGAATCTATTTCCCTTCCCCCTGGATCTGACCTGGCTATGTAAACTTATTTGGACCAGTAGTATGCCACCAGAGTTCCAAAGTGTTAGTTACAGGCCTCAAGACACCTTGCGTGTTTCTCTTATTCTCTTGGAACCCTGTCCCCAGCATATAAACAAGCCCAGGTTAGCCTTCTGGATGATGAGAACCACAGGGCCCAGTCATCATATCATCCCAGCTGACAGTCAGACATGTGAATTGAAGCCATTCTATTCCAGCTAGCCACAAGCTGATCACTCACCTGACTGCAAATTCCTGAGTGAGCCCAACCAAGATTAGTCCTACCAGGTCTAGATCAACAGAACTGCTTAGCTTACCCCTCAATTTGTGTGAAATGAAAATTACTATTTTAAGCCACTGTGCTAAAAGAAATACTTGCTATTTTCAGTCAGCATATTTTGGGGTGCTTTGTTATACAGCAGTAGCTAACTGATACAACCGTCTTTTCCAAAGGCCTCACCTCACTCTGTCACCATTTTGTGTATATTCTATTTCCTTTTCATTATCTGAAATTAACTTGTTTTTTGCCTGGCTTTTTCCATAAGAATGTTAATGCATTTAAATTAGAGTCTGTTTCTGACATGTTTGCTGATGAGGCTCCAGTGCTTAGAGCAATGCCTGGCTGGTAGCAGACACTCAGTAAATATTGAATCAATGAATATGCCTCATAGGGGCATCGCTTACAGATTTAGCTTCCTAATACTATTTTTCTAAGGCTTATTATTAGAGAGAGTTAAAATTTACTGTCAAGGAGTTTATAACGGGAACTAGTAGGATGTGGTTTATCTAGTGTATGATGGGTTGCTGGAAAATGCCAACTTGAGAGATGAAGTAAGCTACCCTGGGTGCACAAAGCCTGTCATGATAAGTGCAGTGTGCCCACATACCTAGTATCCCAAGTGGGTCATGTCAGAATTTGTTTTAGTCTCAGATTCTTTCTGCTGCATTGGCTACTGTTAATACTTGGGAGGTTGGGGAGATATTTTAAAGATATTACGTCTTTTAGACAGGCCTTTTTATTTTCCAGGGAATCCATTGTCTGTGACACTCTGTCCGTAGGTAATGTTTGCTTCTTGTGTGTTGAGAAGGAAGTCCCATGGTATGGCTTGGTCTAAGCGAGAACATTAAATGCTTTGGACTGATTCTGCTCTTTGCTGTCAGCTGAATGTCCCTGACAATGTATCTCTTCTTTGGGGTACCTAACTCTCATTTTTCCTTCCCAATTTGTCTTCATCCAGAAGCAGTATAGTGTAGTCATTGAGAATCTTTACTTTGAAAGTGGATTTCCAGAGTTGGCCTACAAGCTCCACTTTTAACCACTTTTGTGACCACAGGCAAATCATGTAGCGTTCCTGTGCTTCAGAGGAGTAATGATAGTACCTGCCTAGCAGGGCTAATATAAGAGTAAACACCTAATGCATGAAAATCTCCTGGACCAGAGCCCACGAATATAGTAAAAGCTCTGTATGTATTAACTGGTGATATTATTATTGCTATTGGCATCCCTTATCAAGTATTTTTGGACAAAATAGGAAAATGAGTATTAGAATCTAAAGTTAGTTAGTTATCACGTTCCTATAGCAGAGCCACTAACAATTACTTTTAACAATTACAGTACTTAAATTTGATGACAGCTTACATTGTAGCAGACTGGCCACTAAATTCTTGATATTCCAACCTGCTGAATTCTTGTCATGGCCCCATGAAGCAAGCGGTGTGTTGTACTTTTACAGATGAGACAGTCTAGGCTCAGACAGGTTAAGAACCTTGCCCGTGGCTGCACAGAGAGTAAACCAGGATTCAAACCTACGCAGGCTGAACCATACAGCACCCAGTTCTACCTCTCGCTACCCATAAGAGAAACAAAATAAGTTTGAAGTCCCCTAAAACAAGAGACTACTCTTACTGACGATGCCATTTCTGGAGAACACTGGAAAATTACCTTCGCATAAGACCCAAGAGTTTGTGAGACATTTCCACATGCGTGCTATTGTTCGCTGCAGTTCACAACATTCTTGAGAGGTAAACGGCGTCCTCTCTCCCAGTGTCCCGGGAACCAGGGGTTGGAGAAACTCAGTCACTTACTTTAGTCCACAGTTATTAAGTGACAAAAACTTGACGTACTCCAGAGGCCCCAAATTCAAGTCCTCCACTCTTTTGATGGTGCTATACTGACGAACCAGCATTGGCGTATTGATTTGAAATCTCTGACTTTCAATCTGGGAGGTTTTAGGGCTATGCTGAAATATAATTTGATAATTTATGACAACAGGTATTCTTTAAATGCATAAGGGCTAAAATATCACTATAAAGAGGAAGTTTCAGCCATTTAGAAGGACAGAATATTTTCAGATACTTTGGAGAACTCATTGCCTGCAGTTAACTAACCTTGTATAGAAATTAATTGTTCAAATCTGTTAATTAAAATCTTTAGGTCCTTTGTCTATTTCTTGGTCACAGTCTAATTTCATATGAGCCGTTTTTTGGAAGGGTGCTTAAAACAGGTTTTAGGTGGAAAAGTATTGATCGGTATAACTTTGTAAATGGTGGCATTAAGCAGACTTATTTAAGACTTCTCAGAGCCTTCAGTCTATTAATATGTGTTATGAAGCTCTGAAAATATCACGTCACACAGCCTGACAAGTTTATTTGGCCACAGAACACCCTAGGACGGGTTGGCAAACTATAGCCCAGGGGCCAAACCCAGCCTGCGGCTTCTTTTTGTTTAGCCTGTGAGCTAATGATGTTTTTTTTTAATGTATATATTCTTTAAAGAGTTGTTAAAGACAAAGAAGAATATGCAACAGACTGTACGTGGCTTACAAAGCCTAAAATATTTACTATCTGCCCTTTCATTTAAAAAGTTTATGAAACCAAATGCTGCCTTCCAGTAACATCAAGATCATTATCATCATTGCCAGCATCGTGGCAGCTTATCTCCAAGATGGCCGTTAACCATTCCTTCCCCTCTTACACCTGCACACAAACTTCCCAACAAAAGGTGATGTCTGGCCTCCTGCTCCTTGAGTCTGGGCTGGCCTGGGAGTTCCTTGACCCATAATATATGGCACCAATGACATGATGGCAGTTTTGGACCTAACCAGTAAGAAAGTCTAGTTTTCACCATAGTCTCGTGTAATTCTGAGGCACCATTTATAAAACAATCAACTACCCTGCTGGAGATAGGCCCTGAGACAATCTGAAGAGAGAGAGTGGGCTAGCCCAGCCCAGCCTTGCACCCATTCCCATCAGGCTACCAGATGTTAGTGAAACCAGCCTAAAGCCTGCACATGAACCCAGACGCCAGTGGAATATCAAGTGACCCCAGTTGGTGCCACATGGAGCAGAGTAATTGGCCAGTTGAGCCCTCTCTGAATAGACCCACATGAGATACAATAACACGGTTAAAGCTCCTGAGCTTGGGGAGAATTGGTGACACAGCAATAGATGACTGGAGCAAGCCTTAGTCTGACCCTCATCTTTGCCATCATTGTTACTTGGCAGATAGTCTCCAGGACTGGCATCTCCTGACACTGACTTTGACAAAATCTGATTTTGAGAATGTAACTCTGTCTTCACAATTGAGTGTTTTCATTAATTTACACAGGCTATTCCACAAATGGTGTAAATGAATGAGGTTTAACCTAGTAATTACTCTATCAAATACCATCATGCGCAGAGCACTATGTCGGGTGTGATACACCTGCTAAGACCAGAAAGCAGCCCAAACCTCTGAGCTGCTTAATCTCATATCTCCAACTAGATCTTGCCGCTTGCTTGTACACTGTCTAGGGGTAAGGATTTCAAAAAGCTAAACCTCTGCTATCTAGTTGTAGCAGAATCTCTTCAGGGAGTTCTAAGATCCCATCGTGAGAAAAAAAAGATCTGTACGTATGCACTGAAGCCCAGCACCTAACACACGTTCGATGGTTTGTATCTTTTGCGGATGTTCGTTTTAAATACAGGAGGGCATCATCGTTCCTTCACTCCTGGATGGTTGATATTTTCTCCTCGTTCACGATTCTGCAGCATGAGTCTTGTATAAGCAACAGGGCACCCCGATGACTTGCTTTAACCTGTCTCTCTCCTGATTACAAGATTTCAGCATGCCTACCATCTACAGAACATCTCATTTCTTTAGCTGTGCGCATATACCCTTCCACAGTCTAGCCCTGGCTTATCTCCCCATCTGCTGCCTGGAACTGAACGTCACTGAATTTTCCTTGTTCGTGGAACACGCCGTGGCCTCTTACATCACGTGATTTTGCACATGTTACTTCCCCTTTCCTAAATGCCCGACCCTGGTGTTCCGTCTAATTCATGTCTTCTCGCTATGGCATTTCTAACTCCTAATTCGTTTCCTCTAGTATGTTTTTCAGAATCCCCCAGAGGGAGTCTGTCCCGACCTATGTACCCCTATTACAGTTCTTAGAGATAACCTGTATCTTCTAGAGGTTATTTCGCTTCTCTAAGCCCCAATTTTTATTTTTTTATTAACATTTAAAAACATTTTTTTACAATTAATTTATTTTTGGCCGCATTGGGTCTTCGTTGCCGTGTGCGGGCTTTCTCTAGTTGCGGCGAGCGGGGGCTACTCTTTGTTGCGGTGCGCGGGCTTCTCATTGCGGTGGCTTCTCTCGTTGCGGAGCACGGGCTCTGGGCACGGAGGCTTCAGCAATTGTGGCGCGCAGGCTCAGTAGTTGTGGCTCACGGGCTCTAGAGCGCGGGCTCAACAGTTGTGGCGCATGGGCTTAGCTGCTCCACGGCATGTGATATCTTCCCGGAACAGGCCTCGAACCCTAGTCCCCTGCATTGGCAGACGGATTCTGATGGCGCGCAGGCTCAGTAGTTGTGGCTCACGGGCTCTAGAGCGCGGGCTCAACAGTTGTGGCGCATGGGCTTAGCTGCTCCACGGCATGTGATATCTTCCCGGAACAGGCCTCGAACCCTAGTCCCCTGCATTGGCAGACGGATTCTGAACCACTGCGCCACCGGGAAGTCCCTCTAAACCCCAGTTTTTTAAATCTGGGAAATGGGAGTACTGTTGCCTATCTGCAGGCTTGTTGTGAGGACTAAACAAGATGTAGTCGATGCAGGCACCTGGCACGTGCAAGGAAAGGGTCTTCTGTCAATCTCAGCTGCCTTGACTTTCCGTTTATGCATGACTGTTTGCCCCTTTGCCACCTCCTCCATCACACTCTGAGGTGCTCTCAGGCCCTGTGCCTCTGTTCTATCCACAGTGCCTGTCAAAACCCGGTGCTTGGTAGGTAAGTGTTGAATGCACACTTTTTTCTAGTCTTCTTACTTACCCTGACTAGTTGCTGGCTTTTGGTTAGGCTAGCTAGTCGCTCATTGAAGGAAAACATTCAGATAGAAAGATAACACAGCTGCCAAAGTCCTCCTTTAGGTCTGGAACATTATAATGTGCAGAAGTCATCGTGCTAGATGTGGTCATTTGTCCATCTCCATGGATGGCGACCGTGCATAAGGCCGTTGCTGCTGCGAGTCACGTTTCACGGTGGACAGCCAAGGACACATCTGGACCCAGACCCAGGTGTTCCCCCACATGACTCCGTGCCTTCCTTGCGAGAAAGGAACAGTGAAGACATAACAAACTCGCGTTGCTTTCAGGTGTCAAATTTAAGAATCTTCATTTTGGTTTATCCTTACTTGCTGCGTCTCTTCCACCTACCTGGTGTCTGTTACAACACAATGAGGTACAACTTCATTTAGATGCTCTTACCCTCCCTGCTAATTGATTTTGGAGTCCTATTTTTTTTTTTCTTAACAAAATGTATTGTGAATTCAGCTGAGGTTTTATTTACAATCAATTGTTGTTCATTGTCACGTGAAATGACTTGGTGTGGACAGCAGTGAGAGTCACTTAATACCAGTTGGATTTGTGGGCAGAACGCTGGTAGTTTACATGGACCTTGTGGTTCCTCATCATCCTTCAGAGAAGTGTGGTTGGTCCAGAGTGTATCTGGGAGCATCATATGGCTGTGTAAAAGCAGAACGATTCTCATCCCTGTTATCCTCCCCTTTAGTGGACCAAGAATGAGAGGGGTTTCATGGGGCTGCAGACAACCAGATTGCTTGGACTCCAGGCAGTGGAAGCTTAGGTGCCAGGTATTTAGGCAAGTTCTAGAAGATACTAGTTGCTCAGCACCCGGAAAACTAGGCCAAAATATCCTGTAGCAGGAAGATCCATTAAAGCAAGATGGCTGTTTGAGGGGCCACAGTCCTATAGGAAGTTGAGTTTGGCTGTGGCCCCTCCAGGTGAGGTGGCAGAGAGAAAATCCTAGCGAACTTGTTGCCGAGCAACCCAGAGAAAGAACCTGGGGTGATTCATTGGACAGTCCTGCTTACATGTATTTTTTTTTTTTTTTTTTTTTTTGTGGTACGCGGGCCTCCCTCTGCTGTGGCCTCTCCCGTTGCGGAGCACAGGCTCCGGACGCGCAGGCTCAGCGGCCGTGGCTCACGGGCCCAGCCGCTCCGTGGCATGTGGGTTCCTCCCAGACCGGGGCGCGAACCCGGTTCCCCTGCATCGGCAGGCGGACGCGCAACCACTGCGCCACCAGGGAAGCCCCTCCACATGTATTTTTTGCTGCTGTTTTTGCACTCCATCATTTGTATCCATAAATCCAAAGCAAGAACGTCAGTGAAGTATCTTTGATGCTCTAAGCATATATCACAAAAATCTGTCCAAATGGCCTATAAACAGATGAATAAAATAAAAATTTTAATATTCTATAACAAAGGGTACCGTGAATGAGTAGGTATGATAGGGATGGATTTGGAGGAGAAACCCCAATCTTTGAAGCCCTCTCTTCCATTTTCTTTCTTTCTTTCTTTCTT
Source organism: Physeter macrocephalus (assembly GCF_002837175.3). Classification (NCBI taxonomy): domain Eukaryota; kingdom Metazoa; phylum Chordata; class Mammalia; order Artiodactyla; family Physeteridae; genus Physeter; species Physeter macrocephalus. The sequence goes on from NC_041231.1 coordinate 12,760,558, forward strand.
TTTATTTTATTTATTTATTTATTTATTTTTTGGCAGTACACCGGGCCTCTCACTGTTGTGGCCTCTCCCGTTGCGGAGCACAGGCTCCGGACGCACAGGCTCAGTGGCCATGGCTCACGGGCCCAGCCGCTCCGCGGCACGTGGGATCTTCCCGGACCGGGGCACGAACCCACGTCCCCTGCATCGGCAGGCGGACTCTCAACCACTGCGCCACCAGGGAAGCCCCATTTTCTTTATTTTTTATTTTGTTTTTAATGTTCACCACTATTGTATTGCCTTCCAGTTCTATGATGCTCACATAGTAGTTTATCAGTATGGATTGTTGAATATCTCTGTCATAAAGCAGGAAGTTATTTCTAGGAGTGGCACGTACGTGGTAGTAGCACATACTCACCTCTGTAAACCAGCTCAGGTGATGGCAGGATGGAGTGTTAGCTCTAAATGTAGCTCCCTGTAGCAGAGCTATTGGCGCTCAGCTTATGTTCTCTGGGCCCTGCCATTGTAACATGCTCTGACTGACTTCAGCTGCCAGCCTCTGTTTCTCTGTGTAAGGAATTTTTCCTAATGGTCAAGCCCACCCTGCTTCTGTACGTGGCAGACAGAACCAGAAAATAAATGCCTCCTGTTACGAGCTCCCAACAAATGTATGATGGGGACTCCTTTGTCTCTGCTGGGGTAATTTTTTGGGGCACAATTCTAAACTGGTTCTCAGAGTTTCCTGGGAAGATTGTTCTAGTTATTCCCAGAGGTATCTTTCTTAATGGCATGCCATCTGTTGTCTGTGTGTTCTGTCTCTTTTCTCCATCTACTACTGGATTTCTTTGCAAATAAACTGCTAGTCTTCTTAGTATTTTCTCTGTTGTTGAGATAAACCAAACCAAGACATGGTCAATGAAAAGTTATATCTTAAGGGTCCATATTTCTTGGCAGAGATCCCAGAATTGTAAGAAATTGAGTGAAATGGTCCCATGAAAAGATGGCATGAGTAGGATAACAACCTTGACATGAAATCCAGGAAATTTTTACTGGTGGTCCCAGTATACCCCAAATATACCAGTTGTAAAGCTAGACACTTTGTGGAATCACCCCAATGGAGTAGCTTTGCAGACAGTTTAATTCTGGGTTCTGGCTCTCAGCTGTATAGTGTCCTGGATCTTTCTTGTAACCTGTATTTGGGAGTCAAGGTGCTGCCTTCCCAACACTAAGAAGGTTTAGAGCTAAGCTAGAATTTGCACATCGTTTCCTGTCCATCTTAATCTCTTTTTGTTTCTAAGGTAAATACGGTGGTAGAGGGAAGATACAACAAACATCTTTTAAAGAGACCGCATGCCTGCTTTTGGAGAAAGTTAAAGAACTTTAACTTGCATTTTGATATTTGAACCTAATGACAGAGATAGGGAAATAAAGAAAGTCAGTTTTAGGAGGAAGCTTGAGGATCTGCTAGCCGAGAGACCCATCTCATATCGTCATAGCTCTCTGATCTGCTGTTATATAGTAGGCACCCAGTAAATATTTTCTGAGTGTCTGTTTGAATTAATCAGATGTCCTTCTGACAAGCTTGAATGTAGCTACTAATTGAAGGATGGCTCGCTTCCAGGGCAGTCTTCTCCATCCTCAGTTATCCCAATTAGCAAGCCTTCCTTCTCTTCTCCTATGGCTTCAATCCATCCATCCTAGTACTACTTCTTAAGGCCCTAAAAAGAAACTCAAAGTTGGCTTACCCTTCAGCTGCATTCCTTTATGTTTTTCAAGAAATACTCTACTAGTTTTTCAGTTAGTTTTTCAGGTAATCCACTCATGAATTCTGCTTGGTTATCTGCTCATGAATCATTTTCATTGTATCTGTCTAAACAGACCTCTCCATGTGTAATTTCCCATAAAGTGTAGCTCCAAACAGTGACTGGAGTATAATAACTGATCTAGTGGTCTGTAAAATCAGACTGAAGTGTGGAAGTCTGTTAAAATCTGGATGGTTCTGTACCTGTCTTGGCTGTCAGGGCACCAGTTATACACCTGCCTTTTCCAGCAAGCTTCTAATTAGGTTGAACCAGTTGCCAATTTTGAGTCTTATGGTGGTAGATAAGTTATTAGAAGCAACCAGATGATGTTCAGAGCTAAGTCTCATGAGCAAAGTGGATAGTAACATTTATTTTTTGCTGTGAAGATGAGGCGTTACTCAAATAATTGGTAGGTTTTTATTTGGTGGTTCTCAAAGGGGTGTCTGTTTAAACATACGGGGCTTGTCTTAACTTCTGCCTGGCTCCTCAGAGATGATTAGGGGCTACAAATGGCAATCTCAACCACATGCCCCTTAACTAAGAGTTTTACTACTTTTAATTAAGAAGATATTATATGCATGAATGAACGTGGGATCAAAGCTTGGGGTCCTCATGACTCTTACTGAGCTCCCCAAATTTCTTGCCATCCCCCCAGAGTCCTCTGAGGTCTGGCGTCTGAGTTGTACCTGAGGAAGTAAACTTGAGGGTTAATGATTGAGGTGACAAAAGGATTTTATGTCCATAGCCCCCTCCCCTCCCCAGTTTCTTTGGGTCAGTTTTTCTAGTATCTATACTAGTAGAGGGCAGTTACCCAGAATGACTCATGATTTCTCATTCATTCATCAGTCTCTAGTCAATGTGATGCTTGCTCTTTTGCTAGCGTGCAGGGAAGTCTTGAAGTTAGCTCTTGGTGGGACTTTAGGAAGAAGAGTAAGTCTGGAATTGGATGTGGGGGATGAGGAAGAGGAAGACAGCAAGAACGATGCTGGGATTCTAGGTTGTGGTTGGTGGAACCATTCACAGATAGAGAGAATATTGAAAGGAAGACCAAGTCAGGCATGACATTGATGGGTTTAGTTTTGGCCATGTTGAGTTTGAGGTGTCTGTGAGAGATCCAAGAAGAAATATGACATATGTGTCTGGATCTGTCAGCTCTGATTCTCAGAGAAGTTACAGTCAGAAAGAGAGATCTGTAAATCACCTGCAAATAGGTGGTAATAGATAGGATAATTTCGGGACATAGTATATAAGAATGAGGAGGACAGAAGCCCTTAAATTAGGCTTAGATGAAATCTCGTATTTTTTGGCTGGGTAGAGGAAAGTGAATTTAAAGACAAAAAAAAATCAGACCAGTAAGAAGAGTAGGAAGAAGTCCAGGAGATGAATCTATAGATAGAAACTAAGAAAAAAAAAAAAAAAGTATTTTGAAAATAAGGGAATGGTCAGTACTGGTGAATGTAGCTGAGAAGCCAAGTTAGATCCTTAAAGAATACCCTTTGCCTTTACATAGATGCCTTTGATAAGCTGAACGGAATCATTTTAGCAGGTGAATGAAAAATCCCAAGTTTTTACATTTGTGTATGTAAACTACCACAGTTCCAAAACTGGCTGTAAATCACATCTCAAGGAGAAATTTCCTGGATATTCACACCATTGCAACCTCATTTGAATCAAAATGCAAACTACTGTGATGATAATCTCGAAGATAAGGGGACCTTTGTTATTTATGAGTTCTGGTGAATTTAGGAATTTATTAAATTTCTCCGCACCCTTCCCAAATCATACTGGATATTCCTCTGCTGAAAAGCCTCCTAAGACTCCCTTTTGCTTACAGCATGGCTCTGTTTTATGTATTGTTCACCAAGCTGCTCCTCCTGTTTCTTGCCTTATCCCCAATAGTTCCCCAGATAGCTCCTGTGAATGGAATCGTATGTATCTGCTGTTCTGTGCCTTTTGCTATGTATGTGATTAATTTTTACATTCCTGCTATAACAAATTACCATAAATTTAGTGTCTGAAAATGACACAAATCCATTATCTCATAGTTCTGTAGGTCAGCAGCCTGGATGGAGCATGGCACAACTGGGTTTAGGGTCTCACAGGCTGAAATCAAGGTGTTGGAAGGGATGCATTCCTTTCTGGAGACACTGGGAGTTAATCACTTCCTCAGACTCATTCAAGTTGTTGGCCAAAATCAGTTCCTTGTGGTTGTAGGACTGAGGTTTCCATTTCCTTGCTGACTTGTCAGCAGGGAATGGGTCTTTGCTCTTAGAGTCTGCTCACATTGCTTCTCACACTTGCCTCGGGCCCCCTTTCAGCAATGTAGTTTGAATCCCCCTCAAGCTTCAAACCAACTTCCTCTTCTCTCCCATTTCTTACAGTTGAGCCAGAGAAAAATTCTCTGCTTTTAAGGGCTATTGTGATGAGATTGGGTCCACCCTGATAACCTAGAATAATTTCTCTATTTTCAAGTCTGCAGCCTTAATTAAATTTGCCAAGTCCCTTTTCCAAGAAAAACAACATATCTACAGGTTCTGAGGATGAGGACATGGGCATCTGAGGAGGGAGCATTATTCTGCCTACTCAGCATGCCTGTCTTCCTCTCTGCCCCCTGCTGTGCTCCCCCTACACCTTCAAATTCCAGCTGAAATGTCCCCTCCACTCTGCACACCAAAGTGATGTTCCACGTCCAGGAAGAATCAGTTACACCCTTTCTGTGTTTCCTCAAGCCTCTGGCCATACTTATTCCTACTGGTGTATTTGCCTCTACCACAAGGATATAGACATTTTGAGGACAGAAGTGATGATTTATTCAACCCTGTGTCCCCACTGCTAAGTTCAAGGCTGGCATATGCAGCAAGTGCTCAGTTCATTGGACTGAACATGGAGTTGCCACCCATATTCTAGAATATCCCATTTCAGTGACCTGTTAACCTCTTCTTCTTTTCACCTTTCCCTGTCTTTTCCTTCCTGCTCCTTCCCACTACTCCAAATCTCCCTGGAGTGTGGAATGTGTGTCTACACTCACAGAAGAAGTGAATCCGAGTGTTGAGTTTCCTTGTTAGATTTTATTCGTCCCAATATTTTACACCATCCCCAAGTCCCTGTGATGCAAGCAGCAGAGAACTGGGATCTGCAAACCTTTGTTGGGCAAGCTCTTCTCGTTTGAGATATTTTAACTAATCCTTGCAAAGACCTCTTGTGATAGGTATGACCTTTCCCCTATTTCACTGAGGAAAACGAATCATGGAGAGGTCAGGAGCTTGCCTGAGGTCCCAAGACGCCCAGTCAGTGGGGAGATGGATGCTGTGAGTCTAGGCCCCAGGTTTCTGGGTCCACAGCTCCTTCTCACCTCAGCTCACATTATTCTCTCTGCCTTCACAGAGGCCCCATGAGGGGCCTCCTGACATCTTTGTCACAGGCAAGTGTGAAGTTCAAAGATGACCTTCCATGTTCCTCCTCCCACTGTGCCTTGTGCCTCCTGGATTCCTTGACCTGGGTTCAGCCACCTCCATCCCAGCAGGGACTTGCAGAAACAGCTGGTTTTTGCGGGCTCTGCACCTCAGTGCGTCAGATCCAGCTCTGTGAGGTGCATGAAGAATCAGATAATAGGAGAGACTCTGCCAGAAGAGAGAGACGCACACACAGCGTGAGCAGAGGCCTGGTATGTTTCCTCAGAGAAGCCCTGCCTATGACCCGAAGCATTCTGAATACAGAAAAGAAGTGTCCAAGGGAGAGGGAAGAAAGGAAAAGAACAAAAGGAGACAAGGGAGAACATTTTGCCTTAAGATATAAGGCAGCAAGCTCCTGTTGGCATCTAGAAAAAGAACTGTGCCTTGGGTTTGTCATAAAAGATTTATTCACATTTAAATTCTAAACCTCCTCTATAATAGGCAACTTTGAGCAGGTTTCTAATTTTGTTTTTTTAATTTTAATACCAGTAAGAAGTTGTCAGGTTTTTAAAGCTATTTTTCTTTTAATTTAGTTCAACTGCCCTTGAACTTACGGCACATTGAGTCATCCTCTATGTAGCTTGTTATAGGTTGATGGAATTGTCTGATCTGGAGGGCATCCTACCTTCACCCCATGTGGGGACGTGCTTATGCAATATTGGCTACCCTCTCTCACTCTCACAGCCTGTGGGTGCTTCCCATATCATAGGGAAATGGGATGTAACATTTAAATGTTGCCTCGGAAATTGCATCCAATGGTGTTAATGGCATGAAAGGGAGAGATTAAATTGTCCAGTGTTTCAAAATATCTGTGTGTATAGCTTTGCAAGCAGTACAACTAAAGGGGTGCAGTATTCTTAAGAGGAAGCCCTTTTCCCAGGTAAACACCAAATCCCATTGGCTAAACTGGGATTAAGGAGAGAACAGAGACCAGAAGTCTGTAAAGTTCATGCTTACTAATGCAGTTTCCGATTTTTGTTCTGCATATGTTGATTTTTAGGTGCAGTCCTCTCATGTGGAAAAATGGGGATGCACTGAGTGGGAAGGAGAAGAATCAGGAGACTGATTCTTAGATGTGGTTTGTCACTAACTAGTGGTGTACTGCCTGGGTTCAGGGACACACAGCTCACTAGGGGCACAGCTGGAATTAGGGTGTGTCTGAACCTCACATTGCTTATATGGGAAATACATATCATGTGGGGCTTGGAGCAGACCGGGGTCTTGAATATTTATTGTAGCAAACTGATCTCCCTGGCTTTTGTCTGTTCTCCTTTTAATCCATTCCGGCTTTAAAATAAATACAATCCATCCAGAATATATGGGATGATATTCATAAAACTCAGTCATCTAGCTTTTCAAATATGCTCAGATTATATCCAACTTTGATCCTTGCCCCAGTGTTATGGGTGCTTCTGGCTCGGGGACCGATACTGCATTTGTGCATGAAGTGAAGATGCCCGCGGATTGGGGGAGGGTGGCTGGCTTTGCAGACTCTCCTTGGCCCCCAGCGCCTCTCTGTCATACTGCCTAGGGCACTGCTGTAGGCAGGGACCGAGCATGCCTAGATGAAAGGAAGCCAGCCGGTTGGATTTCCTAAGGAACAGGAGCCTTTTGTGGAGTTGGATAGCTTCTAGGAACTCAGGTGTGCTGGAAGGATGATACATGGTTTGTTGAAAGAAATGGCAGCGTTAACATGAACTTGGGGGTGGGGGTGGGACAGCGTAAGGAACAGCGCTGGTCAGAGCTGGGAGCTCATGGTTGTGATCTTAGCGGTTCTGACTGCCTTTCAGACGTTCCCACCCCGACGTCACCCCATATACTGAATTAAAAGTTCATTTCTCCTCTCGCCTCACATTCAAGATTTTACCTTTCACCATCCAGCTCCTCAGAACACATGCAGATTCTTGAGAAAACGTAATCTCTCTCCTAATGGCTGTTGGAATCTGACATGCTGTTTAGAGGCAAGCAGAACTCATTTTGAACTCCAGCTCTGCCCCCGGGCATGGTTTTTTTTACCTATTTTTTGGTTTCTTCATTCACGAGGAGGAAGAAAGCCCGATCATGAGGATGATCCTAGCAGAGGATGTCGTTTATTAAATGTTCACCCGATGCAATAATTGAGTGAGGAGAACACAGTGATTTCCATTTAATTCATTTTGGAAAAAAATCTGTGTAATAGTAGATACCATTATCTGCGTCTTACAGATGAGGAACTTTGAGATTTACTAAGCTTGAAGTAATTTATGGAAGTAACGGCAAAACTGGGATTGAAACATGAGTCTAGAACATGACTCTCGGTCACTGTACTAGTTTCCTATGGCTGCTGTAACAAAGAACCACACATGGGTGGCTTACAGCAGCAGAAATGTATCCTTTCTCTGTTCTGGGGGCCAGAAGTCCAAAATCAAGATGTCAGCAGGACCATGCTTCTTCTGAAACCTGTACGGAGAAACCTTCCTTGCCTCTTCTAGCCTCTAGTATTTGCTGGCATTCCTTGGTGTTCCTTGGCTTGCAGATGGATCGCTCCAGTCTCTGACGTCCTCATCACGTGTCTGTCTTCTCCTTTTGTGTCTGGGTCTAACTTCTCTCTTCTTAGGAGCGTAACACCGGTCCTATTGAATCAAGGGACGGCCCATCCTACTGCAGTACAACCGTGTTTTAACCAATTACATCTGCAATAACCCTATTTCCAAATAAGATCCCATCCTGAGGTGCTGGAATTTAGGACTTCAGCACACCTTTTTAGGGGACACAATTCAACCAGAACAGTTCTTATAGTATTGAAATAAATGCCTGCAGGTTTCTCATGAGGAAGAAACGTGACATAACACACTTGAAGTATCTGGCACATAGCAGACTCCAGGAAATGCTGATGTTCCCGCAAAGGTTATTTTAGGAGATAATACCTTAATCCAAAATATATATTCAGAAGGTGGGAATGGAAGGCTAGGTGACTGGGCATTGAGGAAATATTTTGGGGGCATGGAACATTTTGGATCACTTTAAAATACAATTACACCAGGAAGGCAAGAGCCTTTTTGGTCTTCTCTTTCCTTTAATTAATTTCAGACACTGTAACTATTGAACCACAAACCCATTTCTCAAGTTTTCTTCAGCAGTATTTTTGGCAAAATTTAAAAAAAAAAAATAAGGAAAAGCAAAGATGTGAACACTTTTCTTCTACCAGATGATGAATTGAAATGGAGGCATTCTGTAAGGGGGAAATACATAAAAGCTTAGAGACGTGTGTGATCCAGTTTGAGTTCTGCCTTGGTCAAGGAAGCGTGGTCCAAGAACCAGAGGACAATTACAAAGTGATTTAAAAATTTCACCTGAGTTTCTAACTTACTAAGAAAGAGGGAAAGAGTCCATTGCCCTAGTTCCTAGAATTCCCATTCATTTCCCTCACACCCCAAGACCCTCTGCTTCTTTCTCTCCCAACTCCATCATCTCCTTCACTACAGGGCTGGCCTGATGTCTCTTGTCCCCTCCTCCCTGCCTTTCCAGCAATCTGAGTAAAAATTCTGGATGGCAAGAAACAAATTGGGCAAAGTTTACAGGCTTTTTGAATAAGCAGAAGAAAGGACAGGTTGGCAATAATCAGGCTTATTTTGTCTCCTCGCATAGGACAGTGAGTTACCTTGGGGTTGAGATAATGTTCAACTTGGTTCATGTACCAGTTCTGCTGATTTTCCAGGAGGCTAGAAATAGAGGCATCTATGGAGCATGAGTTTGCTGCTGTTAGAGTATTGTCTACATGCAAGACGCTATGCTAATCACCGGGGAAGTTCAGTTACTTTATGCACTGACAGAGCTGCTCCTCAAGTTCAAGGCTTGAACGCACAGTGGGTTTCCAGAGCCTCCTGGGTGTGCCAGCCCTCAAAGTCAGCTCAGAGCCACAGGAGCTAGGAGGCAATTATTAAGGACGGGTGGATCATTCTATCCAGGATTCACTGTTCAGCTTGAAGAGATGTTCCTTAGGTGTGTGTCACAGGCTCTTGCGTAAAGTTAGAGACCTCATGAATCACAAACTGGGATAAATTTTGAAAGAGTTATTAGAGAGGTACAAGAATCCGATTCTAAAATAATTTCAACTGCCTGGAGTAACGGGTCTGTTCCAGGAAGATTAAATTTAAGAAGGATGAGTGTAATTTCCTGAGTATCGGTCCAAAGAAAACTCTGACTGCCAAGTCCATGAAACGGGGTGGGGAGCATCATTTCGAAGCAGCCTAGCAGAGACGAAGCTGAGTCTCTACTGAGAAAGGCCCGCTTGGCCTGGAGAGAGAAGACCATCTGTTGGGTGGCCACAGGTCAGAGAATATAGTCTGGCTTGGTGTGGGTCCAGAGGAAAGAAATAGGACAAATGGTGGATGATGTGATAAGATTTCAGTTGAGAAGGTCACTTTTAAATGTGACCTGTATCTCAACTAAGATTTTCCCACCAATTCAGGTGTTGGAAGCCCATTCCTCCGCCTGTGGAAACATGATGTTCTTCCCGAATTAGTATGCACCTACTTGGATGGTTCCAGATAATTCACTTGCAAGGCTTTTATGATCATAAAGGACTTTACTGAAGATTTGGAATGATGAAGAGATTTACACTGCAGCATTTAAAAAATACTTAAAGTTCCGTTTTGTCTATTACTAGTTTTAACTATTCCTCAGTCACTTCCACAACTGAGAGCCCAGTATCCCACCCAGTTGCTCAGTCTTCTTTTCTTCCCTATTCTCCCCTTTCTCCGCTCTCTTTTTCCTGTAGAGCTATCTAGCAGTGTCTTTTCTTATCTTGTGTCCCACCATATCCTGTCTATAGGGTCTCTCCTTCCTCACATAACAGGCTTATCAGGTGTCTTAGTCCTTTTGGGCTTTTATAACAAGAGTACTATAGACTGAGTGGCTTATAAACAACAAACATTTATTTCTCATGGTTCTGGAGCCTGGGAAGTCCAAGATCAAAGCGCTGACAGATTTGGTGTCTGGTGAGGGCCAGCTTCCTGATTCAAAGGAAGCCATTTTGTCTGTATGCTCACAGGGTGGCAGAGGTGAGGGAACCCTCTGGGGTCCCTTTTATAAGGACTCTAATCTCATTCCTGAGGGGTCCACCCTCATGGCCTAACTCCCTGGGTGGTCTCCAACATGACCCTTCGCTCTGACAGACTGTTATTCTGTCTTTAGCACTACATTGTGAATGGTCTCATAAGAGCTCAGAATGGACCATAAAGCCACTTGGCTGGGGCCACTGTTAAATTGATTTGCATTATTTGCTTAACAAGTATGTGTTGAACCTTCCCATGTGTCTTTTATGGTGGTTGGAATGTGATATAGGGAAAAATAAGATGACACATTCCTTATGGAAATAAGACTGTCACTGCTATAGACTGAATGTGTGGGTCTCCCACCAAATCCGTGTGTTAAATTTAACCGCCAATGTGATGGTGTTTAGAGGTGGTGCCTTTGGGAGGTGATTAGGTGATGAGGGTAGAGTCCTTATGAATGGGATTAATGCTCTTATAAAAGAGACCCCAGAGATCTCCCTCGTCCCTTGTACCATCTGAGGACACAGCAAAAGAACAGCCGTCTGTGAACCAGGAAATGGGTTCTCACCTGACACCGAATCTGCCAGCACCTTGATCTTGGACTTCCCAGCCTCCAGAACTGTGAGGAATTTCTGTTGTTGATAAGCCACCCAGTCAATAGTTTTTTTGTTAGTGTGGCCCGAACAGACTCAGATACCATATGGCAAAGGAAGTGTTCGTGTGTGTCTTTGAGAAAGACCCGTGGTGGATATTTGGTGGGAAAGAAACGTAGTAGGTACCTTGACTTACTCCCTGGAAGGATCCAGACTTAGGTGATTTGCGACTTTGTTCCTTAAAGATGTGTGTGTCTAGATTCCTCTTCTTCCCTGGTGGGTCATGGGATTAAGACCACACTGGCTAACATATCTTAGTGCATTGGTGTCCTGCTTGTATTCTGCTCTGTGGCTATTTGGTGATTATGCTTTCACATGGTGTAATTATCAATAACATTCATGCTCACGGAGCCCGCAGGAAATCATTAAGAAAACTTGATGATTCCAAGACCTTACTTTCCAGGAGAAAAGGCAGGCAGGGCAGAAAGATTGCTCTCAATTTTCTTTTTCTTTTATTGCTTTGAAATGCCCTCTCTATGGCAAGAAGCAATACGAGAGATATTAGTGAGGTTACACTAGCTTTCTTTTGGTTGGTGTTACAAAGGCGTGTCAGTCTCCATCTGTATTTGTTTCCTAGAGTGTCTGTAGCAAATTACGACAGATTTGGTGGCTTAAAATAAGTAAATTTATTGTCTCACTGTTCTGGAGCCCAGAAGTCTGAAATCACCTGGCTGAAATCACGGTGTCCGCAGGGCTGAACTCCCTCCAGAGGCTTTAGGGGGAGAATCTCTTCTCGCTCCTGGTGGCTGCCAGCATCCTTGGATTGTGGCTGCATTGCTCCAGTCTCTGCCTCCTTGATCACAGGGCTTCTTCCTAGTCTGTGTATCAGATGTTCCTCAGTGTCTCTCTTATAAGGATACATGTGATGGCATTTAGGGGCCACCAAGATAATCCAGGATAATCTCCACATCCGAAGATTCTTAACTTACTCACATCTGCAAATACTGTTTTTCCAAATAAGATAACATTTACAGATTCCAGAGATTAGGTCCTGATATCTTTGGGGCCACCATTCAGCCTACTCCACTAGTCTTTTATTTGCAGCCTTTCTGTGCCTTGTATTTAAGGAATGTCTCTTGTAAGCACCTTAAAGTTTTTCTTTAAAAACAAAATTCGACAGTCTCTGTCTTTTAATTGGCATACTTAACTCATTTATATTTAACAGAATTGCCCATTTATTTAGGTTTAAACCAACCATCTTATTAGTTGTTTTCTATTTGACCTATCATTTTATATTTTTCTCCCCTTTCTTGCCTTCTTCTGGATGAATAAAATATTTTTTTATTCTCCACTGCATTTTCTTGTCAAAATCTCCTGTGTGTGCTTTTGGATAATGAAAACTAATTTGCGTCCAGAATCATAGTTGCAAAGACCTCTAGGAAATGTATCATTCAGCTTTTCTACCCCTGCATTTAGAAGAAGTTTGGAAGGGATTTGAGAGAGGAATTGCACAGCATTCAACACACATAGTGGGTTGACAGGGCTGTGACACTTTTTTTACTTTCTCTGTCATCGTTACACAGCGAGAGTCACTCTGTGTTCAGAGCCTTCCCAGAGGGGAACAAGTGGCTTGGAGGGGATGGGTGGATGAATATAAGCCTGGGAATTGAACCTTAGCAATAAATAAACATCACATTAGGACACCTTTATATTTTTATAATACTTCCGTAGTTTGCTGAGTGGGCTGAACTGAGGAAATGATTGCATGGCTTCTGTTCTGATTTTGAAGGGATGTCAGGATGTCTAGTAAGGTACTTAATGAATGGGAATAGAGAACACAAGTCAGAAAGAAATTGAAAAATCTTTTCAATCAGCAGGTGATATGGGCAAAGACTGATAAAAGGTATGCACATCTGGTTTGATGGGGTTGAACCATACACTTTCTTTATTGTGTCTTTGATGAGTTCTGCCTCAATTTTGGATGGAAACAACATACCTCCACAAGTTAGAAATACACTTAATTTTAATTTTTGTATAAAGCAGATGAGAATGGAATAAAGCTGGGGGGGCAGAATTAGATCTGGGCTCGGTTCTGTTCCAAGGCAATTTGGTACAGAAATTGCAGCCTGATACGGTGCATCTCATTGTGATTTCCCATGTACTAGCAGAGGAGGCTGAATAATTTGCCTTAAAATACAACCCAGAATGGGAGTGAATATGAGGATGGTTGCTGTTACCCAGAGAGCAGACAAGCCTCTGAAACGGGCTAATGATCTATGCAAAATCGATCGGAGTGGTCCCTGCCAGCCCTGGTATTTCCCATGGTGAGTTTTAGTTAAGCAGCTCTCAGGATGGCACACATTTAAGAAGACTTCCAAAGGCAGCTTTGTGGAATGCAGCCTGCCCACATCCTCTGCTCTGCAGAATTCTCAATGAGGATATTCTCCCCTGAATCAGCACACGAGTCCATCTTTACCCTCAGTTTCAACATTTGGGGTAGGTTTTTCTGAATTTGATGTTATTTGGAGATTTCCTAGATCACCATTTTATAATTATAAAGAGGTTGCTAGAAGTAGAAAGAGTTTATATAACATCTCCTGGACAAAAGTTTGACATACTGTTTTCTCAGCCAAGATGCATTCCCAGTAACGTACTCCTATTCTCTACACTGTGTGTTCAAGAGTCCGCATTTCAGAGGGGGCTAAGTGATATGTTTCTGGCCAAGAAACTGTAAGAAGTCTTGAAGAAGAGTTTCACTTACTGAATAAACGGCGAAGTCTCAAGAAGAGGTCTTACAGCTTCTTTGTTTTTACTGCTTAGAGGGTATGTGTGATGTCCAGAGGTGCAGCAGCCATTTTGTGACTGTGAGGATGCAAGTTACGTATACGTTGAGTTTTCTGTTGCTTGCAGCCAAATGCAATCCTGTTTCATCCAGTTTGTTGAATATTTTAAACTTTTTTTTCTGTATTCTTCCTCCTTCATGTGGATACTCCCTCAGTGACACAGTTCCTCACGCATTTTCTCCCATACATCCTACCCGCACACAGACACACACATAGGCACGTGGACCCATGGACAAATCAATCCCCAACCCTTACCACCCCATTGTTTAAAAAAATTTTCAATGTGTGTCAGGCATATATTATTTATGTAGTCTAGATTTCTTTGATTCAAGAGGGGAGGAGCAGGAGGCCAGTCATATCAGAATGAGATGACTGAGTCAGGGTTACTAGCATCAGCCATCTCAATTTCCCTGGGTTTAGGGGGCTTCCCAGGAGGTTGGACTTGCAGCACCAAAACCAGAAAAGCCCTAGGGGTGATCGGTCACTGTTCATTGAGAAGTTTGCTCTGCATAGAAATGGGTGTTTGCCAGATCTTTTATTTGTCTATGATGGGTTCTTGCTGTGGACATGAGGTTTCCCCCCTCCCCCTACCCTCTCCCCTCAGCAGCCAGGAGGTCTGCTCAAACCCATACTCTTTGTTAAAGTAATTGATCGAGGGATGGTTAGAACCTAGGCCTAAGGCCACTCTCTTGCTACAGTGACTAGTTCACGGACAGGTATTTATCTAATTTAGTCCAATCAAGGTGAAGTTTAGGACCTTTATTTGATAGTTGGGTAGAATGAAGCCATCCTTCTTCTACTGAATTGGAATAAAAACTGAATATCATCTTATTGGTGCTGACAACCATTTTGCAGCGAAGGGAAGAATTAGGCCTAGAAGGATGCCAGTAGGATCAAAATAGAGCCAATGTATGGAAAGAGGTTTCAACCTTGGTAATAGCCTTAAGCTGCCTGATAAAGCCTTGCCTGGAGCACTCTGTAACATAGACCTTTGAATTATATGAGTCAATACATTCTCTTTATTATTCAACCAAATTTGAGCTGGGTTTTCTATTACTTGTTTTTAAGTATATTCTAATGGACTGTCCATAAAGATCTGTGTACCAGGTCAGAAAACAATGGTTAAATGGCCTTCCTTAACATATTCCCTTTGATACTAGTTTCTTGTTATGGAAAAGTAAACTGGTATTCTGGTTTTACACATTAGTTTCTTTAGCTTATTTAATGTGAACTGTGTACTTCCTCAGGATACTGACAGTATATAGTTTCTGACTTTGTCCTACTGGGGACTATGGTATATTTTCTTCTTAAAAAATTCAATTTATTTAAACTGAAAAAAGAAAAAAAAAAAGCCAGTTCATATATAAGTACAATCAGACTCCTTCTAGCCCCTCCTACACAGTTTCTGGGATGCCTTAGAGAGAGCTTTCTTTTTGTTTGAAAGGTCTAGATTCAAGCTATATATGTATAGAATATGTGTATGTGTGTGTATAACATATATAAGCATTGTATTATGTATTACATACATGTTTCTAATATGTATATATACACACACACCATGTGCATATGTATATTTATTCCTAATATATATTTCTAATATTAAGCCTTTGTTGGTGTATGTATTGCAAATACCTTCTTACAGACTGTAGTTTGTTTGCACTTGCTGTAAAGTTTCTTTTAATGAATAATACTCAATTGGAATATGATCAAAATTAATTGTTCCTTTCCTGGTGAGCCTTCTTCCTATCTTCTTTAAGAAAATGTTTTCTACACCCAAGGACAGAAAGATACTCCTCGATATTTTCTTTTTTTAGGCCTTTTTTGGACATTTATATCCTTAATTTATCTGGAATTGATTGTGTATAATATGAGCAAGTATTCTAAGTGTTTTTTTCACATGTATACAGCTTTTTAAAAAACGTGTCTGTGGGCTTCCCTGGTGGCGCAGTGGTTGGGAGTCCGCCTGTCGATGCAGGGGACGCGGGTTCGCGCCCCGGTCCGGGAGGATCCCACGCGGCGCAGAGCGCCTGGGCCCGTGAGCCACGGCCGCCGGGCCTGCGCGTCCGGAGCCTGTGCTCCGCAACGGGAGAGGCCACGACAGCGACGGCGAGAGACCCGCGTACCGCAGTGTGTCTGTGGTGAAGATCCACGTGCATAACTCCATCTGTTGGCTCCCCCTCTGGCCCTTGGGGCGTTGGCTCTCCCGTGTGGTCGTGTGTGCTGGGGGCGGGTGGGAGGTGAGTGCTCCAGTGCGTGGGGTGGCCCGTCGTTCTGAGCTCCTAGTAGCCGTCCGTTCAGATCCTCATGTCTCATATCCGTGTTTCTCTTAAGACCGTGCTGTGGCGAGATGTAACAATACATTGATGTCTAGCTGTCCCTCCACAATTTCTGTTTTAATTAGCGTGGGGTGGAGCCTGTGAGTCAGTATTTTTCAAAAGCCCCCCACCCCCAGGAAATTCTCCTATAAATGCAGGGTCCAGAAGAGTCGCTAGAGAGCTTATATCCAGAGATGAATTTGAGTAGGGAGCCAGGATCATGCTGTGCTAGCTTGCCATCTTAGGATGATTTTTAAATTAACTTTTCCCGCTGATTACAAACATAGTGCATGCTCATTGCAAAGGAAACAAAAAGTACAGGAAAAGATTTTTGAATAAAAGATAATTCATATTTGTGTAGCTCATTTTGTATATCTTGTTCAAGATTTATCTTGGCATGTGTATGTGTATTTATGTAGTTAGAATCATCTTGAAAGTAACTATGGACATTTTTCTAAAACATTCTTAATTAAATACTGTTAAAGAGTGTATCTTCTTATAATAATTATTATAATGTGTTATTCCTACATATACTTATCTTGTGAAGTCTTATTTGATTGTGGTTAGGGATTTATTATTTTATTTATGGTGATCATAACTGCTATTTTGGGGTGCACAAGAAACCATGTTGTGGGCATTACAATTGCATGGTTTATAGTATTGGGTCCAGAGTCCGTGAGACCTGGCTTCCAGTCCCAGCTTTGCCACTTATCAGTTGCATGGCATTAGGGAAATTATTCTCATTATTACTGCTGAAAATGAGGATAATATTAATCCCTCCCACATAGGGGTTAAGCGATAGGAATGTGAATTGCTTAAAATGATTCTGAGCGTATACCAGGTACCTGATGAATTTATGCACAAAATGTCCAGGCAGCAGCAAGGGCGGCCCTGCCCCCTTGGCTCAAGGATCACTATGGTTTGCCTGACCTATTTCTCTGGTAGTAAATGTTCCCTGGGAGGGTGACACTCACCAAGATGAACTCTGCCATTGTCCTGCTCAGTAGCCAATGCAGAGCTTGCTGGAGAACCCTGTTTGTTCAGAGGAGACAGTAACAATAAATATGCCAGTTGCTCTAACAATGGATGCAGCTGGCTGGCTGGCTCAAATTTAGAATAATTGTTCCCTAGGATTTCCTTTTCTTGTCCTAAAAAGGTCTCTGCAGTTAAGAGACAAATGCAGCTTCTCAACTGTGGAACCAGGTGTGCACATGGCTGGGGGGTGTTCCTGCTTGGATCTCCATGTGCTCTTGGAGCCCACAGGATAGCAGAACATAAAGGAACAGCAAACGTAATAAAGAGTTGGTGTGGCCACATTTTCTAAGTGGAAGTGAGGGAGCCATGGAAGAAGAGAAGAAACTCAGTGAGGAAAGGACAGCTCTGGGTTGGAGCGTTCTGCTGTGAATCTGCTTGTCCATCCTGAAGAGGTCACCTCTGGGTCAGAGAGCAGCATCTGAGAAATGTTGGACACATCGTCTAGAATTCAAGCTTCTTGAGGGCGAGGGGTTTGTCTTCTTACCTAACCTAAGTTAGGTTGTTTTCCCAAGAATTTAGGACAGTGCCTGGTATGTGGTAGGTGCTCAGATCATTTGTTGATTGAATGCTCTACCACTGCCTATCATAACACCCAAGGGGCGGTGAAGAGAAAAGAAGTGCTTCTCTGAACCTAATTTGGACCAACAAGGAAGACCTGGTAAAGAGGAAGCTTGGGGGAAAGCAGCAATAACGTCTGAGCCCTGAGCCAGGGGGCAGCAGCCTGCATGTAGTCAGATGAGGCTTTAGAAAACAGATCTCAAAAACTCAAAATGTGGGGCTTCCCTGGTGGCGCAGTGGTTGAGAGTCCGCCTGCCGATGCAGGGGACGCGGGTTCGTGCCCCGGTCCGGGAAGATCCCACATGCCGCGGAGCGGCTGGGCCCGTGAGCCACGGCCGCTGAGCCTGCGCGTCCGGAGCCTGTGCTCCGCAACGGGAGAGGCCACAACAGTGAGAGGCCCGCGTACCGCTAAAAAAAAAAAAATATGTATATATATATGTGGTAATGAATTCGAGACCAGAAATAAAAAGATGACAATCCCAAGAGCAGGGGGAGGCACTTAAGAGTAGAATTCTGAATCTCTGGTCATGACCCCAGGAAAGAAAAGAAACATGATTTAAAGACACACAGGTGGGTACATAGCAAACTTTCCCAGAAGTTATTGAATAGATTTCAAAGAATTCTAGGGGGCAAACGCAGATGTCCATGAAACAATGATGGGGAACCTACAACTCTAACCCTAATCGTAAGTCGAGAATGAAGGCAGGTTTGCAAAATGTGTGAGAGCCAGTAAAAATGTCTTTTGCTTGTTTGTTTAAACCTTTGGTCTTGTGCAAAGCCAGGCTGTGGGAAGAGTAGTTTGGGTGCTTGGGTTAGAGCAGCGGTTCTCAAAGTATGGTGCCTGGACCAGGAGTATCAGTATCCCCTGGGAAGTTGTCTGAAATGTACATTATCAGTCCCCATCCTGGATCTGCTGAATTAAACTCTAGAGCTCAGTATTGTGTGTTTTGATAAGCCCTGCAGGAAATTCTCCTGCCCACTACGGCTTGAGAGGCACTGTATTAGAACATTAACCCTCCACCCTACACATGAAAATCATCTGGGAAGCTTACAGAGAAAAAAAAAAATGTTCAAGCTGTACCCCAACTGATTAAAACAGACTCTCTGGAGTGGGGTCTGGTCATGGATCTGTTTTATAAGCCCCTTGGTGAATCTAATGTACCATCAGGGCTGAGAATCGAATCCCAGTTCAAGTACCAGGACAGTCGTCCCTGGAGATTGATTTTATTAGAACGGCAGGACCCTGGGCCCTACCTGCTCAGCGTTTTTAAGAAGCTCCCCGGGGTGATTCATAGACACATGAAAATTTAAGAAGCATTTGTATAAGATAAAAGTTGCAGGAAAGAAATCAGAATTTGCACCTCGCCTTCACTTTCTCTTTATTCATGGCTTTTACTAACTTCCTTTAAAGAGGAAAAGTATGGGACAGGAAAAGGCAAGATAAACGCATTGGCATGTGAGACATGAAACATGATGAAGACTTGGTATCAATGAAAGGCAGATGCCAGGCAGGCCACGTGAATGAGAGAAATGTATATTCTGTAAGACAGGTGGTTCAGTTGCCCACACTTCTTTGGCCATTAATTGCATTACCCGTTGGCCAAGCAGAATGGCCAAACAAAATAAATCCACTGGGTCACAACCAGGGTCAGCAACCAGTGTGTGATCCCAGGCCTCGGGGGTGAGTTTGGGAGTGTGAAGGCACAAGGGCTGTCCTGTAGGTTCCTAGACAGGCCCTGCCCTGCCCCGTCCCCTTAAGGAGTCCTGAGGGATGGGGGCCTGCTCAGAGTCTGGAGGTGGTGCCACCCAGCCAGAACTTCAAAGCGGGGAGACCTTGGGAATCATTTGTGAACTTGATTGGATTCCCTGGCAGGGTTCCAGTAAAGACGATGAGGACAATGTCTTCTTAACAATTGAGTAGAGAAAAAAGCCAGCCCAGGAAGCCACTTAAGGGTTATGAAATGCTAGGACTCATGGTCCGACTTCTCTTTTGTGATGGAGAGTCAGAGAACTGCTGTTGCTTTTCACAAGCTGTATTTTGCTCCGGCTCACTTCTCTTTCTCTCCCTCCTTCCCTCCCTCCCTCCCTCCCTTCCTCCCTTCCCACAGGATGATTATTCCTGCCATTTTGGGGGGGTTCTCGTTTCTCACTGGAGAAGTGACCGCAGCTATGTCTGTGCAGTGCTGATGAATGCGCTGAAGTCAGTCAAGTCATGGGGTTCTGGTGGCAGCCTCCAGGGCCCTACTCTGGGTGCTCTCATCGCCCAGAATGGTATCACCACCTTGGCTGAGGATTGGTAAAGCAGGCTCATCACCCACATGGCAGTGGGCAGGATAGAGAATAGATATGAATATCAGCATCTAAACAGGCAGTCGAGAGAGGGCATGATAAATCACTTACCAAAAGATTATTTATTCATTTAGTTATTTTTAATTTTATGTTTTATTCAAGTAAGAGCAACGGAGCTGGGGGGCGTGAAAGTTGGAATTTGCTTAAATTTGTGATACTTTTAAGATTCACAGAATACACTTAAAGCAAAGATGGAATTATTTTAGTTGCAGTGAAGATACGAGAAGATCCCAAAGGATCTTCACCAAGTGAAGCGGTGAGTAGAATTTCCCCCGAAGGTAATTTAGAGGGGGAAAATGTCAAATAAGAAATAATGTAGCAGCAAGCGATCGGTGGGAGGATTTGAGGGATTTCAGTCCATTGGAGCCTAATTGCTTTCGTGTGTGTGAAGTGGCGGCCGAAATCTCTGCCGGATGCCTTAGGCTGCGGTCATCACTGACCGCAACAAAGCGATTCTTCTTCCTCTCCTGGCCCCCAGGCCACCCTGCAACGCTTTTAGATTATTGTGTTCAGACTTGGCTGAGACACAGTTTGATTATGAGGTTAACATTCTGGAACAAGTTCACGGAGGGTGGCCTGATTCGTGAAAAGACTTGAATCTACGTCTTAGTCCCATTGTAAAGGGGAAGACATGAAGGCCCCCGGGGTGTGGATTTCTGGAGATTGCAAGGCTGGAAAGTGGTAGAGCTCAGTGCTCTAACCGAGGCCTTCTGATTCTGAATCCAGGGCCTTCCTGCTATAGCATCTCCCTGCCATTTTCCTTCCTCCATCCGATGAAAGGGTTTCTGATGTAGAATATCCCACTGTCTGGACAATTTCCCGTGTCACTTCCTAAGAAGACTGGTTCATCTTCTGATGAAAAGAAACCCCTCCTAATAGTAATAGCTTCTCCTTTACTGCTCAGACTGAGTGTCAGGTCTCCACATGTCTCCTTTCTCTCCCTCTTGGTCACTGGAGCTTTGTCTGTCCTTACAGATCCAGCCTCAGTCCCTCTGGACACAGAGCCTCTACAACCACCTGCCTGGGCTCCCCAGCCCTCCTTCTGTGTTGTCCAGCTCTTTAGCTTCAAGACCTTTCCTTCTTTCTTTGACTGGTTCCTTCACAAATATTGATGGAGTGCCTCTTCCTTGTCAAGCACTTCTGAGTACTGGGATATTATAGTAAGCAAAACAGAGAGTATCTCTTACCTCCTAGATCTTACTGCAGAGGGGAATGGCAAAAACAAAGAAGCAAATCTGTGAAGTCAGATAATGATGTGTTGTTAAAAAAATAATAATAAAGCAGGTTGATGGGTTCACTGCGATGCAATGCAGCGGACTGCCCTCTTCGATCTGGTCCGAAAAGACCGCTGACGGGATGGTGTTTACGAAGAAACCGGAAAGGAGTGAGGAAGTGAAGCAGGCAGATCCTTGGGGAGAGAGAAAGATTGTTCGGCAAGAGAATAGAGGTGAGATAGTCTTGATTTATCGGAGGAAGAGCCAGGGGATATGTGTGGCTTGGGGCGAGTGGGCGTCCATTTTGCTGCCTGCTATTGACAGTGCGTCCTAATATATGCTCATGTATTAGAAGTATTTGTAATAACACCGTCCTGCGGCGCGACAGACACACTTGAGCTCGACTACTGGGTTAGGGGCGGGGATTGTGGGCAGTGGCTGGGAACTGCGTTTTGAGGATTAAATAAGTTAACGTATATAAAGCATACATTGTAATGCATAGGCTAGGGATGAAGTGTAGAATGCCTGTAAAGTATGTAATGTATAAAAATAACAATGCCTTGTACGTAGTGCTACAGAAGCTTTAGCTTTGATACTTAGCATTACCTGATCACTGTTACCTCCATTCCGCCCCGAGGATCCAGGAGCAGAGCAAAGCTCTTTGGCCGCAGCTCTTTCCAATCCGAAGTGGAGTTGCTTTTGTTATTTCCTGTGCACTCAGGGTTCTACATTATCAGGAGAGGCTCTTACGTAACTTCTTTGTGAAAATTATTGCTACTACGTGGCCAGAAGGCAGACTGGCTTTGCCCACGTGCTGTTTTACAGATTGCATTTCCATGTCTGGAATGAGAAAGCAATGCACACAGTTTTATTTTTAAGACAAAATGTAAAAACCATGTTGGTGCTGATGTGCCTTGTAGGAGTGGTGGTCATAATAGCTAACGTGTATAGTAAGGTAACCAAATGCCAAGCAGTGTTCTAAGCCCTTTCATGGATTTTCTCTTAATCGCCCCAGCCCCGTGAGATAGGTAGTATTATTAACTTGTTTTCCAGCTGAGGAAATGGAGGCTTCAGAATGTTTCTAGAATATTTCTGTAACTTCCCGCAGGACAGCTAGCAGGAAGGGGAGCCAGGTTTTATACTACATCGTTTGCCTCTACAGCTTGAAAATGTGGATAATCCAAACTCATTTCTGCTGTGATTTGCATTTCTCCCCACGGTCTATTCTTTGAAGGGTGTTTCAGAGACAGGAAAACCCGGGAGATAGATTGGTTTTTCTCAGTCCGATAGTGAAATGAGTTTTCTATTCTTTGCACACATGTTACCTGGGCCAAGAGAGATGAGGGGTGGCTGGAAGAGGTCACCAGATGCCAAAGGTAAAATCAGGTGTGGGCTTTATTATTCGCAGTAGAAAATGAGTCACAGGTGTGCACTGGTTCCTTGAAATCCATTTTGGATTAGGGGGTCCAACCCTGAGTGCTAAGGACCAATGCCACCCTCTGCAAGTGGACATTATTTTATGCTCCTGACACCCAAGTTACTATGAGTTGGTCTGTGAGGGCATTTCCTACTGTTGAATTTTAGTAACCCCAGGTCTTAGTCTTACTATCAGCACGACCAACCTGTTTATT
The DNA here is from genome assembly GCF_002837175.3 of Physeter macrocephalus. Classification (NCBI taxonomy): domain Eukaryota; kingdom Metazoa; phylum Chordata; class Mammalia; order Artiodactyla; family Physeteridae; genus Physeter; species Physeter macrocephalus. The sequence goes on from NC_041231.1 coordinate 12,783,362, forward strand.
TGAAAACAGAGGCAGATGCTGTATAATAGTTATCTTTACTTCTCTTTTGGTTAAGTTTTGGGGAGATGTTTATCTTTTCACTACATTGCCCCAGACTGCTTTCTATTGATGCTAGTGTTTCTTCTTTATTTTCTCTTCCCTCCGGCACTTTTGCTATCCTGGATAGGTAATTTTCTGAGAAAATGTCTGAGGTTGTCATGTCTCAACTTCAATTACAAAGAAACAAAATGCACGGGCTTAGTGACAGCTTTTCTTTGAGAGAATTTAGCACCTCTGGGTTAATATATGTATATCAGCTACAGCTTCATTGTGGGCTGAAACTTGTTGTTTTAACACATTTGGCTGTCTGTATTCCTCCCTAACTTAAAATTTGTATGAAATCCACTGTCACTAAAAAGGGATAAACAGCTCAAAATATTTATTGCGGGAAATAAAAAAGTTAACCAAAGTATTTTATTGATACATTCTTGGACAATATCACAGAAGTGAAAGAAAATGGAAAGGGGTATTGTTCAGCGAGGGTGTCTTTCCACTAAATTGGCACATGAGCAGCAGAATTAACGAAAGTACTTATTACAAACAGTAGAAAACACACATGCTTTTTGTTTTTAAAGTCCTTATCACACTGGTCAGTCAGAGCGGGGTATGAACCAAACCTCAAGACATGAAAAATCCATATTCTTTCCTTCAAATAGCTTAATCATTATTACAATTATTGCAAAACACCCATATCCTAGTTAAAATAACAAAAGAGAACACAAATACAAATATTGAACATAAATGATTAACGTGTACTGTAAAATACATTACTGGCATGCATTCCGAAGATCAAGACCTCTATTCCGTTCAGCCAATACCTTTCTTCTGTGTGCCCTACCTTATACCAAAGATAGGTGGGGTATACTTTCTCAGCACAGTTTTTGGTCTTTAAATATCTTTTTTGTCTTAAAAAAAAATAACGTGATTTGCAGCGGTACTAGAATCATAATTATACAGTCATGTACATACATGTTTCATTTTAGTCTGCTGAGAGCCTTTTAAAATTTTAATTGTTTTAAGGTTTTCCCAAATATCCCGCCGTCTGAGAGGATAGGGTTCTATGGAAAGAGGGCGTTCGAAAACAAACAGTGAACTGAGGTACAACATTGGGTGGCGAAGTGCAAAAGTCCTCACAAACTGTACAGAAAATTTCAAAACCTTGCAGCCTGGAAGTACAGACATAGAAAGACAGGTCAGCCCCAAAACAGTCACTAAGGCTCTCAAAGGTTCACCCTAAAGAGCCTGGGTGGGACTTGAGTCTCAACGCTCCCTTTGGTAGGGAAGGTCCAGAATTGCAGCCGAGGTGGCAGTGCTAATGCCAGTGACTTATTAAGCCAAGATAAAGTAAGAATATTTCATAAAGCAGCTGTGTAGGACACTTGGATCCTCTATCATTGGTCTCCCAGCCGGGGATGCTCCTCCGGTGATGGGCTGCAGGCAGGACCAAAAGAGTCCTATGCCAGGTTGGGTGACAAAATAACTGAGGGTCTTCCTCCTCCAGGGTTCCATGGAATGGAAAAGGTTAGATAACCAGGTTATTATAACTGACATACTTCTTTTTTGCAGCAGGGCCTGAAAGAAAAATGTGAAAGAGTCAGTCGTGACAATGACTCTGTTTGCAAAGGTAGAAGCAGAATTAGATCTATGATGACTTGAGTGCCGGGGGAGGATGGCACAATGCAAATCGTGCTGGATTTCTTTGACTACTTGTAGGATTTTGTCCACTAAAATCTGCTGTGCCCAGCAATTCTCAAACCACGTGGGTTCTCTATTCTGAAATATCTCCAACCTCCTTTTTTATGGTCCGTACCATGAATAAATTTATCAGTCCATGTCATGCTTTCTAATTAGCTCAAAGGACCCACCCATGTTGCAGTAAATTTCCTTCTGTGATCTTCTCCCAGACCTTCTCATAATAAATGGCCAAGCAATGGCAAAGGTCTGTCCTGGGTCACTGGAATTAATTTAGGTTGGCTACAGATTAGACCAACCAGAGTGCCTTCCCTGGTTCTGATTTACACAATCAAATTACTATAGATTGACTTTTATAGTGTTCTCATCAGTAAGTCGTAAATGGTAACTTGAAGAATTGTTGCCATCAAGGTTTGAAGCTTACTTAAATCTGCCCAGAATTTCAACATGCACAGGCTCCATTTGTTTTTCTTAAATGTACACTACTTTCTTTTTCTATTTGATATAGTGATTTCAGGACTCATCTTCACGCGCTCCCTCACTTATTCATTCTTTTATTTTATTCAGGTATGTGTCAGCTGCCTACCATATGGCAGACAAGAGGCGAGGCACTGGTGAGCAGCTGATGAGTAAATCAGACCCTTTCCTGTCCTTGTGCTGGAAATAAGGACACCAAGATCCCAAGGTACGTCTCTGCTTTATGTTTTAGTTGTCTATGCCTGCTGTCATGAGACATGCTTTGTGGTTTTGCATCAGCTTCTGTTGGACACAAGATAACCATCATGTAGCATTTCCTGATGACTTTACTTACTGTTCTTAGGTTCTAAATTCTTTCGTTCATTTAACACAAACAAGTTGCGAAAATTCTTCCAGAACTCTTTTTTTAAAAAAAAATATATTTATTTATTTATTTGGTTGTGCTGGGTCTTAGCTGCAGCAGGCGGGTGGGATCTAGTTCCCTGACCAGGGATCGAACCCAGGCCCCCTGCATTGGGACCGTGGAGTCTTAAACACTGTGCCACCAGGGAAGTCCCCAGAACTCTTAAGTAGGGATTTCTGTGTGAATTTAGAGGCAGGGAGAAGCCACAGTAACATACTAAGAGAAGGTTTGTATCTGAACTTTGAGAAATGCAGCCAGTATGTTACAGAAGTATATACGACAAGACTGATCTTAGGTTCTGGATTAAATATTGAGACTCTCCTTCTGACAAATTCTGGTTTGAAGATGTAGGCTCATTTCTCTAGTCAACCATGTTGCATTTATTAACTAAAATTAGAATGACAATATTATGTTATTGTATTATTATATCTTATATATATTATAATTATATGAAATTGAGGGTCTCCTGGAAAATCCGTCATGAGACTGGTCACTATGCGTCCTCAGTTGATAAATGCATGGCTTCATCAGTGCCTCGGTCTTCTAAGAAGGTTCTCATTGTTATCACGGCCTTCGTTGTCTTCAATGATATGCTTGGTTTGAGGACATGTAGGAAAAGTTTCTAAAGATTTTTTTTTTTTTTTTTACCTTGAAGCCTATTTACAGTGTTGCAGCTAGAGAACCCCAGCTTGACAGTTGCAAGAAATAGTCACAGCATGCTTGTCAAATGCCAACATAGTAATTATCCTCAGGACAAAGGGAAGAAAAACAAACACAAAACCCAGAAGCTTATCCTGACCTAAATATCTAAGACAACCTCTATTGCATGGTTAATTAAGATTATTTTCTATATAACTATAACTGTCTAGGGAAAACAGCCAAACGTATTTGCAATTCCTCAAACAGTTTACTTTAAAACACCAGTTACTCAGAAAGAATCTTCATGGAAAGAGTAAGAAACCTAGAAAAAACCTAGAAAATATTGCCCATGAATTGCAAATCTGAGTATTTGTTTGCATTAAACTATAATCAAGATGAGATTATATTAAAAAAAAAAAACCTAGAAGTGATGATAATAACAGGAATTCACTGTTGATTGGCATGGATTATCTTCTTGTGTTCTCTAGTAACCTTGAGATGAGGGCTGATGATGCTGCATTTGGACTCACCTGCTCAGGGTCTGATTCAGCTCTAGCACTTACTTGAGGTGTGACCTAGACCGGTCCCGTGACACTGAACTTCCCTGAGCCTTTGTAAAATAGGTAGAATAATTGTCACCCTGCGGGTTGTTAATGGCACAAATGTATGAAATATCCTAGTTTCTCGTCTGATAACATAATGCAAAAATGTATTTTTAAATTACAAAGTTCTATATAGATGATTAGCCCCAGTGCATGCTTTCTTTGCAGAACAGCTGAGAGACATGGCAGCAAAATGATAATGGAGTTGTGTAAATCCTAGAATGACAATTTTTTTCTTTTCTTTTTTTTTTTTTTTTTAAGAGCAGAGAAAGGTTTACTGCAGGGCCAAGCAAGGAGAACGGATGGCTCGTGCTCAAAAACCCCGAACTCCTAGAATAACAATTTCTGTACTTTTCAGAGCACTGACCAACCTATTGGAATGTTTATTTTTAAACCATTGTAGCCTTATGAGTAAATAAGATAAGTGTCTATGGTGTCTGATAATTCCATTTATTTGAATAGCAATGTAGTTTATGGCCTAGGAAAGAAAATTGCTTAGCTCCAAATAGTCGTGCAGTGAAATACTCTCTAAGGAAATAGGCTTTTTATTATTAAATAGCTACAATTTTTTTCTTTTATAAAATTGTAAGTTTCAAGGAACAGTAGGAATGTAAGGCATGGTCCCTATTGAATTTAAAACATTATCTTTATCAGAAGTTTTCAGAGCAAGGGATCTTGAAGAGTTGATGTTTACAGTGAGGCAGTGCTGTGGACACTGGTTTCTGGAATGAATTACTAACACACCCTTGCTAGTTAAGAAAGGTCAGACATTCCAACTTATTCTTGGCGTTTTGTCAAATCAAGCTCAATTAACTTCAGTGAATTAGTTGTTTTCTCTTTAATTTTCTCTGAGCCTCTGTGTCCCACAAAAATTTCTCAAAGTGTGTTCTGTGAAGTGCTTGTCACTCAGATTATAGGAAGTGAAGGATATAAGACAAAAATGGAGAAGAACTTGAGGCTAATGGATATTGTAAGAAACACTGAATTATGGGAAACAGTGAATAAGTAAAATTAAATAGGGCTCTTTTCTGTACTCCATATTTAATTTCTTATTTTTTAAATAACAAGGCATTCTGTAGTTTAGTAACAAAGACTGTGTGTTGTCCTGAGCTATTTTAAAAATTTTATATGTGTGTGTAGATATGTACTTACCAAGTGTGTGTGTGTGAAGTGATTCAAACGGCTATAGAAGGTCAACATAATATATCACAGCCTCCAAAATAAGACGTTAACATATTGACATCTTTGCTCCACATGCCCCTCCATCCGCCCGTGGGAAATAAAGCAGAGTGGAAGCCATCCGAGCACCCCCTCGACTTCCCCATACCCACTGCCAGTCTTCTCCTGCCCCTCCCCCCCCACCAGGGCTACCGTTCTCATTGGTCTGGGTCCTTCCCAATGTGGTTTCATACCGCTATTGTGTTGTCGCCCATAAATGATAGATAGGCATTGCTTTGTGTTTTTTATTAAATATCCACAAAAATGGTATCATTCTGCCCATAGTCATTCGCAAACTGTTTTTCTTATAACTTTGTGGTTTTAAGATTTATTTATGTTGATTTGGTCATTGTAGTTACCGTAGAGTTTTCTTTTATCAACACGGAAAAGTTTCTCTAACTCTTTTCTTACTGATGGACTCTACTTTCTGTTTCCAATAACAAACAATGCTAGTGTCTGAAAAACAGCATCGGTTACAGAGTTAGGTAACAAGGCTATAGACCAGGAGAAATTATTTGCTACATATTTAACTGACAAATGATTGATACCCAAAATTTATTTTTTAAATGTATGAAAGACAACTTAAAAAGGAAGGTATAAAAAGGTAATTTGTAGTGAACAAGAACAAGTGAAAAATGCTCAACCTCATCAATTTGAAAAATACAAATTAAAATCATAAGAAGATAGTATTTCATGCCCATATCCTTACAAACTAAAAACGTGTGCTGATACCATGAATTGGTGAGGGTGTGAAGAAGTAGAAATTCTTAGGCCACACTGGTGGAAATGTAGATTAGTAAGATCACATGGGAGACATGTTTGGAAATATCTAGAAAGGTGAAGAGGGTCATACCATGGACTCAGCAGTTTCCTTCACTGGTTACCTCCTGCTCTTTTCTTGGGTTGTAGTTTCCCAAAGTCACTTTCTCCTGGGAGCCTTTCCTGACCCCCTGAATTCAAGCCAGGTGTCCCTGCTCCTCTTTCGTGGCCTTTCTATTTTTCCTTTGTCATCCTTAACACAACCAGGGTGCATCACTTTTTCTCATGTTTACAACATTAGCTCTCCCAGGACCTTTTCTTCCAACTGCCTAGGGAGTGTGTAATACATAGTCATTGCTCAATATTTATTACTATATGTAATAATATATGTATTATTTAGTATGTGTTATTATAGAAGGGCCTCTGCTCTCTGAAGTTCTTGTCAGCTCTACGAGGATCCTATGGGGGAAATAGAGCACAAAAAATACGTGGGAACATCATGCACTTTGCCATCATTTTTTTTCCTCAGTGTCCCTGTGGTGCTATTATGTACAAAGCTAACCATTGTTATAGCTCCTCAGATTTCATTTATAAGTTAAACCACAGCACTCTTTTTTCCCACTTTAGCATCCAAGGAGGGCCAAAATAGCCCAGCTAAAATTGAGAAATCAGTTTTCAATTCTGCCATGAAAGGAGTCCATGAACATTTGTGTTTCTTTAAAAAAACCTAATTGGTGCTTTAAGATGTAGAACGTCAAGCACAGGTTTACACAGTTCTTAAAATATGAGTTTAAGGCAAATATTATAAAGTCTCTGTTTTGAAACATCTTGCAGCTTAGCCAAGATAATATCTGGGTAATTTGATTGAGGCTGTGTATGTTTTGCCTTGGAAAATAAAGATGCACTGAATTACTGCATCACAGATCTCTGCTTTTTCTTGTTATGCACTTTGCCTGGGCATTGAAACACTTTTGTGTATTTGCAGTTTCAGTACACTATGGATCCCAGCATTCTGGAGCATATTATGGACGCAGCGCAATGATGCATCCAATATTGAAGCTGTGCGTCAAAGCCCTTCTTAAGGATAATGTTATAAATAAGGCGATAGTGATAAAATAGTAGCAGAAGAGTACTTAGTGATCACAGATGAAAAGCTGGAGCTAAAATCCCGGCCTTACGCTTTTGGGGCAGGAGATTCACAGTCCATCATCCTTCATTCGTTTCATCACCTGTTACCAAGAGTTCACAGTGTGCTAGTAGTTTGGCTAAAAATCGGTGGCACAAAGCTAGGGAACAATAGTCTCTATCCTGGAACATTTCCTGGTTCAGTGCAATTCAACACATATTTATTGAGCACCTACTATGTGTCAGACACTGTTACAGGCGGGGCGATATAGCTGTGTTACACTGGTGCAGTTCCTCCTTTTATGGCGCTTATATTCTACTACAGGAAGGCAGATCGTTAAAAAAAAAAAAAAGAAAAGTAGGTACAGCCAATTCTTCTTCTTCTTCTTCTTCTTCTTATTATTCATAGTTGCTGTATTCTATGAAGTTGCTGTAAACACTGAATTAGTGAATACTAAACCATTGCTCCTAGGGGAGGTTTAGGGCCAGGTTCCTATGAGCCTCAGGTCACAACATTTTGGTCAACCAATCAATACATAACCTTGTTGTATGTTTGTTTCTGTCTAAAGAAACTTTGTTTAACATCTAGTGTTGGTTCATTACCATCAAACTTGTAGTCATTAGGACTACAGCCCATGCCTGAACAAAGCTTATCTAACATGTGTCTTTTTCTCTGTAAGGCACATCACACCCACCCTGCACTTCAGGAACACTAGACAGCACTGCAGCACTCTGCCCAGTGTAAAATCACCCAGAGAAGTACAAAAATGTGAAATACAGGTATTAAATAGACTGCAAAAACACACTTTTTTTTTTTGCACATGAGAGCTGAAACCCTTGTCGGCCTGAGCTTAGAACGTGTACGTCCAGTGACAAATATGCTCTACATATGTCCACGAACAACTGCCAAAAAACACCACAGTGTTGGTTTTGCTGATCCAAATCAGTCTTAGTGGGTAGGTGAGTTTGCAAAGTGGGAACCCATGAATACTGAGGATCAACCCAATGATGATGTCAGACGATCTCAGACACCTGGGGAAAGGCTGCCGAAGGGGGTGGAGAGGGATTGGGCAAAGGTCGCTGTCCTCAAAAAGGTGGCAGTTGAGGTTCAGAGGGGGATGTCATTCGAGCAGAGTTTGGAAGGAGATGAGAGAGAAGCTGTGCAGATACTTGGATCACGGAGTGATGGCAGGTGCACAGCCCTGAGGCTAGGCTGGCAGCTGAAAGGCCAGGACGCTAGAACAAAGGGAGCGGGCAGAAAGGTGCTGGAGAATTCCAACCCTGGCAGGAGGTGATATCACTAACATGCGTGCAGAGGAAGGGTGGAAAGTCGCGCCTGAGGCATTCAGGAGAGGTTTCAAAGTAGAGGGAATACGGAATCGTGCTTGAGCAGTGAATTGGAGACACTTCCCTGCCTGGGGACATGGGTGTCAGGGCACAGGTGTTGAACGTTCCACGTGGAGGGTACCACATTAGCTTTTTCTGTGAAGAAGCTGAGGGTTTAGAGAGAATAGCAGAAAGTTTGAAGAGTTCGGCCTGTCCAGGGCTCATGCAGAGAAGAAAGAATGCTGGAACACATGGCAAGGGAGGTTAATCTGATCGCCGAGCGTATTTTATGCTGCATAGAAGGTTCTGGATATTAGGATGAACTCTGAGATTTCAGTGCCAATGTTTGAAAGGAGAGAGGGTTCCAACAGTAGCCTGAAGGATGGATTGGAAATGGGGTAGAGGTAGAGGATGGTTAAGTGCAGGAAGGGAGATCAGCTTGGAGGTGATGGAGTGATTAGGACTGTTTGTGTTATAGGTGGGATTCCAGGACAGGACTACAGTGGGCTTCTTGATGAGGAAGCATCTCCTGGGACCACATCTGCCCTCACCACCACCATGCTCTCTTGGGGATGAGAACATGAGCAACAGCCTCTTGGCCGTTGTCATGGGGACGCCTCCTTGAGACCTGAGCTATATTGGTTTTTTGTTTGGTTTTTCACTTGGGAGGGACTGTGTGTGACATGGCAGTCAAGTTCTGTTGAGTTCAGTTCAACTGGCTCTTGTTTTGTGGCCGCAGATCATAGAGGACCAGTGGGCTCAAAGGAGAGGAAACCAGAGAAGACTCCTGACCTAGGCAGGGAAAAGAAAGGAAGGAAACCTTAACTTTCCTTGCTTTCTTGGAATCCAGCTGAGCTTAACTTTGTGGGCAAAAGGCAGGGCTTGAGAACGGAAGCTCTGTCCGGAAATAAAGACGGCTGGAGTATCCCATGGACTGTATATTTGGGGATCCTGGCTTTGGAAGACGGAAGGATTCGATTCTACGACAGGTAATAGAAATTAGGCGAAGCTTCGCTCCACAACAGATACACAGCAGATGCCTACTAAGTGTTAAACACTAGTTGCTGGGGATACAGAGGCAATAAGACATGCCCCTGTCCTCAAGGAGCTCTCGGTCTAACAGGCCAGATTCCCAAAACTTTGTACGTACACATACATATATCACAAAATGAATGAAGGATGATAAGTCTTTGGTTTGAAATTAGTTGAAACTAATGACAGGGAGCCTACTCATGTCTCTGTCTGATAGTCCTTACAACTTCTCCCTTTGGCTTTATGCTTTCTGCCAGGATTTTTTTCTCCTTCCTTCTGAGATAAATGCAAAGTGGTGAGGAGCCTGGTGTTCCTGCCCGGATCTGTTTCCTGGAGCATGAAAGTCCTCTGATCTTCATAGCTATAGGGCAGTTCTTCTCGTCACCCAGTCAAAGGCAACGGGAGAGTTGTTTATCATAGAGAATGATCAGGAGTAATCACAACTATTAGTTGAAGGAAGAGAAAAGAGACTTTGTATTCAGATAAAAGATGGATGGGGCTTCCCTGGTGGCGCAGTGGTTGAGAGTCCGCCTGCCGATGCAGGGGAC